>NC_140018.1:1064719-1147474 GCF_964263955.1 Coregonus lavaretus
GTTCAAACAGGTGCAGTTAATACAGGTAATGAGTGGAGAACAGGAGGGCTTCTTAAAGAAAAACTAACAGGTCTGTGAGAGCCGGAATTCTTACTGGTTGGTAGGTGATCCAATTCTTATGTCATGCAATAAAATGCAAATTAATTACTTAAAAATCATACAATGTGATTTTCTGGATTTTTGTTTTAGATTCCGTCTCTCACAGTTGAAGTGTACCTATGATAAAAAATGACAGACCTCTACATGCTTTGTAAGTAGGAAAACCTGCAAAATCGGCAGTGTATCAAATACTTGTTCTCCCCACTGTACATACACATATATATTTATTTATTCTATTCTACCGAGCCATTTACTTTTTATTCATATATTTTCTTATTTCTTATTGTTGTTGCATTGTGGAGAGGGAACCTGCAAGGAAGCATTTCATTGGACGGTGAATACCATGTGTATCCAGTACATACGACTGATAAAACTTGAAAACACACACACAGCTTACTGATGAACTGACCCGCGCCTCCTGACGAGACTCCCTACATAGAACAGAACAATTACACAGCCAGGAGTAAGGAACCAACCTGCTGGGCTTTCCTTAGGAAGCTGTTGAACATCTCTGAGGCTCCGAGCATGGGGTCCTGCCGCACTGTTGGAAGAGAGAGAGAGAGAGAAGATGTCAATTATAAAAGAGATGATCTTTCCCCCCCCCCCCCTCTCTCACCTGTCCATCTCCTCATTTGAATTCCATGCGGTCACTTGTCCACTCAAGCATAAAGGAAAATTCCACCCAAATACTATAGGTTGATATTTGTTTCATTAGTCCATTGTTGACATAGTCCCAAAAATGTTTTGCTTGTCAGCAATCAGGTTTTCAAGATATGTAACTTTCAAAATACAGAAATCATCCCCGTATGATACATTTTGCAGCATCATCAAGTTTTCCTTTAATATTGTCATCTATCACCCAACCTGGTGCCCTTGGAGAGTTCCTCAATGACCTTTGACACCTTGATAAGATCATTTCACGACAATTTCTTACCACTCATCGTACTGGGTGACTTCAACTTCCCGACTTCGACTCATTTCTTTCCACCTCTTTCTTTCCCCTGCTCGCCTCTTTTGACCTCACCCTTTCCCAGTCCCCCTCCCACTCACAAGGCAGGCAATATGCTTGACCTCCTCTTTAGTAGAGGCTGTTTGCCTACTGATCCCACTGCAACCCCCCTCCAGATATCTGATCACTACTTTGTTTATCTTTCTCTCCCTCTCTCTCTTCCAACCCACTCAGCCCCTACCTTTTCTTTCCAAAACACTTGAGTGTGCCGTCTCTCTACAAATCTCTCGTTATTTCTCTCAGAATGATCTCTTTGACCCTAACCAGTCAGGCTTCAAGACGGGTCACTCAACCGAGACTGCTCTTCTCTACGTCACTGAGGCTCTCCGCACTGCCAAAAGCTGACTCTCTCTCCTCATCCTCCTAGATCTACCCGCTGCTTTCGACACTGTGATCCATCAGCTCCTACTTTCCACCCTCTCAGGGCTGGGCGTCTCAGGCTTTGCACACTCCTGGAATGCATCCTACCTAGCAGGTCACTCCTACCAGGTGGCGTGGAGAGGATCTGTGTCTGCTCCACATGCTCTCACTACTGGTGGCCCCAGGACTCGGTTCTAGGCCCCCTCCTCTTTTTCTCTATACACCAAGTCACTCGGCTCCATCATATGGTCTCACATGGTCTCTGCTATCATTGCTATGTGGATGACAACTACTTTTCACATTCCCCGCTTCTGATAACCAGGTGACGACACGCATCTCTGCATACTTGGCAGATATCTCAGCTTGGATGTTGGCCCACCACCTCAAGCTCAACTAGATAGAGCTGCTCTTCCTCCCGGGGAAGGCCTGCCCGCTCCAAGACCTCTCCATCACGGTCGACAACTCCTCTGTGTCCCCCTCCCAGAGTGCAAAGAACCTTAGCGTGACCCTGGACCACACCCTGTCGTTCTCTGCAAACGTCAAAACAGTGACTCGCTCCTGCAGGTTCATGCTCTACAACATCTGTAGAGTACGACCCTACCGCACACAGGAAGCAGCGCAGGTCCTAATCCAGGCACTTGTCATCTCCAGTCTGGACTACTCCAACTCTGTTGGCTGGGCACCCCGCTTTTGCCATCAAACCCCTGTAACTTATCCAGAAGGCTGCAGCCCGTCTGGTGTTCAACCTTCCCAAGTTCTCCCATGTCACCCCGCTCCTCCGTACACTCTACTGGCTTCAGTCAAAGCTACATCCACTGCAAGACCATGAAGCAGCAAGGGGAAGTTCCCCTCCCTACCTTCAGGCTATGCTCAAACCCTACACCCCAACCCGAGCACTCTGTTCTGCCACCTCTTGTCTCTTGGCCGTCCCACCCCTACAGGAGGTCAGCTCACACTCAGCCCAGTCAAAGCTCTTTTTCCAAAAACAACGAGGACTCGGTATGATGCGTGTCTTTACGTCTTATGTGGACAGTGGCTTCACACCTGCTGTGTATTCACTCATTTGTTATTTTCCGAACGCTTTTCCAAAATGACTTCGGTCAAATTCAGATAGAATATACATTTCTATAAAGTGATATGTCGTATTGGGACTTTTAGTTGGAAGGATGAACCCAATCAATCAGAATGTTTAACAGCAACCTAAATCTACAATATTCCCTTTAAGATGAATGCACTAACCTTAAGTCCCTCTGGATAAGAGAATCTGCTAAATTACTCAAACGTAAAAGGAAAGATCACTCTTAATCTGGACCTCGTCAATCTGTAGTAGTAGGACATAGCTACATGGAGCCATCAATCTGTAGCAACCTGCCTGCAGTGTGTTTGAACAGGGCCATCAGGGCTGGCCGACACCACAGATGCGCCGCACACACACATTCTCTTACCATAATTGTGAGGACTTTATGAACATACTTTCCCTAACACCTAACCCTAACTCCTCCCAGCAACTGGTTGTTGAGCCAGGAAGTGTGTGTGTGTGTGTGTGTGTGTGTGTGTGTGTGTGTGTGTCTGGTGTGTTTGTCTGTTCTGTGTGTGTGTGTGTGTGCGTGCTCCCAGACTATGAGAAGATATGCCCCAACAAGGCTTAGTTTGTTCTGCAGTAACGGCCAGTGCTCGAGAGGATTTTTAAAAAACCGCTGGACACTGCTGCTGCCAGTTCAGTTCCACGCATGTCTTATCTTTGTGTGTGTGTGTGCACATGCGCGTGTGTGTGTGTGTGTGTGTGTGCACATGCGCGCGTGTGTGTGTGTGTGTGTTCGGCCACAGTTCACCCTTGAACTGCTTGGGGAAGCGTTAGGCCAAAGCTGATGTTGAGGTCGGGTTGGATTTGGCAACATAACCTAACTTCCCCTTGAACCTTAACTAAGAAAAATAAAATGTTGTATATATTACATCTTCCTGACAAGGACCCACACTAAGGGGTGAAACTGTCAGAATAAAAAGGAAAATAGTGATTACTTTTAACTGTCCACTCAACCCTGGCAAGTTTCTTTGGGTACATATTGCACCTAAAATAATAAAACTTTTCCCATTGGTTCTGAGGATCTATCTGGGATAGGAATCTATTGGAATAGTGAGGATGTCTGGTTCCAGGTGTGCTGGAGAGGACAGCCAAGAGGCCTTGGCCCCAAGTAAGTGCTCAGATCAGTATTACACTAGCTCAGACACCCAGAGCTTTAGTGTGGCCTACAGACAGGCCTGTTTCAGCCTGTATGTATAATGTGTTCTCAGATCAGTATTACCTTGAGTCAAAGCATGTAAAGTATGCTGCTGCTGCCCACACTAAAACCACAACCGCACCAGGCTAAGGCAGACAGTCAGCGGATAACAAGGTGTTCTGATACATGGATTGGTCATTCTGGTTGCTATGAGTGTCAGCCACTGTCTGTTTCTACTATACTGCCCTTTTATTGAGTCAGCCACTGTCTGTTCCTACTATACTGCCCTTTTATTGAGTCAGCCACTGTCTGTTCCTACTATACTGCCCGTTTATTGAGTCAGCCACTGTCTGTTCCTACTATACTGCCCGTTTATTGAGTCAGCCACTGTCTGTTCCTACTATACTGCCCGTTTATTGAGTCAGCCACTGTCTGTTTCCACTATACCCTCCTCCCCATGGGAAAGGCTGAGGTCACGTCTAGTTCAATTTAGTAGAGATGAATTAGACTTTGAATTCAAGAATATAAAAATCCTCCTTGAAAATAACTCACTTTTCTCTCAACCATATTTGAATTGGACTTTCAATTCCGCTTCTGAACGGAGGTAATTTAAATCGAATTGACCCCAACCTCTGTAACACAGAGCCCAGAACTGAAAAACGTCCTCCCTCACCAGCTTGCATGTATTTCTCCAACTGTTCACGTCTCTGCTCCACATCAGCCGGCGTCAGCGTGAAGATCTTCTTTGGGGGGAAAGCAGGCACCAAGTTGTTCCCATACTCCTTCTTTATCTAGGAGGAAATAAAACACACACCGTCTGAAGCCAATAGGAAGAAAGGACTTGTCTGAAAAATATTGAGCATCACACCAATGTTTGAACAATCTGAGACAGATCATATCTTAAAATAGTTGGTTACTTAAAAGTTACATTCTGAACATTTTATTCAGTCTTGAATAAAATGAGTAATGGGTTGAGAGGAACCGAAGTTAGGCCAGAAAACCTGGATCCACAGTGGTTCCCCCAGACTGGAAACCTGGTCTAACTCATCTGAAGGTCTTGCGTGCAGTTTGAGGATGAATCACAGGTTTATTTCAAGGCCAGACAGTCCGGTGGAAATGTGGATAGTTTCCATGTAAAATGATCTTATACTGTCTAGCCATACGGAGTTTCCTTAGCTCCTTACAGCCTCTACCACTAACTCATTCTTATTGAAGTCAGGAACTTTATAATCAGAAGATCGCTGGCTTTGAAACTAGATGCTACGCCTCGCACCCCCCAAGAATCAGAGATCAAATGGTGTTCTAATTCAGATCTGAATAACGCTATGGGCTAAAAGGCACTGATGTAGTGTGCATCTGTAGCAACTGCAGGGGCGGATTGGCCATCTGGCAAATGCCAGATGGGCTGGACCATTTTATAGATGGGTGGGCTGATCGAAATTGACAAACAAATATTTTTAATATAAAAAATTAATACATGAAAAGGTGGCATGGCCAGCAGTCCATGGACCTCTTAAGTAAAAAGAAATATATAAAAAAAATAAAGATTTTAACGCAATTTCTCAATTTATTGTATAACATTTCAAAATGCAATTGCGGAAAAAAACAGCTTTGGAAGGTTTGTCCACTTTTCCCTGTTGAAGAGGGGAGGGCCTCAGCTTTCCGTAGATGTTAGTTCTCAACTTAATATTCAGCTCAATAGCAACTATTTTATAACCAAGATATTTGATAAGGCTTTGAGATATGGAGCGACACGAGCGATAAAGGCGCACCGGCCATTGCGAGGGCATAGGCCTAAAGGTCTCATGGGTAATAGCCTACAACTGCAAAGTTTTTTTTTGGAACATGTAACATCTACTGTTGGATGAATACATGGCAACTAGCAGTGGATAGTATATTTAGAGTTAGCGATCTAGTTAATGTGTTTTGCGTTTAGCCTATGATTTTAATCCCCTGTAGCTCAGTTGGTAGAGCATGGCGTCTTGCAAGGCCAGGGTTGTGGGTTCGTTTCCCACGGGGGGGGGGGCAGTATGAAAAATGTATGCACTCACTAACTGTAAGTCGCTCTGGATAAGAGCGTCTGCTAAATGACTAAAATGTATTAATTAGTGCCTTCAGAAAGTGTTCATACCCCTTGACTTATTCCACATGGTTGTTGTGTTACAGCCTGGATTCAAAATGGATTAAATAGACACAATACCTCATAATGACTAACTGAAAACATGTTTTTAGAAAATTTAGAAAATTTATTGGAGAAGAAAATATAAAAATAAAAATGGGGTGAAGTTCGCGGCATGCGCAGTGCTATGGGCTGGTGTGGATAAAATACCAGGGCTGAATTCTTGTCCCAGTCCGCCCCTGACTGCAAGGTGTTTTTCACCTGACCTACCTCTTTCTCATACATATAGCTCAGTCTTGGTATCTATACACAGACACTTCACACTGTCCGAAAAGCCTATCTCCCATCTCGTGCACTACTTTTGACCAGGGGATAGGCTGCCATTTTGGACGCAGCCTCTGTGACAGATCAGATGAATGGGTCCTTCTAAAATGTAAGAAAAGGCTACAAACTCCCACAGGCCTCGCTGTCACTAGGAATAACACTCACACTCCATTTAACATCCATCACCAGTACCTGTAAGAATGTCCTGGAGGAATGGGTTCGTACTGTCGTGTTGACAGCCACTACTGACAGATGAGGCTGAGGAAACGATACTAGCGTCAATACAAAATGCACAATAAGACGTGCTCAAATCTTACTAAGAGCATTTTTACCGCAGCAAGATCACAAACTGGTTTCAAAAGGGATGTCTCACCCTGTTGGTACTGCTGAAAATACATCATTGTTTTCATTCTATTATTATACTTGATTTGCAAGTGATCTCTAGCTGTGCCACTAGAGATCCTGGTTCGAATCCAGGCTCTGTCGTAGCCGGCCGCGACCGGGAGACCCATGGGGCGGCGCACAATTGGCCCAGCGTCGTCCAGGGTAGGGGAGGGAATGGCCGGCAGGGATGTTGCTCAGTTGGTAGAGCATGGCGTTTGCAACGCCAGGGTTGTGGGTTCGATTCCCACGGGGAGCCAGTATGAAAAATAAAAAAGATAGATATAATGTATGCACTAACTGTATGTCGCTCTGGATAAGAGCGTCTGCTAAATGACTAAAAATGTAAATGATGGTTGGATGTGTTTTCATACCGAGCCATACGGTGCTCCAGGAGGTAAGATGTGGGGTGTTAAGCAGGGGGAGTATTATTTACAAAGGGCAGCGTTAACGTTCACATTCTGTCAGATGTAATTAGATGGAGCGGCACCGCAATTACCCAGGAGTTGGCGTGGTTACAGGGAAACGTGGCATGTTGGCAACCCGTGGGGGTAGTAGTACCGTGACTACCATAATCGTCAGATCTGACCATAACTCAGTTCCAAATGGCACCAGATCCCCTATATAGTGGTAAAAAGTAGTGCACTATACATGGAGAATACATTTTACCTTTTAGTCATTTAGCAGACGCTCTTATCCGACTTACAGTCAGTGAGTGCATACATTTTTCATACTGCGCCCCCCCCCCCCCCCCCCGTGGGAAACGAACCCACAACCCTGGCGTTGCAAACCAACTGAGCTACTGAGAACAGCCTTGTGCCGTCTTCCATCCCCATAAAGTGTTACCTAGCAACGGCAGCTGTGGAGCGTGGAGGTGTATAGAGACGGAGCCTTGAAGACGGAGCAACCTGCTGTTCCTTTCCTTGATCATGTATTGACATGTGACCATGAGAGACAGTGACGCACAGCCTCCCATAGAGCTGCAGCGGATGACGAGAGAGAGACGACTGAAAGGATGACATTCAGCCCTTTGTTCAGGCTACTACTCATTCGCTATCAAGGCCAACCTACGTCTAAGACAACGTCCTTCCTTATTCGGTCCTTTTACACGTTGTCTCTGGGCTAAACAAGCTTTACTTCCTCTGTAGCACTTTCAGGCTGACTGTAGGGAGTCAGTCTACAGTGTCTCAGTAGGGTAAAAGTGAGAAGAAAATGAACAATGCCAAGAAGAACATTCCTTCCATGTCACGCCTTCCACCTTTTAAACCCTATCCGCTTGGTTACGTATTCTAGCATGAACTAGCTTGAACACCCAGGCTCGAGGTTGGTTCTAGTTTCCAGTTCAAGTCGAGCAGGACAGCTGTAATATCCTGAACAAAAATATAAACGCAACATGCAGCAACTTAAAAGATTTTACTGAGTTACCATTCATATAACAAAAATCTGTCAATTGAAATAAATTAAATTATGCCCTAATCTATGGATTTCACATGACTGGGAATACAGATATGCATATATTGGTCACAGATATCTTTTAAAAAAAGATAGGGGTGTGGATCAGAAAACCAGTCAGTATCTGGTGTGACCATTTGCCTCATGCAGCACAACACATCTCCTTCACATTGAGTTGATCAGGCTGTTGATTGTGGCCTGTGAAATGTTGTCCCACTCCTCTTCAATGGCTGTACGAAGTTGCTGGATATTGGCGGAAACTGGAACAAGCTGTCATACACGTCGATCCAGAGCATCCCAAACATGCTCAATGGGTGACATGTCTGGTGAGTGTACAGGCCATGAAAGAACTGGGAAATTTTTAGTTTCCAGGAATTGTGTACAGATCCTTGTGACATGGGGCCGTGCATTATCATGCTGAAACATGAGGTGATGGCGGTGGATGAATGGCACGACAATGGGCCTCAGGATCTCGTCACAGTATCTCTGTGCATTCAAATTGCCATCGATTAAATGCTATTGTGTTCGTTGTCCGTAGCTTATGCCTGCCCATACCATAACCCCACCACCACCACCACCACCACCACCATTGGGAACTCTGTTCACAACATTAACGTCAGCAAACCTCTTCCCCACACGACACCATACACGCCGTCTGCCCGGTACAGTTAAAACCGGGATTCATCCGTGAAGAGCTCACTTCTCCAGCATGCCTGTGGCCATTGAAGGTGAGCATTTGCCCACTGAAGTCAGTTTTTACGCCGAACTGCAGTCAGGTCAAGACCCTGGTGAGGACAACGAGCACGTAGATGAGCTTCCCTGCGACGGTTTCTGACATTTTGTGCAGAAATTCTTCGGTTGTGCAAACCCACAGTTTCATCAGCTTTCTGGGTGGCTGGTCTCAGACGATCCCGCAGGTGAAGAAGCCGTATGTGGAGGGCTGGCATGGTTACACGTGGTTGTGAAGCCGGTTGGACGTACTGCCAAATTCTCTAAAACCACTGTTGGAGGTGGCTTATGGTAGAGAAATTAACATTAAATAATCTGGCAACAGCTCTGGTGGACACTCCTGCAGTCAGCATGCCAATTGCATGCTCCCTCAAAACTTGAGACATCTGTGGCATTGTGTTGTGTGACAAAACTGCACATTTTAGAGTTACCTTTTATTGTCCCCAGCACAAGGTGAACCTGTGTAATGATCATGCTGTTTAATCAGCTTCTCGATATGCCACACCTGTCAGGTGGATGGATTATCTTGGCAAAGGAGAAATGCTCACTAACAGGGATGTAAACAAATGTGTGCACAACATTTGAGAGAAATAAGCTTTTTGTGCGTATGGAACATTTCTGGGATCTTTTATTTCAGCTCATGAAACATGGGACCAACACTTCACGTTGCATTTATATTTGTGTTCAGTATAGTTCTGGTTCAAGGCTGGACATCAAGCAGGACAGTTTTAATAGTTAGAGATGTGAGGCCATAGTATGTTAACCGTGGTAAGGAAATGGCAGGTGACGTCGTTGAGGTGATGTTTTGACGTTCATAGCAGTGTTTCCCATGGCCCTGACCATTGCTGACATTTGGTGGAGGTGGGCCCCCCTTGGTTGACGCCCACCTAAAAGACCTTGCCCTTAATTGGTTTCAATTGAAGCCTTGGGCCTGCATTCTCATGGGCTACGTTTACAAAAGGCAGCCCAATTCTGATCTTTTTCCCAATTATTGGCAAAAGAGCTGATCTGATTGGTAAAAAATATTAATTAGTGGGGGATAGATCAGATTTGGGCTGCCTGTATAAACACAGCCAAAGTCTCTCAGAGTAGGATTGTTGATCTAAGATCAGTTTAGTCTTTTAGATCATAATGAATAAGATGACTTGCCTGGCTAGAGAATCTGAAGAACTCAGTTTGAGTCGTCAGGCAATAAGATGACGTGTTCAACGGGGATCTGGTCCTAGAATAGCACTCTTGAGACAAATATATTAAATATACAGGAGATGTGTCTGTTACTTGAACTCTGTGAAGCATTTATTTAGGCTGCAATTTCTGAGGCTGGTAACTCTAATGAACTTATCCTCTGCAGCAGAGGTAACTCTGGGTCTTCCATTCCTGTGGCGGTCCTCATGAGAGCCAGTTTCATCATAGCGCTTGATGGTTTTTGCGACTGCACTTGAAGAAACTTTCAAAGTTCTTGAAATGTTCCGTATTGACTGACCTTCATGTCTTAAAGTAATGATGGACTGTCGTTTCTCTTTGCTTATTTGAGCTGTTCTTGACATAATATGGACTTGGTCTTTTACCAAATAGGGCTATCTTCTGTATACCCCCCCTACCTTGTCACAACACAACTGATTGGCTCAAACACATTAAGAAGGAAAGAAATTCCACAAATTAACTTTTGACAAGGCACACCTGTTAATTGAAATGCATTCCAGGTGACTACCTCATGAAGCTGGTTGAGAGAATGCCAAGAGTGTGCAAAGCTGTCATCAAGGCAAAGTGTGGCTCCTTGAAGAACCTCAAATATAAAATATATTTTGATTTGTTTAACACTTTTTTGGTTACTACATGATTCCATATGTGTTATTTCATAGTTTTGATGTCTTCACTATTATTCTACAATGTAGAAAATAGAAAAAATAAAGAAAAACCCTGGAATGAGTAGGTGTGTCCAAACATTTGACTGGTACTGTATATTCTATCTATTGTTTGGATTTACCTGTTCGTGTAGGCCCAGGAGCTGGCTGTAGCGGACACGACAGTGGAGAACACCGTTCACATGGATGTTGTAGGCCTGAATGAGAGATGTGAAGAGAGAGAAAGCAGTGAGTATAGCTTCTAACTGAGCTGAAAGACACAATTCAAAACCATGCTACAAAAGAGCCCCAGCCTCAAAAGACTGGGATCGAAGTGCAGACAGACAGTTAAATGTCAGGTGAACAGATCGACAGCCTGTTGTGGATCTTATCGACTTGTAGTTTGAATGAGGAAACAAACCCTGTAGATACAGCTAATCTAACCACGAGTCTTGAGTTTCACTTCTTATTTCCAACAACAACTGAACTGCCTTGAAGCTCAATCAAAATCAGCACTTCGTCCACACTGGGGGCGTCTGTGCTGCTCGACTCTTCATTTTCATAATGGAAACTAGGCTGTGTCCGAAATGGCCCCAAATTCCCTATTTAGGGCACTACTTTAAACCAGGGCCTGCATAGGGGTCTGGTCAAAAGTAGTGCACTATATATGAAAGGGTGCGATTTTGGACACAAGCCTAGATGAATGAAATGTCGCTGCTTTCAAATCAAATCAAATTTTATTTGCCACATGCACCGAATACAACAGGTGTAGACCTTACAGTGAAACGCTTCCTGACAAGCCCTTAACCAACAATGCAGTTAAGAAAAAAAAAAAAGTGTTACGTAAAACAATAAATAAGTACAACATAGAGCACAGGTTAGTTAAGGTAATATGTACATCTGGGTAGAGTTAAAGTGACTATGCATAGATAATAAACAGAGTTGCGTTTGAAGTGTTGTTCAAACGCAACCAATTACATCTTGGATACAAGTGCGAATACCCACACACACACGACATCTTTCATCCACACAGACAGTGTTTATATAATGCAGTGGCCAAAAACACAGTGTTATGAATGAAGGGTAATTGTGTTTCAATGCCAGAAGTTCACTTGTTGGCTCAACTTCCCTGTTTGTTTTGACAGGAGCTATCATTGGCTCCTCCTACGCAACAGTTTGGAATCAACAGCATCCAATCATGTGATTGGGGTCAGTAGTAGCGACTAAACACCGGCAGGTGAAGCCGATTCAAACCGTTATTTTTCCATTGTTGGAAGGCTTCATTAATATGAACAATTTCTTCTTGGACCACTGAACTGTTTGGTATGATAACAAACCACAGAGCTAACCCCCTGCCTCTCCTTCTCAGGACACACAGCTAACCCCCTGCCTCTCCTTCTCAGGACAGACAGCTAACACCCAGCCTCTCCTTCTCAGGACACACAGCTAACCCCCTGCCTCTCCTTCTCAGGACACACAGCTAACCCCTGCCTCTCCTTCTCAGGACACACAGCTAACCCCCTGCCTCTCCTTCTCAGGACACACAGCTAACCCCCTGCCTCTCCTTCTCAGGACACACAGCTAACCCCCTGCCTCTCCTTCTCAGGACACACAGCTAACCCCCTGCCTCTCCTCCTCAGGACACACAGCTAACCCCCTGCCTCTCCTTCTCAGGACACACAGCTAACCCCCTGCCTCTCCTTCTCAGGACAGACAGCTAACCCCCTGCCTCTCCTTCTCAGGACACACAGCTAACCCCCTGCCTCTCCTTCTCAGGACACACAGCTAACCCCCTGCCTCTCCTTCTCAGGACACACAGCTAACCCCCTGCCTCTCCTTCTCAGGACACACAGCTAACCCCCTGCCTCTCCTTCTCAGGACACACAGCTAACCCCCTGCCTCTCCTTCTCAGGACACACAGCTAACCCCTGCCTCTCCTCAGGACACACAGCTAACCCCCTGCCTCTCCTCAGGACACACAGCTAACCCCCTGCCTCTCCTTCTCAGGACACACAGCTAACCCCCTGCCTCTCCTCCTCAGGACACACAGCTAACCCCTGCCTCTCCTCAGGACACACAGCTAACCCCCTGCCTCTCCTCCTCAGGACACACAGCTAACCCCTGCCTCTCCTCAGGACACACAGCTAACCCCCTGCCTCTCCTTCTCAGGACACACAGCTAACCCCCTGCCTCTCCTCCTCAGGACACACAGCTAACCCCTGCCTCTCATTCTCAGGACACACAGCTAACCCCTGCCTCTCTCCTCAGGACACACAGCTAACCCCTGCCTCTCCTTCTCAGGACACACAGCTAACCCCTGCCTCTCCTTCTCAGGACACACAGCTAACCCCCTGCCTCTCCTTCTCAGGACACACAGCTAACCCCCTGCCTCTCCTTCTCAGGACACACAGCTAACCCCTGCCTCTCCTCAGGACACACAGCTAACCCCCTGCCTCTCCTCCTCAGGACACACAGCTAACCCCCTGCCTCTCCTCCTCAGGACACACAGCTAACCCCTGCCTCTCCTTCTCAGGACACACAGCTAACCCCCTGCCTCTCCTCCTCAGGACACACAGCTAACCCCTGCCTCTCCTTCTCAGGACACACAGCTAACCCCTGCCTCTCCTTCTCAGGACACACAGCTAACCCCCAGCCTCTCCTTCTCAGGACACACAGCTAACCCCCTGCCTCTCCTTCTCAGGACACACAGCTAACCCCCTGCCTCTCCTTCTCAGGACACACAGCTAACCCCCTGCCTCTCCTTCTCAGGACACACAGCTAACCCCCTGCCTCTCCTTCTCAGGACACACAGCTAACCCCTGCCTCTCCTCAGGACACACAGCTAACCCCTGCCTCTCCTTCTCAGGACACACAGCTAACCCCCTGCCTCTCCTTCTCAGGACACACAGCTAACCCCTGCCTCTCCTCAGGACACACAGCTAACCCCTGCCTCTCCTCAGGACACACAGCTAACCCCTGCCTCTCCTTCTCAACCGTTTTACAGACACACAGCTAACCCCTGCCTCTCTCCTCAACAGACACACAGCTAACCCCTGCCTCTCTCCTCAACAGACACACAGCTAACCCCTGCCTCTCTCCTCAGGACACACAGCTAACCCCTGCCTCTCTTTAACCAACCCTCGTCCTTCCTCAACTGCCTCCCTCTCCTCAACCGCTTTACAGCCAGCAATGGACTGCTAGTCTAGCCTTGCTGATAAATATGTTTTTGTAGGAGGAAATCAGTAGTCTGTCCGAGGCCAACACCTCACCAATTACTTGTTATGACACAGCCTTCTATCATCCTTACTTTAAATCAAAGCCTTATAGCGATTAGCTACTTTTCTTATTAATAAAACATATCACAGGAATGCAATGCAGAGTCGTAGACAGAGCCTCTGGCAGTGCGTTCACTCAACAACACAGTCCGGAACTATACTGTGTAGAAAATGAGAACATACTTCTGTTCTGTGACTTGAGACTGCCTGGTTATCTAAATCAGGGCTTTTCAACCTTTGTTTTGTCCAGGGAACCCTGTCCAGGCAGACTGGAGACCCAGGGATCCCCATCACACAGTGGAAGTCGGAAGTTTACATACACTTAGGTTGGAGTCATTAACACTCGTTATTCAACCACTCCACACATTTCTTGTTAACAAACTATAGTTTTGGCAAGTCGGTTAGGACATCTACTTTGTGCATGACACAAGTAATTTTTCCAACAATTGTTTACAGACAGATTATTTCACTTATAATTCACTGTATCACAATTCCAGTGGGTCAGAAGTTTAACATACACTAAGTTGACTGTGCCTTTAAACAGCTTGGAAAATTCCAGAAAATGATGTCATGGCTGTAGATGTTTCTGATAGGCTAATTGAGATCATTTTAGTTAATTGGAGGTGTACCTGTGGATGTATTTCAAGGCCTACCTTCAAACTCAGTGCCTCTTTGCTTGACATCATGGGAAAATCAAAAGAAATCAGCCGACCTCAGAAAAGAAATTGTAGACCTCCACAAGTCTGGTTTATCCTTGGGAGCAATTTCCAAACACCTGAAGGTACCACGTTCATCTATACAAACAATAGTACGCAAGTATAAACACCATGGGACCACGCAGCCGTCATACCGCTCAGGAAGGAGACGCGTTCTGTCTCCTAGAGATTAACGTACTTTGGTGCGAAAAGTGCAAATCAATCCCAGAACAACAGCAAAGGACCTTGTGAAGATGCTGGAGGAAACAGGTACAAAAGTATCTATATCCACAGTAAAACAAGTCCTATATCAACATAACCTGAAAGGCCGCTCAGCAAGGAAGAAGCCACTGCTCCAAAACCGCCATAAAAAAGCCAGACTACGGTTTGCAACTGCACATGGGGACAAAGATCGTACTTTTTGGAGAAATGTCCTCTGGTCTGATTAAACAAAAATAGAACTGTTTGGCCATAATGACCATCGTTATGTTTGGAGGAAAAAGGGGGACATTTGCAAGCCGAAGAACACCATCCCAACCGTGAAGCACAGGGGTGGCAGCATCATGCTGTGGGGGTGCTTTGCTGCAGGAGGGACTGGTGCACTTCACAAAATAGACGGCATCATGAGGAAGGAAAATTATGTGGATATATTGAAGCAACATCTCAAGACATCAGTGATAAAGAAATGTGTGAGTAAGATATGACTAAAATGTCACACCCTCAGTTAAACTAATAATGTATGACTATTAGTAGACTAGAGCTCAGAGAGTTAATCAAATGTGCTTATATAAGATACATATTTGCCCAGCAACAGAGTATTTGTGTCTTGTAATTAGGCAAGCAGAAGTGCAAAACGTTTGAAACCAATAACAGGATAAACAGATGTCCCCACACAGGGAAGGGGAGTGAGAGGCTTGCAGAATATTGTGAGAACAGCGATAACTATGTATGGGAATAGAGAAAAAATGTGCAGCCTGCCCGAGCAAAGAGTAGGCTATGATAAGAACATGTGTGTGTGTGTGTGACCTGATGGTCAGGAGAGCAGAGGATAACCATATGAGCTAAACCCAGGTGAGTTTACAAGATGTGCACGGTGGAAAAATACAGCCCGCCTAAAGCGGGGTGGGATTTTTCCTCTGACGTGTGTGTATAAAAAGATTTTGCGTCCATTTTGGGACAGAGCGCTCTCATGAATAAAGGCTGACCATTGCAGAAAGGGGTCTTTGTTTAATTCATTATTTAAACTAGAGATTTACAACCTCTGGGAATTATTCAAAGATTTAAGAAGTAGTAGACTTCAACCATTGAGATAACAAAATTCTCGTGACAATCAGTCAGGATGTTAAAGCTTGGTCGCAAATGGGTCTTCCAAATGGACAATGACCCCAAGCATACTTCCAAAGTTGTGGCAAAATGGCTTAAGGACAACAAAGTCAAGGTATTGGAGTGGCCATCACAAAGCCCTGACCTCAATCCTATAGAAAATGTGTGGGCAGAACTGAAAAAGCGTGTGCGAGCAAGGAGGCCTACAAACCTGACTCAGTTACACCAGTTCTGTCAGGAGGAATGGGCCAAAATTCATCCAACTTATTGTGGGAAGCTTGTGGAAGGCTACCGGAAACGTTTAACACAAGTTAAACAATTTAAAGGCAATGCTACCAAATACTAATTGAGTGTATGTAAACTTCTGACCCACTGGGAATGTGATGAAATAAATAAAAGCTGAAATAAATCACTCTCTACTATTATTCTGACATTTCACATTCTTAAAATAAAGTGGTGATCCTAACTGACCTAAAACAGGGAATTTTTACTCGGATTAAATGTCAGGAATTGTGAAAAACTGAGTTTAAATGTATTTGGCTAAGGTGTATGTAAACTTCCGACTTCAACTGTATGTATACAGTACCAGTCAAAAGTTTGGACACACCTACTCATTCAAGGGTTTTTCTTTATTTGCACTAGTTTCTACATTGTAGAATAATAGTGAAGACATCAAAACTATGAAATAACACATATGGAATCATGTAGTAACCCAAAAAGTGTTAAACAAATCAACATCTATTTTGGATTTTAGATTCTCAAAGTAGCCACCCTTTTCCGTATTGACTGACCTTCATGTGTTAAAGTAATGATGGACTGTTGTTTCTCTTTGCTTATTTGAGCTGTTCTTGCCATAATATGGACTTGGTCTTTTACCAAATAGGGCTATCTTCTGTATACCCTCCCCTACCTTGTCACAACACAACTGATTGGCTCAAGAAGCTGGGTGAGAGAATGCCAAGAGTGTGCAAAGCTGTCATCAAGGCAAAGTGTGGCTACTTTGAAGAATCTCAACTATAAAATATATTTTGATTTGTTATTTCATAGTTTTGATGTATTCACTATTATTCTACAGTCGTGGTCAAAAGTTTTGAGAATGACACAAATATAAATTTTCACAAAGTCTGCTGCCTCAGTTATGATGGCAATTTGCATATACTCCAGAATGTTATGAAGAGTGATCAGATGAATTGCAATTAATTGCAAAGTCCCTCTTTGCCATGAAAATGAACTTAATCCCAAAAAAACTTTTCTACTGCATTTCAGCCCTGCCACAAAAGGACCAGCTGACATCATGTCAGTGATTCTCTCGTTAACACAGGTGTGAGTGTTGACGAGGACAAGGCTGGAGATCACTCTGTCATGCTGATTGAGTTAGAATAACAGACTGGAAGCTTTAAAATGAGGGTGGTGCTTGAAATCATTGTTCTTCCTCTGTTAACCATGGTTACCTGCAAGGAAACACGTGCCGTCATCATTGCTTTGCACAAAAAGGGCTTCACAGGCAAGGATATTGCTGCTAGTAAGATTGCACCTAAATGAACCATTTATTGGCTCATCAAGAACTTCAAGGAGAGCGGTTCAATTGTTGTGAAGAAGGCTTCAGGGCGCCCAAGAAAGTCCAGCAAGCGCTAGGAATGTCTCCTAAAGTTGATTCAGCTGCGGGATCGGGGCACCACCAGTGCAGAGCTTGCTCAGGAATGGCAGCAGGCAGGTGTGAGTGCATCTGCATGCACAGTGAGGCGAAGACTTTTGGAGGATGGCCTGGTGTCAAGAAGGGCAGCGAGGAAGCCACTTCTCTCCAGGAAAAACATCAGGGACAGACTGATATTCTGCAAAAGGTACAGGGATTGGACTGCTAAGGGCTGGGGTAAAGTCATTTTCTCTGATGAATCCCCTTTCCGATTGTTTGGGGCATCCGGAAAAAAGCTTGTCCGGAGAAGACAAGGTGAGCGCTACCATCAGTCCTGTGTCATGCCATCAATAAAGCATCCTGAGACCATTCATGTGTGGGGTTGCTTCTCAGCCAAGGGAGTGGGCTCACTCACAATTTTGCCTAAGAACACGGCCATGAATAAAGAATGGTACCAACACATCCTCCGAGAGCAACTTCTCCCAACCATCCAAGAACAGTTTGGTGACGAACAATGCCTTTTCCAGCATGATGGAGCACCTTGCCATAAGGCAAAAGTGATAACTAAGTGGCTCGGGGAACAAAACATCGACATTTTGGGTCCATGGACAGGAAACTCCCCAGACCTTAATCCCATTGAGAATTTGTGGTCGATCCTCAAGAGGCGGGTGGACAAACAAAACTCCACAAATTCTGACAAACTCCAAGCATTGATTTTGCAAGAATGGGCTGCCATCAGTCAGGATGTGGCCCAGAAGTTAATTGACAGCATGCCAGGGCGGATTGCAGAGGTCTTGAAAAAGAAGGGTCAACACTGCAAATATTGACTCTTTGCATAAACTTAATGTAATTGTCAATAAAAGCCTTTGACACTTATGGAATGCTTGTAATTATACTTCAGTATACCATAGTAACAACTGACAAAAATATCTAAAAACACTGAAGCAGCAAACTTTGTGAAGACCAATACTTGTGTCATTCTCAAAACGTTTGACCACGACTGTAGACAATGTAGAAAATAGTAAAAATAAAGAAAACCCCTGGAATGAGTAGGTGTGTCCAAACTTTTGACTGGTACTGTATATCAAAAAAATTATAATAAGTAATGTATTGTCTAATCAGGTGAATAATAATGGCAGGTAGAAGTTATAAACTTTTTAAAATGTTGAGATTTGGTAGACAGTTTCATTATTTTGACCTTCCCACAGTTCATTGGAAGAGGAAGTGTAAAGTATAACATGGTCTATTAGCTAGAAAGGTATCTTGGCGGTGAAAATAACATTTTTGAGTTTTGAAGCTAATCTCCTGCAATTCTATGCATTTTGCCAAGCATCTGTTGAAGAGCTAGACTGTCTTCTGAAAGCATCTGATCTAGGCCTGCACTGTCTTCTGAAAGCATCTGATCTAGGCCTAGACTGTCTTCTGAAAGCAGCTGATCTAGGCCTGCACTGTCTTCTGAAAGCATCTGATCTAGGCCTAGACTGTCTTCTAAAAGCAGCTGATTCTAGGCCTGGACTGTCTTCTGAAAGCATCTGATCTAGGCCTGGACTGTCTTCTAAAAGCAGCTGATTCTAGGCCTGCACTGTCTTCTGAAAGCATCTGATCTAGGCCTGCACTGTCTTCTGAAAGCATCTGATCTAGGCCTAGACTGTCTTCTAAAAGCAGCTGATTCTAGGCCTGGACTGTCATCTGAAAGCATCTGATCCAGGCCTAGACTGTCTTCTGAAAGCATCTGATCTAGGCCTAGACCAGGGGAGTCAAACTCATTTTACTGTCTTCTGAAAGCATCTGATCTAGGCCTAGACTGTCTTCTGAAAGCAGCTGATTCTAGGCCTAGACCAGGGGAGTCAAACTCATTTTAGCTCAGGGGCCACATGGAGGAAAATCTATTCCCAAATGGGCCGGACCGGAAAAATCATGGTATATATAACTTAAAAACAACAACTTCAGATTGTTTTCTTTGTTTTAATACGATCAACATACAACATAAAGCTGGAGCCTGAGGACAGTGTGTCCAAAATAGTACAAGCACAACATCACTATTAATCATAAAACACGTCAAGTTTATTTGAAAATTCTAAAGAAAAAGAACACACAAACACACAATGCCTCAGTGATTAACAGAACTGTTTCACAGATCACAGAACTATATCAGGGTGTCATTTCTCAGGCAGAAATGTAGATAAAAATAATGAAATCCTGTTCCCCAAACAAGTGCAAGAACCACAGAGTCAAGAATAGGTTAAATATACAAATAAAATAAAATCAATTAAAAACAATAGCACATCAACATAAAAACATATAAACATAAAGCTGGAGCCTGAGGACAGTGTGTCCAAAAGCACAACATCACTATTAATCATAAAACACCTCAAGTTATTTGAAAGTTATGAGGACAAAGAACACACAAACACACAATGCCTCAGTGATTCACAGAAGTATATCACAGATCACAGAACTATATCAGGGTGTCTCATGCAGCACTTTAAGTGGGGTTGCATAGTTTATTTGACTCCTGATACCTGGCATCTTTTAGCTTTCACCAGCGCATCAATATCAGGCGTCACATCCTGAGTGGCAGCCAACTTCAGGATGTGATTCAAGTGCTTGTGCGTGAGCCTTGAGCGCAGCTTTGTTTTATTTATGCTCATTACAGAGAAAACTTGCTCACAAAGATATGTGGTTCCAAAAAAAACAGTTTTGCAGCGAGGGCTGTCAAGTTGGGGTAACCTGGAAAGAGATTCTGATCAAATGTGTCCAAGTCAGCTGCGGCAAATTTGCCCTTCAAATCCGAGTCACACTGCAAGTCTATTATTTCAAGTTGGATGCTGACGGGCAGATCAGAGGGATTCACGGTGAATGGCGAGCAAAAAACTTTGAAGTCTTTCTCCAGTTCACCAAAAATCTGAAAGCGTTGCTCAAACTCCCGTAACAGTCCCGTTATTTTATCTTTGAACCGCTTCATGTCTGCCACATGTTGGGTCGCGCACACATTTTTCAGACAGGGGAAGTGAGCTGCATCACCACCGGCGAGTTGCGTCTCCCACAATGACAGCTTCAACTTGAAAGAACGTATGCTGTCATAATACTGCGTGACAACTTTGTTGCGCCCTTGCAGCTGTTTGTTCAAGTTATTCAGGTGCTCTGTAACATCCACCATAAATGTAAGGTCTTGCATCCATTCTGCGGAATGAAATTCTAACACTGGTTTGCCTTTTTCTTCCATGAACTGAGCATATTTATACTTTACAAAATCATCTCGTGGGCCGGATAAACCCGTTTGCGGGCCTGATCCGGCCCGCGGGCCGGACGTTTGACACCCCTGGCCTAGACTGTCTTCTGAAAGCAGCTGTTCTAGGCCTAGACTGTCTTCTGAAAGCATCTGATTCTAGGCCTGGACTGTCATCTGAAAGCATCTGATTCTAGGCCTGGACTGTCATCTGAAAGCATCTGTTCTAGGCCTAGACTGTCTTCTGAAAGCATCTGATCTAGGCCTAGACTGTCTTCTGAAAGCATCTGATCTAGGCCTAGACTGTCTTCTGAAAGCAGCTGATTCTAGGCCTGGACTGTCATCTGAAAGCATCTGTTCTAGGCCTAGACTGTCTTCTGAAAGCAGCTGATTCTAGGCCTGGACTGTCATCTGAAAGCATATGTTCTAGGCCTAGACTGTCTTCTGAAAGCATCTGACCTAGGCCTAGACTGTCTTCTGAAAGCAGCTGATTCTAGGCCTGGACTGTCATCTGAAAGCATCTGCTCTAGGCCTAGACTGTCTTCTGAAAGCATCTGTTCTAGGCCTAGACTGTCTTCTGAAAGCATCTGATTCTAGGCCTGGACTGTCTTCTGAAAGCATCTGATTCTAGGCCTAGACTGTCTTCTGAAAGCATCTGTTCTAGGCCTAGACTGTCTTCTGAAAGCATCTGATCTAGGCCTAGACTGTCTTCTGAAAGCATCTGATCTAGGCCTAGACTGTCTTCTGAAAGCATCTGATCTAGGCCTAGACTATCTTCTGAAAGCATCTGATCTAGGCCTAGACTGTCTATCTTGATAACGATGAAAGATGGTTCTCTAGTTCTGACAGTCAGTCAAAACAAATGAAAATAAAATGTATTTAGGCCTATGAGAAATGTATTTAGGCCTATGAAAAATGTATTTAGGCCTATGGAAAATGTATTTAGGCCTATGAAAAATGTATTTAGGCCTATGAAAAATGTATTTAGGCCTATGAAAAATGATTCATATAAAACCACACAGTCTAGAGGAGCTGTGGGTGTGTTGAAGAGCAGTGGCCAAGGATAAGAGGAAGAACATACATTCATTGGCAGGATAAGAGGAAGAACATACATTCATTGGCAGGAGGAGTTTCCTGTTCGAAGGTCTTTAGACAAGAAGGATCAGTCAACACTCTGAACTATAGACTGTAAACTGTAATCTATAGACTACAAACTATAGACTAAACTATAGACTATAGACTAATTTATAGACTGTAAACTATAGACTACAAACTATAGACTGTAAATTATAGATTATAAACTATAGCCCGTAAACTATAGCCTGTAAACTATAGCCCGTAAACTATAGCCCGTAAACTATAGCCCGTAAACTATAGCCTGTAAACTATAGCCTGTAAACTATAGCCCGTAAACTATAGCCTGTAAACTATAGCCCGTAAACTATAGCCTGTAAACTATAGCCTGTAAACTATAGCCCGTAAACTATAGCCCGTAAACTATAGCCCGTAAACTATAGCCTGTAAACTATAGCCTGTAAACTATAGCCCGTAAACTATAGCCCGTAAACTATAGCCCGTAAACTATAGCCCGTAAACTATAGCCCGTAAACTATAGCCTGTAAACTATAGCCCGTAAACTATAGCCCGTAAACTATATCATGTAAACTATAGCCCGTAAACTATAGCCTGTAAACTATAGCCCGTAAACTATAGCCCGTAAACTATAGCCCGTAAACTATAGCCCGTAAACTATATCCTGTAAACTATAGCCCGTAAACTATAGCCTGTAAACTATAGCCCGTAAACTATAGCCTGTAAACTATAGCCTGTAAACTATAGCCTGTAAACTATATAGACTGTAAACTATAGCCCGTAAACTATAGCCTGTAAACTATAGCCTGTAAACTATAGCCTGTAAACTATATAGACTGTAAACTATAGCCCGTAAACTATAGCCCGTAAACTATAGCCTGTAAACTATAGCCTGTAAACTATATAGACTGTAAACTATAGCCCGTAAACTATAGCCCGTAAACTATAGCCCGTAAACTATAGCCCGTAAACTATAGCCCGTAAACTATAGCCTGTAAACTATAGCCCGTAAACTATAGCCCGTAAACTATAGCCTGTAAACTATAGCCTGTAAACTATAGCCCGTAAACTATAGCCTGTAAACTATAGCCTGTAAACTATATAGACTGTAAAAGAATGAACATAAGATTCTGTCCGTTTATCTGCTGGTCTGTTCACTCACTAGCATGAATAGTTACAGTCAACAAGATGCCATGTCATCTGTAGAAACAAAGAAAACTGTTTCTGATGATGACCCCCCACCCCCCCACGAGTTAAAAGGATGCTGATGGTTGCTTCCTCCAGGCCACAGTTGGTCAACTGGAACGTACCAAAATCTAAACACATGGGGTCAATCACAGGACAAGAGCATACTGATGTAGGCAGAACTAAATGTTAATGCAGGAAGGATGAGTGAGGAATAATTATGACAAGACAAAATATAGTGGCACCCTATTCCCTATCTAGTGCCTAGGGTTAAAAGTAGTGCACTATATAGGGAATAGGGTGCCATTTAGGGCGCAAAAAATAAAAGTCATGACATGTATCAATGAGAACTTGGCCACTTGGTGAAAGTATATGGATACAGGGTTGATTTATTTTAATGCTAATCTTCCATTAAAGGGATACTTCAGGATTTAGGCAACGAAGCCCTTTATCTACTTCCCCAGAGTCAGATGAACTCGTGGATTTGATTTGTATGTCTCTAGTATGAAATAAGTTAAAGGCAGTTTAGCAAGACAATGCTAACTAGTGTTAGCGCATTGACTGGAAGTCTATAGGCATCTGCTAGCATGCTAAAATTAGGCATCTGCTAGCATGCTAAAATTAGGCATCTGCTAGCATAAAATTTAGCCAATGAAGTTTTTATTTCTCTTTGCAACCTAATGCTTCAACCCAACTCTCCTTGAATAGTCCAACAAGTGGCAGCTCTGCTGACCTTCTAGGCAGAGTTGCAAAGAAAAAGCCATATCTCAGACTGGCCATTTTAATCTTTTCTTTTTATTGGCCAGTCTGAGATATGGCTTTTTCTTTGCAACTCTGCCTAGAAGGTCAGCATCCCGGAGTCGCCTCTTCACTGTTGACGTTGAGACTGGTGTTTTGCGGGTACTATTTAATGAAGCTGCCAGTTGAGGACCTGTGAGGCATCTGTTTCTCAAACTAGACACTCTAATGTATTTGTCCTCTTGCTCAGTTGTGCACCGGGGCCTCCCACTCCTCTTTCTATTCTGGTTAGAGACAGTTTGCGCTGTTCTGTGAAGGGAGTAGTACACAGCACTGTACGAGATCTTCAGTTTCTTGGCAATTTCTCGCATGGAATAGCCTTCATTTCTCAGAACAAGAATAGACTGACGAGTTTCAGAAGAAAGTTATTTGTTTCTGGCCATTTTGAGTCTGTAATCAAACCCACAATTGCTGACGCTCCAGATACTCAACTAGTTTCAAGAAGGCCATTTTTATTGCTTCTTTAATCAGCACAACAGTTTTCAGCTGTGCTAACATAATTGCAAAAGGGTTTTCTAATGATCAATTAGTCTTTTTAAAATGATAAACTTGGATTAGCAAACACAACGTGCCATTGGAACACAGGATTGATGGTTGCTGATAATGGGCCTCTGTACGCCTATGTAGATATTCCATTAATAATCAGCCGTTTCCAGCTACAATAGCCATTTACAACATTAACAATGTTTACACTGTATTTCTGATCAATTTGATGTTATTTTAAAATGGACAAAAAAAACTGCTTTTCTTTCAAAAACAAGGACATTTCTAAGTGACCCCAAACTTTTGAACGGTACTGTACATGATTGTATAACTAGCAGGGGAGTTTTGAAGTTGAGAGTGCAGTATTTATTAAGTTTGGTAATGAGGACTAAAACTAGCATAGTTCTGCTAGCCAGCTAGTTTAGGGTTGTCACTAGTTACAAAGTCAAGCCAGCTATACTGAACAAAAATATAAAACGCAATATGCAACAATTTTAAAGATTTTACTGAGTTACAGTTCATAGAAGGAAATCAGTCAATTTAAATAAATTCATTAGGCCCTAATCTATGGATTTCACATGACTGGGCAGGGGCGCAGCCATTGGTGGGCCTTGGAGGGCATAGGCCCACCCACTTGGGAGCCAGGTACACCCACTGGGGAGCCAGGCCCAGCCAATCAGAATGAGTTTTTCCCACAAAAGGGCTTTATTACAGACAGAAATACTCCTCAGCACCCTCCCTATGATCCCTTATGTCACTTGGTCCTCTGTAGCTCAGCTGGTAGAGCACGGCGCTTGTAACGCCAGGGTAGTGGGTTCGATCCCCGGGACCACCCATACATAAAAATGTATGCACACATGACTGTAAGTCGCTTTGGATAAAAGCGTCTGCTAAATGGCTTATTATTATTATTACTTGTTAAATACACTTCAATCAGTGTAGATGAAATGAAGGAGACCGGTTAAAGAAGGATTTTTAAGCCTCAACATAATTGAGACATGGATTTTGTATGTGTGCCATTCAGAGGGTGAATGGGCAAGACAAAGGATTTAAGTGCCTTTGAACGGGGTATGGTAGTAGGTGCCAGGCACACCGGTTTGAGTGTGTCAAGAACTGCAATGCTGCTGGATTTTTCACGCTCAACCGTTTTCCGTGTGTATCAAGAATGGTCCACCACCCAAAGGACATCCAGCCAACTTGACACAACTGTGGGAAGCATTGGAGTCAACATGGGCCAGCATCCCCTGTGGAACGCTTTCGACACCTTGTAGAGTCATTGCCCTGACGAATTGAGGCTGTTCTGAGGGCAAAAGTGGGTGCAATTCAATATTAAGGAAGGTGTTCTTAATGTTTTGTACACTCAGTGTATTTATGGAGCGTGAATCAATATACAATCCCGAAATCAGCTGTAACTGTCAATAGTAAAACAAAGCTTAAAACAATGTTTGAGTGAACCCTGAATACAGAAAATGAATGGTGAAGTTGCTTCCGGACACGGTAGACTCCTCCTCACCACTCTATGGCTATTTTCTCTGAATAGGGGAAGAAAAAAAACAATTACCAAATTCACTGCGAATACATTATATCATCTGAATAAACAATACTCCAAGCCGCAGCTTCATACATGGAGAACTGATACTGTATACTGGCCTTTGGGGCTTGGTGTGTGGGGTCTGTGGGTGGCTTTTGACTATATATTTGTGGATTCCTCATGTGGATTCCTTAAATCATTGT
Source organism: Coregonus lavaretus (assembly GCF_964263955.1). NCBI lineage: Eukaryota > Metazoa > Chordata > Actinopteri > Salmoniformes > Salmonidae > Coregonus > Coregonus lavaretus. Next base: position 1,090,703 of record NC_140018.1, read on the forward strand.
TAAGAAGAGGTTTTGTTCAAATCGGATGTTGGGTACTATATTTATTGAATATTATAAATTTCAACAAATTGAAAATGCCCAATTTGGGTACAATCAATTACCTTAATTTCCCAGAGTTCAAATTATCTTTCAACAAAGTAATGCTTATCTTATCCTGTTTCTAACTACAGAAACAACTTCAGAAAAATCTGAGATGGTGGGGTGTCGAAATCCTGTTGTGCTTTTTTGAGGTGGAATGAGTCCGATTTATTTCTAATGCCGTAAAACCCATTTTGTATGATGTTGAGGTTTCAACATTAAGCAATGCTGCCTGCACAAATATTGGCCAAGAGAGGTCCACGACTAGAGGTCCATAGAAATTGCAGTCTTCAACACATGCAAGCTTATTGTGGCAATAACAACACATTGAAGTCCAAAACCCAGTACACTTTATGCTTTTCAGAACAAAGTCACAAGCATGGAACTTTTTTTTATTGGACTACCCTGGCTCAAAGGATATTACTAGGTATTCACATTGGAATATGATGTATGTCTAAGAAAGGGGACAAGGCATTTAGCTACAGTAAATAAACCCTGAAACAAACCCAACAGATGATATCAAAGCATTTCAGGCCTTGACCTGTTTCAAATCTGCCACCGACTAAACAATGCACACACTATCAATTACTGCACACACACACACACACACATATACACACACACACACACACACACACACACACACACACACACACCAGTCTCCTTTCCTGACTGCACTCGTTCAGTAGAGATATATTAACAGCATAGAGGCCATATTAACTACACAGGAAAACTGTTGCCTGTTCCTAACCCACAGGAAGTGAGAGAACTGTCATAAAGAACAAAAGGGTTTTTCGCTCAGAAAGGAATTGCGTCATTTAAAATGCAGTCTTTGTTTTCCTAAAGCCTCTGCACTGTACTGTGCTGTGAGGTGCAGACGCTGCACATTCCGCTGGTTCCAAGGTACACAGACAATCCCTCAGTATTAAAGGAAAAATATAAAAATAGATTTAGGTATTTGTTTCATTAGTCCACTGTTTGATACAGTCCCAAAATGTTTTTGCATGTCGGCAATCAAGTTCTAGATATAGAACTTTTAAAAAATCCATAAAGTGTCACAGTATGATGTGTTTCGGAAGTGCATCAACCGTGGACTAATGAAACAAATACCAAAAGATAGTTTGAGTGGAATTTTCCTTTGACATATAGTGCACTACTTTTGACCAGCGCCCATAAGTACCTATTCATAAAAAAAAATCATTTCCTTGAGATGCTGGTAAGAACTCTAAGTTGGTGCATTTCCTTAATGACCGTTAGGGTTACCCCTTGTCCTTTGCTCTCTCTCCGCTACACCACTCACTCATGGTTAATGGTTGAAACCTGTCTATACATGTCTCACCAGATGCAGGAGTCCTTGAATGACCTCTATGAATCATCAATCTTTACTCCGGTGTTGCTCCGTTCCCTCAGGTGTCAACAGACAGACATTTTGCTGCAGGCTACATCTGAGACAGTGATTGTGTAGGCTGACATTCACACTTTTATTTTCCTACTAGCAGCAACTTTGCTGATAATCTTGAGGAAACAATTACTTACTATGACAGTGATGTGGTTGTTTCACCTAGCTATCTTAAAGGGATACTTCGGGATGTTGGCAATGGGGCCCTTTATCTACTTACGCAGAGTCAGATGAATTTGTGGATACAATTTTTATGGCTCTGTGTCCAGTAGGAAGGAAGTTAGAGGTAGTTTAGCAAGTCAATGCTAACTAGCGTTAGCGCAATAACCGGAAGTCTATGGGTATCGCATTACGCTAATGCTAGTTAGCAATTGCACTAGCTAGCAACTTCCTTAAAATTGCGTGCAGAGACTTAAAAAATGGTATGCACGAGTTCATCTGACTCTGGCGAAGTAGATCGCAATTTGTCGAGGTGGATCCAGTTGAGAATGGGTGTCAACAGGTAGCTAACGTTACTCACTGGACCTGCCACTCGTTCATAGAACATCAGCTTGCAAATAACTATTTATTTTTCTGTAAAGCTACTCATGGTGTGGTGCTCAGTACCTGGATGTGCAAACTACAAGAAAGCACAGGCTGCTGGGGTAACATTTCATTGGTTACCTGCCGGCGATTATCCTTGGAGCCAACAGTGGCTGGCGGCAATAAAGAACGCTGCCTATGATGTGAATACTCCCGTGGAGAAATATCAAAATGTCCATGTTTGTAGCCAGCACTTTCAGCCAGAGGATTTCTAAACAGACCTGAAGTCTTAACTGATGGGGTTGCCAGGTTGTTGATCGTTACAAAGTGATGCTATGCCATCAATTTTCCCCTTCGCTTCAAAGAGGAAGGCATCCGATCAGCCAACATCAGCGCAGCAGAAAATAATTCGAGCAGAGGTAACATAGCTAACAAACTACATTTGTTTATCTAATTTTTAGATATGCTAGCTAGACATTCCAAAGCAAATCAATGTAATTAGCCAGCTGCTATCTGGTGATATGATTTGTAACTTTGCAAGCTAACGTTAGCTACCTTAGGTTACGTTAGCTACAGCCTACCAGACAGTCTTAGCTAATAACTGCAGAGGCTAAATTCACTGGCCGATGTCATCAACATCAAGCTCAGCGACTAGTGTAAGTCACCTTTGCTAAATCTTTCCATGAAAGTGACTGTTGTGAGAAGTGTCCAATCAACACCTATGATTAAATTGATGTTAACACATTAAAACACATTTTATTACACAGTGTTAACTTTACATCGATATAGATCAATGTCTATTGATCCACAACGTTTTGCCTGGACGTGTCAATCGAGTGTGATTCCCCCAAGAAATTGGGGGTTAACTGATAAGGATACATCAAATGATACATTGTATCACAATATTGCAATGCCTGGTGAGGGACATTGACAGACAGTGAAAGTCCTGTCGAATTGTTTAGGGCAATTCCACAGTAACGAAATTGCCCTGGGACTCCGATTTTTTTACTTAAAATGTATCCCAAACAAAAACCACTGATTTGAAAAAGTTTAACAAACCATACAAGTAATTACCTTTACTTGTAACCTGACCTGGGCAGCCGCTGGTGGGCTTTAGACCTGGGCTAGCTGTTTAAAACTTTTATTCTCCATATGTAGGGTTTTCAGACATTACATTCGCCTACATTTGGCTCCGTGTAAACTACAATTCTGATACTGTGTTTTAACTTTTAGCAACGTGAATAACCATTGCTTTCTAAACAGTTTTCGAAACATTATCTTTCAGGTCAGCCAGAAAGAATCTTTCAAATAAAAAAAAGATACTTACTGATGCAGTTTTGCACAGATCCATACACCGTGGCCTCCAGTTGACAAACTACACTTCCTCCCCAGTTAACCTCTACGGGATCGGTGTCCCGCATACGGGACGGTTGAGCTAACGTGTGCTAATGTGATTAGCATGACTGTTGTAAGTAACAGCAAACTTTCCAGGACATAGACATGTCTTATATGGGCAGACAGCTTAAATTCTTGTTAAACTAACTGCACTGTCCAATTTACAGTAGCTATTACAGTGAAAAAATACCATGCTATTGTTTGAGGATAGTGCACAACAACAAAAAACTTATCATGGCAACTGGTTTGATACATTCACCTCTGAAGGTAAATAATGTACTTACATTCAGTAATCTTGCTCTGATTTGTCATCCTAAGTGTCCCAGAGATAAAATGTAGCAGAGTTTTGTTGCATAAAATCAATTTTTATATTCAAATGTAGGGAACTGGGTTCTACAGTTTGAACCCCTGTTGGCTCTGGCTCCACACCCACCCCGCCTGGCCATCTAGATGTGTGAAAGTTAGTGTATAAGCTAATGATCCATCATGTATGACATTCCTGGGAGTGTGTAAACTTACATTTTGTATTACCATATCATTTTTGTATGTTCTCTATAGTTATGTACTTGAAAATGTATCAATTGACCAATTCGGCACATTTGGGAATCCCTGCAATGGATTTCACATGCGAGGAACCTGCAGTAAAATAACTGTGCGTCGTAAACAAGACAAACAAATCATTTCTGGAACTCACCACATATGTTGATCCATTTTCTCCCGAACGAACCTCCGTTTCGGGAATGGAGAAATGCATTTTAGATTTCAGATGGCCCACTGGACGAGGTGTCCACTATTTAGGATGGAAATGACAAATCTTGAAGAGAAAGTCCACGCGATTGCTTGGTGATGATGACCACAATCATTTGAAGAAGAAAGTGGTCTTGTACTCCTCCGCTCTTAGTCGGGCATTCCACAGTGTTATTTATGTACGTTGTTCAATCCGATGCGACGAAAAAACCCCAGATGTTCTTTATCCAACAATTCCTGCTGCACTGTAATGGATCAGTATAAAACTTCCCCCACGTCAGTGCTCTAAACTTCAACTTTTCCCACTAGCGTCGCCGTTGCAGCCATGTTGCAGATGTAGGTAATGCCACCTTCATTGTTGGCAGTAAAATTGTACTTATTCGTCGACTCTGTGTGTGGTGGTCCAAAAAACATTCACCGTTGACGCTGTTACAGCAATCCGTTTTTCAATTCGTGCCGACAATTCCATTCACTTGCGTAATCATTAGAACTTTCCAATGAAAAGACGCAGTTTGCTCCTGCAAACCCCAGTCACTGCCCTAAATGGTACAAACGAGAAAACAAGCACCGATGTGTTGTAGCCTATTTTTTTTGTAACTCTTTCTGTGTCTTGAAGTTTTTCCTAAATAGGATGCATTGGCGACCAAGCGGTTCGGAAAACAGACGTGATCCAAATCCAATAAAACTGGCTACATTGTAGCCGTCCAGCAAAGATGTATCAAGTAGCTCATCAAGAAGCGTTGCAACAGTCCTCCGGTCCAAACCATTTCTGAGAGAGGAGACCACATTTATTTAAAACATTTAAAAAACAATTATATCCCTACTTTTAAAGGAATTCATTAAGAAAATGTTAATTTATGTTGGGGTTTAGGCCACACATACATAAATTATGTTATATTTTCTAACAGCATGCAACAAAATCCCCTACGTAAATGATTTCCTCTCGTCTTCTGACCCCTGTTCTGTGATGGTACTTTCCTGAGAGTCGGGATGGTCAGATGACGGTGGATTTCAGCAGTCCAGACAACTTCCAAAATCAATGGAAATGTTTTCTTAATATCAGCATTAGGAAAATTTTAAATTATTTTGTGAATTTGTGCCTGTTCATTTAGTTTTTGTCTTGAAAGGCAAGGAACAAAGGAATATAGACAATTAATAATGCAACATTTTTTATAATAATTAATTTTAACAGTAACCTAACCTTTCTCTTTGGGATCCGCAATTTATAGGCTGCATTTTAGATATGCGAAAACGTTGCGAAAATTGTAACGTCATGAAGCACTGGCTGCGTTCAAACACTCACAACTGGTTTCCTTTTATATTCTCTGTCTCTTACTGATCATTCATGTGAAAAGAAAGATTAATAATAGCCTAGGTCTAAAAGCAAAAACATACGATCTTTCTGAAGGGCATTTGCTATATTAGCCTACCATAGTGTTTGTTTCTCTATTCAAATCGAGCACACATCAAGGGTGAAAAGGAAACGAGGCAAGGAGACATGCAGATGAATCGGGACGCGGACGTGATTCAGTCGCTTACATGCGTTTTACGTATCGGTCATGTGACTTGCGCCGTGGAAAATGACCGCTGGATCCAGCCAGCAGAATGCTGCAGTGGTCTTATTAATCAGTCATTTATGTTTCTATGGGGGTTATCAACTGACTGAGTTACAGGTAAAGGGGTCTGCTTGAGCGCTATAGGCAATGCGGAAATGCTGCTCAGTGCTATGTCAGATCCGTTACATTGTTGTTGTTACATTGTAACTGCTGCTACACTCAAGAGTAGAGTTGTTACATTGTTTTATACACTCGGATGTGTTACATTGGTGCTTTACTGTGTTGTTACGTCGTAACTGCTATGCTACTTGGCTACACGCAGTGTTGTTACATTGTAACTGTCTGCTGCTAGCCTGCATGCTACACACTCCCCGAGATTTGTCGCTTGAAGCTATATATAGTATTGGTCAATAGTTGCCTGCAAGATAAGATTTTTCTGAAGCATTTGTTGTAGAAAGCTACTGTTGATAGGCTAGGTCTTGTTCATAACGGCGTTGTGAATAGCTCCGCGTTGTGTATTTGTGGTCAACAACAACAGGTAGGCCTGTGCCATCGCTGCAACGGGACAGTCCAGAACGGCACCGCCGTGAGCCAGTTCTGTTCCGCGTCTGCGGGTTTGATTGATGGCCGCTGCTGCCTGCAGCGAAAGGAAAACACCAGGGATGCTGACTACATCATTGGGTAGGAATTCGATTTTGTGCTTTGACAAGGATTCGTTTTGGAACCATTTACAGTTGATAATATGGTGGTCCTACTGAATTGCCCATAGAGGACAGATACTTTGTGTAATAACATTTAGTAACATCCAACAACTATAACATGTAACAACTGGTTAGTAAAATGTACCAACTGATGAAGTGTCTGTCATTGTTTTTTTTTTACTGTCTGTGCCCTTTATTAACATGTATTAATCCCACTCGATACGTTTCTCTCAGGTTGGACCTATCAAACTGTTCCCTAAGCCACGTTGAAGACCTTCAAGATGCATTCAACGCTACAACAATGTATGGAGAAAAAAAAACAGACTGTTCACATTTACATACATTATCAGTGTGTTACTATGCGCAGCGTTAACTTCTGTTTTCTCTCTTGACCTTGCAGAGATCTGTCACTGAACCCCATTGTAAACCTGAACAATGACCTGTTTGAAGGCTTTATCCAGTTGGCTAACCTGTAAGCACAATGTCAACGTTATTTACTGTCCATCGGTGTTTGCCAATAACACCATTGCTAAATCCCTCCTGTACTGTACTCGGGGACTGAGCTCTCCTGTAGCTCTGGTGCAATACAGTCTGGCGGTTCTAAAAATACTATTTTCTTCTCTGTCTTTGGACCTGTAAGGATTCTGCCCGCCAACCTGGTCTGTCCAGGAGGCAATGCATCATGGGATAAGATGGAGGTCAAAGGGGAGACTCGTTTTTGTGAAGGACAGAAGGACATCTGCAACCAGACTGGCCATTTGTGTAAATCAGTCACTTACCATTAAGGGTTTTCTGCTGTGTGACATTTGTTTTGTTGAGTAGACAAGCATTCCTTATTTCTAGTTTAACTTACATTTGGGAAACGATTAAAATGTGAGTGCCACCTAAGCTGTGATTCTAAATACAGTGAACTGGCATCGGTGTTATAACTGACAGTTTATATAGTACCTTTTTATATGCTTATTTTCCCTCCATAACTTTGCTTCTACAGCGTTGAACTGCCCTGAGAACTCCCTCTGTGCCCCATACGGTCCGGGCTTCTTTCAGTGTAGCTGTGTGGATGACTTCTATGGATACAAGTGTCTTCGAGAGGTCAGTTGCTACAACACAGCCACCCTGTCATTTATTGGAAAATATTCCTTAAAAAAAAAGAAGCTATTATTATTTGGGGACAATGGCGATAAGTTGCATCACAAACAATAGCCTATTCATTCATATCCATATTCCATCACTGATTGTTGAAGACGACGCAAGTATGAACTGTCAAGGAAACAAACTCACAGCCCTTCAAACATAATAACTGCTGTGGTCAAATGAAATCCTTGTCTGTGTGTTGTTGGCAGGGAGAGTTTCCTATAATCCAGGTGTTCGGGCCTCTAGCGGGCTCCACGGTCCTGGTATCCATCCTGCTATGGGTCACCCAAAGACGCAAGGCCAGATCAATCTGAAGTTCTACCCGAGCCTCTGGTCTGAGGCCTAGTCCTAGGACTCTATGGACGACACTGACATTTTCAAGTGGTACTGACCTGAAACGGCAGGGAAAATGCTGAGTGGACTGTTGATTGAGGAGACGGTCTCAGGGATTAGGGTTAATGTTATAGTGCTGACAGTGGACTGTTGATTGAGGAGATGGTCTCAGGGATTAGGGTTAATGTTAGTGTTGACAGTAGACTGTTGATTGAGGAGATGGTCTCAGGGTTAATGTTGTAGTGCTGACAGTGGACTGTTGATTGAGGAGATGGTCTCAGGGATTAGGGTTAATGTTAGTGTTGACAGTAGACTGTTGATTGAGGAGATGGTCTCAGGGATTAGGGTTAATGTTAGTGTTGACAGTAGACTGTTGATTGAGGAGATGGTCTCAGGGTTAATGTTGTAGTGCTGACAGTGGACTGTTGATTGAGGAGATGGTCTCAGGGGTTAATGGTATAGTGCTGACAGTGGGCTGTTGATTGAGGAGATGGTCTCAGGGGTTAATGTTATATTGCTGACAGTGGACTGTTGATTGAAGAGATGGTCTCAGGGGTTAATGGTATAGTGCTGACAGTGAGCTGTTGATTGAGGAGATGGTCTCAGGGATTAATGTTATATTGCTGACAGTGAGCTGTTGATTGAGGAGATGGTCTCAGGGGTTAATGGTATAGTGCTGACAGTGGACTGTTGATTGAGGATATGGTCTCAGGCGTTAATTGTATAGTGCTGACAGTGAGCTGTTGATTGAGGATATGGTCTCAGGGGTTAATGGTATAGTGCTGACAGTGGGCTGTTGATTGAGGAGATGGTCTCAGGGGTTAATGGTATAGTGCTGACAGTGAGCTGTTGATTGAGGAGATGGTCTCAGGCCCATGTGACATGTTTCTAGACTTCTCTTTGAAAGGCAGCTATGCTTTAATTTATTCTAAACAATTTGGGAGGGTGGGTGATGCTCAGTGTTTTAATCGCCACAAATTATGCAATTATCGTACAGCTTGCAGCCATTTATCTAGATCAACATGGCGTTATGTTCAACATAAGCTGGAACTCAATTTATGTTCCAACCGTGGTTACAAAGAGGTTTACTGAGACTCCATGTGGATTGTAGTAGGAGCTATGAATGTGCAATATAAATTGCAATAGCAACAAAATATTATAATTGTCTGGGAAAACTGACAACATATCAAGATATCGATTGATAAATCACATTATAGGGAGACATGAGAAAAACCCCTTGCTTGCAGACGGCACCGCTAAAGTTGACTTGTTCATACATGTACAGATCGATTGATGTTATAAACCGAATGGGTTGCCTTTTGTGTTTTACCCTGGATTAAAGAAAGATGTTATACACGGACTCAAGTGATTTGCTGTTTACTGTGTGTGTGTCGACCTGAAGCGATAGGCCTCCAGACAATTCTGAACTGCACACAGGTGACTTTATGCACTGACCAGAAACCTCAATCTGCCCATTTCCTCTGCGCCATTGAGCAGTTCATTGAAAACTAGTGTGTTGATTTTTTGTCTCTGTTATGGAACACTAAAGAAAAGTCATTAAGGAAACGTTCGCTCTTCTTCCAGGAGTGTATTCTCTTAAACACTGATAATTGTTATGGGCATTTAGCCACAGCGATACCTAATTAATAGCTGTAATTCAATCAGAACAGTTAAATGGTTTGCTGTAGTGTGAATGAGGACACATCATTTAGTATTACACAACTACAGCAATACATTATTTGCAAAACTTTAAAATTTGGTTTGATCGAAAAACGGTCGAAACAGAAATCTTGACTTCATTGCCACTTCTGCCCGTATCCACAGTCGGAGTCGGAGTGCTGATCTAGGATCCGTTTAGCCTTTTAGATCATAATAAATAAGATTGTATGGACAAATCCCAGCAGTCCTACCTCTGAGACACTCTGTGGATACGGGACCTGTTCCCACATTCACCCTATACCTTCTACCCCCCCCCCCCCCCCCCCCCCATTTATTATTGTATATATTCTATATATTTTTGTTTTAGATTCCGTCTCTCACAGTTGAAGTGTACCTATGATAAAAAATTACACTCTCCCCCCCCCCCCCCCCTCTATATTAAACCCTGCCCAAAGAACACATAGGAACTCTGTTTAAAAAGCATGTGCCATTTCAGATATTTATTGCATGCCAAAAGCACAGGTGTGAATGAACACTCAAGAAGAGCAGAGCACTTCTGTAGTCTTGCTTGGGCCAGCTGTTACAGTGGATATAGCCTAGCATGGAGAAACACTGAGCCAAGGGAGAGAGACTGAGTCTAAAGCCCCGTTCCAATAGCAACACTAGCATGCTACTAAGAATTAAAACAATGAATTGGGCAGGCCTATGCATTGGGATGTTCTCTGCTAGAATGGACATTGGAACATTAGTGTACATCCCCAATCGGAACCCTATCCCCTATATATGGTATAGGGTACCATCTAAGACACAGCCTATAACTTCTTATGGAACACCACATCAAAGTCAAACCCCTGGATCGTCAGTCTGCGACTCTACGCCAGACCCACTGCGTCCAGTCACCTCCACTCTTACTGGTCAAGGTTTTTGACCCTGAGGACAACAGGAACGGAGGTGCAGGGGATCATGCCCAGGTCTGTGATGACCAGGTCCACAAAGTCCGGTGGCGTGACGTCGTAGACCAGGTTCAGGAGACCCAGGGAGCTCACGTCCTGCCAGTTCTCCAGCAGGATCTTCCCCTTCCGGGTCACCATCAGGTCATCGGGGTCATCTGAGGAAAGAAAAATAGGGTTTGTGAAATTTGCACTGCTATTAATGTTGTTTCTATTCATGTCAGTTTAGGAAGATAATTTAATATCTGGACAACTTTGTCGATTGAAGTTAATATTACATTTGCAGATCCATATCTAGGTTACCTGGGAGCAGAACAGAAATGACCCAAACTCAGAAACTAAAATGTTTCATTGTATTGATTAAAGATACATTTACATTTTAGTCATTTAGCAGACGCTCTTATCCAGAGCGACTTAGATAGTGAGTGCATACATTTTTCATACTGGCCCCCCGTGGGAAACTAAGCCACAACCTTGGCGTTGCAAGCGCCATGCTCTACCAACTGAGCTACAGGGGACTCTTCCTGGGGTTTATTATGGATCCCCATTAGTTCCTGCCAAGGCAGCAGCTACTCTTCCTGGGGTTTATTATGGATCCCCATTAGTTCCTGCCAAGGCAGCAGCTACTCTTCCTGGGGTTTATTATGGATCCCCATTAGTTCCTGTCAAGGCAGCAGCTACTCTTCCTGGGGTTTATTATGGATCCCCATTAGTTCCTGCCAAGGCAGCAGCTACTCTTCCTGGGGTTTATTATGGATCCCCATTAGTTTCTGCCAAGGCAGCAGCTACTCTTCCTGGGGTTTATTATGGATCCCCATTAGTTCCTGCCAAGGCAGCAGCTACTCTTCCTGGGGTTTATTATGGATCCCCATTAGTTCCTGCCAAGGCAGCAGCTACTCTTCCTAGGGTCCAGCAACATTAAGGCAGTTATATACAATAAAAAATATTACATGACATTACATTTCATAACACTTTAAACAACACATTCAGTGTGTTCCCTCAGGCCACTACTCCACTATCACATATTTACAATATCTCCATGTGTACGTGTGTGTAGAGTGCGTGTCTTATCATGAGTGTGTGTGTCTGTTCACAGTCCCCGCTGTTCCTGTAAGGTGTATTTGTATCTGTTTTCTAAATCTGATTCTACAGCTTGCATCAGTTACCTGATGTGGAATAGAGTTCCATGTAGTCATGGCTCTATGTAGTACTGTGCGCCTCCCATAGTCCGTTCTGGACTTGGGGACTGTGAAGAGACCTCTGGTGGCATGTCTTGTGGGGTATGCATGGGTGTCCGAGCTGTGCGCCAGTAGTTCAAACAGACAGCTCGGTGCATTCAACATGTTAATATCTCTCACAAATACAAGTAGTGATCAGGTCAATCTCTCCTCCACTTTGAGCCAGGAGAGATTGACATGCATATTATTAATATTAGCTCTCTGTGCACATCCAAGGACCAGCCGCGCTGCCCTGTTCTGAGCCTTTTGCAATTCTCCTGAGTCCCTCTTTGTGGCACCTGACCACACGACTGAACAGTAGTCCAGGTGCGACAAAACTAGGGCCTGTAGGACCTGCCTTGTTGATAGCGTTGTTAAGAATCCAGAGCTGCGCTTTATTATGGACATACTTCTCCCCATCTTAGCTACTGTTGTATCAATATGCTTTGACCATAACAGTTTACAATCCAGGGTTACTCCAAGCAGTTTAGTCACTTCAATTTGCTCAATTTCCACATTATTTATTACAAGATCGAGTGTTTAGTGAATGATTTGTCCCAAATAAAATGCTTTTAGTTTATGAAATATTAAGGACTAACGTATTCCTTGCCACCCATTCTGAAACTAACTGCAGCTCTTTGTTAAGTGTTGCAGTGATTTCACTCACTGCAGTAGCTGAAGTGTATAGTGTTGAGTCATCCGCATACATAGACACACTGGCTTTACTCAGAGCCAGTGGCAGGTCGTTAGTAAAGATTGAAAAAAAGTAAGGGGCCTAGACAGCTGCCCTGGGGAATTCCTGATTCTATTAGGATTATATTTGAGAGGTTTCCGTTAAAGAACACCCTCTGTGTTCTGTTAGACAGGTAACTCTTTATCCACATTATAACAGGGGGTGTAAAGCCATAACACATACGTTTTTCCAGCAGTAGACTATGATCGATAATGTCAAAAGCCGCACTGAAGTCTAACAAAACAGCCACTGCAATCTTTTTATCATCAATTTCTCTCAGCCAATCATCAGTCATTTGTGTAAGTGCCGTGCTTGTTGAATGCCCTTCCCTATAAGCGTGCTGAAAGTCTGTTGTCAATTTGTTTACAGTAAAATAGCATTGTATCTGGTCAAACACAATTCTTTCCAAAAAGTTTACTAAGGGTCGGTAACAGGCTGATTACTGGCTCAAATAGCCGAGCAAAGGGGGCTTTACTATTCTTGGGTATCAGAAATACTTTAGCATTTCATACCGTAGATTCCTCTATTAGCTCTAATACGATAACCATATACTGTAGGTTTATGCTTCTACTTAGAGAACGCCAAGTTTGGATCCTGGATGCTGATTGGTTGATAGCCATTAGTTGTTCACGATAATCCACGCAAAATGCCATAATTCCATTTCAAGTATCAATCCACTGTTCTGTAGTCCAGCCAGGCATGTATAAACTTCATCCACCGTTCTGCAAACGAAGGTCAAACAAATGAAAAATGCACATAGTTTGCTGTTAATTCAGCTGCTTGATGCGATTGTGTGTTAGCTTTAGTTGGCTAGCTAACGTTAGCTAGCAAAGGAGAAGTAACGTTAGCCTAGCTATCCTCCATAACCATCTTATTGACTCGACAATCGACTGGTTGTTGCCTATTTATTAATTATTTATTTATTAAATCATTTATTGTAGTTCTTGTCTCTCATCTTCATTGAACCTCTGCTATCTAGCTACATGCCAATGATTTGTTTAGCATAGCAACGTAGAATGGATAGAATGAACGACTGGGTCAAAACATTCCAATAGAGTTAACGACCAGCCTGTTTGGTTAGCAACTTTAGAACCTTTAGAACCTTTAGAACTAACAACTGGCTTTTGCCCGGACTACATCGTCTCGTGGAAGGATGAATTAAAATGTTAATGTTTTTAATGAAAACAAATCTTATTTTTTTTATTTTTCCTAAGGACGGTTTCCCGGTCCTCGGCTCAGAGGAGCCCTCAGTCGGGAGTTATCACACGATAATCCCTGGCTTCTCATGCCTTACTTATTAAATAATAAACTCAAGGAGGCTAAATGAATGCTTGCCACATTACCGAGCTCATTGGAGACGAAGGAGTCAGTCTGCACCCTCTCACAGAACTTGTATGTCTCACAGCAGACCAGGACTGGCACGTTGAAGGTCCTGGCCACCAGAGCTATCTGAGATGTCCCCACACGAGACATCACGTAGCCATTAGCCAGCAGGGCATGGGCACCCAGGAACACCTTAGATACCTGGGAGAGGGGGCAAGTTTAATGATTGAATTTTGAGTGAAATTAGACCATTTATAAAAACCCACATACAGTTAGTTTCATGTGCTGTGGGGAGGTTAGTTAAAAGAACAGGGAAGAGCGAGAGTGTTAAACCAAAGAACATTGTAAGGAAAACATTCACTGGGCCTTTGGATTTTCTACAAGAGGTCCACATTGTGATAAATCAACAAATACCTTTAACACCAAAAATCTAAATGATAAGCTTCCATAGTGCAATGACACCTCCAGTCCTCCAAGAGTTTTCACACCCATGAGTCAACGCTTTGTAGAAGCACCTTTGGCGACAATTACAGCTTTGAGTCGTCTTGGGTGTGTCTGTATCAGCTTTGCACATCTGGATTTGGGGATTTTCTCCCTTGCAGATTTTCTCAAACTCTGTTAAGTTAGATGGGGAGCAGTGATGAACAGCAATCTTTAAGTCTTTCCACATATTTTCAATGGGATTCAAGTCTGGCCTCTGGCTGGGCCACTCAGGGACTTTCACATTCTAGTTCTGAAGCCATTCCAGTGTTGCTTTGGCTGTATGCTTGAGGTCATTGTCCTGGTGGAACGTAAATCTTCTCCCCCAGTCTAAGGTGGTTTGCACTGTGAAGCAGGTTCTCATCAAGGATTTGCCTGTATTTGGCTCCATTCATTGTTCCCTCTTATCCTTACCAGTCTCCCAGTCCCTGCTGCTGAAAACCATCCCCCATAGCATAATGCTGCCACCACCATGCTTCACGGTAGGGATGGTGTTAGACAGGTGATGAGCTGTGCCTGGTTTTCTCCAGACATAGCGCTTTGCATTCAGGCCAAAGAGTTACATTTTTGTCTCATCAGACCACAGAATCTTTTGCCACGTGCCTTTTTACAAACTCCAGGCATGCGGTCATTTGGCTTCTTCTCGGGAGTGGCTTCCGTCTGGCCACTCTCCCACAAAGCCCAGATTGGTGAAGTGCGGTAGAGACTGTTGTCCTTCTGGCAGGTTCTCCCATCTCAGCCAAGGAACTCTGTAGTTGTGTCAGAGTGGTCACTGGGTTCTTGGTCACCTCCCTGACCAAGGTCCTTCTTGCCCGGTTGCTCAGTTTGGTCGGACGGCCAGTTTTAGGCAGAGTCTGGGTAGTTACATATTTTTTAAATTTCCCAATGATGGAGACCACTCTGCTCTTGGAAACGTTCAACACTCTAGAATATTTTTTTTTTGGCTTCATTTCTAATTCTTCCCCAGATATATGCCTCATCACAATTCTCTTGGCGATCTACGGACTTCATGGTATAGTTTCTGCTTCTGTGGGACCTTTTATATAAACAGGTGTGTTTCTTTCTAAATCATGTCCAAACAATTGAAATTGGCCACAGGTGGACTCCAAATCAAAGTTGTAGCAATATCTCAAGGATGATCAAACGAAATTGGATGCACCTGTGCTCAATTTCAAGTGTCATAGCAAAGGGGTGTGAATACTTCCGTAAATGTTTCTGTATTTCATTTTCAATACATTTGCTCACATTTCTAATAACATGTTTTCACTTTGTCATTATAACATTTACATTTTAGTCATTTAGCAGACGCTCTTATCCAGAGCGACTTACAGTTAGTGAGTGCATAAATTTTTCATACTGGCCCCCCGTGGGAATCGTATTGTGTGTAGATGGGTGGATTTTTAAAATCTATTTAATCCATTTTGAATTCAGGCTGTAACACAACAAAATGTGGAATAAGTCAAGGGGTATGAATAATTACTGAAAGCCCTGTATGTGTTGCGATTTGATGTTCAAAATATATTGCTCACCATGTCTGCTGCAGAAAGAGAGAGCATGAGAAAGTCATGGACATAAAAGCACTGAAAACATGTTGGCTCACTATTTAAAAAGATGGAGAACAAGCTATAGGATGAAAAAGACCAGAGTTTTGGCGCAGGTACAGCTGACTAGCGCTAGCTAACGCTACCTACAGTAGCGGGGGGAAAAATTAATATATTTATGAACGGATACTTGATAATATTACGATATGTAACTATCTATTTATTCCCCCATCACTATCAGGTAGTATGTATTAGGGCAGAGATGAGGACTAGTTTACCTCAGGTAGTATGTATGAGGGCAGAGATGAGGACTAGTTTACCTCAGGTAGTATGTATGAGGGTAGAGATGAGGACTAGTTTACCTCAGGTAGTGTGTATGAGGGCAGAGATGACTAGTTTACCTCAGGTAGTGTGTATAAGAGCAGAGATGAGGACTAGTTTACCTCAGGTAGTATGTATAAGGGCAGAGATGAGGACTAGTTTACCTCAGGTAGTATGTATGAGAGCAGAGATGAGGACTACTTTACCTCAGGTAGTATGTATGAGGGCAGAGATGAGGACTAGTTTACCTCAGGTAGTGTGTATGAGGGCAGAGATGACTAGTTTACCTCAGGTAGTGTGTATAAGAGCAGAGATGAGGACTAGTTTACCTCAGGTAGTATGTATAAGGGCAGAGATGAGGACTAGTTTACCTCAGGTAGTATGTATAAGAGCAGAGATGAGGACTAGTTTACCTCAGGTAGTATGTATGAGAGGGCAGAGATGAGGACTAGTTTACCTCAGGTAGTATGTATGAGAGCAGAGATGAGGACTAGTTTACCTCAGGTAGTATGTATGAGAGGGCAGAGATGAGGACTAGTTTACCTCAGGTAGTATGTATGAGAGCAGAGATGAGGACTACTTTACCTCAGGTAGTATGTATGAGGGCAGAGATGAGGACTAGTTTACCTCAGGTAGTATGTATGAGGGCAGAGATGAGGACTAGTTTACCTCAGGTAGTATGTATGAGGGTAGAGATGAGGACTAGTTTACCTCAGGTAGTGTGTATGAGGGCAGAGATGACTAGTTTACCTCAGGTAGTGTGTATAAGAGCAGAGATGAGGACTAGTTTACCTCAGGTAGTATGTATAAGGGCAGAGATGAGGACTAGTTTACCTCAGGTAGTATGTATGAGAGCAGAGATGAGGACTACTTTACCTCAGGTAGTATGTATGAGAGGGCAGAGATGAGGACTAGGTTACCTCAGGTAGTATGTATGAGAGCAGAGATGAGGACTAGTTTACCTCAGGTAGTATGTATGAGGGCAGAGATGAGGACTAGGTTACCTCAGGTAGTATGTATGAGGGCAGAGATGAGGACTAGGTTACCTCAGGTAGTATGTATGAGGGCAGAGATGAGGACTAGGTTACCTCAGGTAGTATGTATGAGGGCAGAGATGAGGACTAGGTTACCTCAGGTAGTATGTACGAGAGGGCAGAGATGAGGACGTAGGTGCAGCTGATGCCTCTCTGTACGAGGCGTCTCAGAGCCTCCCTTCCCTCCAGACGAGGCCGGCTGTCCACCACAATCACACGGAACTTCCTGCTCTTCTCAAACGCCTCGCACAGGATGTGGTTCACCAGGGACGAGCTACGGAAGGACAGGATATGACATCAATAACTGATGAGTTCCTTACTAACCCCTAGCCTGTTCCCAGATCTGCTAAGAAGGGGGAGAAGGGACACAGGTTTGATAACTTCTGGATTGTAAACCGACCCCTAACCCCTATACCCCTCAAACTCAACTCTGGACCTCGAAGTCAGTTCCACTGCATTTCTTCACTGTTCCCCTCTAATTAGGGACCGATTTAGACCTGGGACACCAGGTGGGTGCATTTAATTATCAGGTAGAACAGAAAACCAGCAGGCTTCGGGCCTCGTAGGGTCAGAGTTGAGTACCCCTGTCCTATACTCTAAATTGGCACTACTGTAGAGTTGAGAGGATTGGATAGATTTTACAGAGGGGAGACAGGATGGGAGATCAGTTATGTATTGTAATGTAGTGAATATGGAGTGTATCCCAACCACGACTCAAACCCTGGTCGCCAACACGTAGTCATTAACACTATGGAGTGGTTTCCACTTAGTCATTAACACTATGGAGCGGTTTCCACTTAGTCATTAACACTATGGAGCGGTTTCCACTTAGTCATTAACACTATGGAGCGGTTTCCACTTAGTCATTAACACTATGGAGCGGTTTCCACGTAGTCATTAACACCATGGAGCGGTTTCCACTTAGTCATTAACACCATGGAGCGGTTTCCACTTAGTCATTAACACTATGGAGCGGTTTCCACTTAGTCTAACACTATGGAGCGATTTCCACTTAGTCTAACACTATGGAGCGGTTTCCACTTAGTCATTAACACTATGGAGCGGTTTCCACTTAGTCATTAACACTATGGAGCGGTTTCCACTTAGTCATTAACACCATGGAGCGGTTTCCACTTAGTCATTAACACCATGGAGCGGTTTCCACTTAGTCATTAACACTATGGAGCGGTTTCCACTTAGTCTAACACTATGGAGCGATTTCCACTTAGTCTAACACTATGGAGCGGTTTCCACTTAGTCTAACACTATGGAGCGGTTTCCACTTAGTCTAACACTATGGAGCGGTTTCCACTTAGTCATTAACACTATGGAGCGGTTTCCACTTAGTCATTAACACCATGGAGCGGTTTCCACTTAGTCATTAACACTATGGAGCGGTTTCCACTTAGTCATTAACACTATGGAGCGGTTTCCACTTAGTCATTAACACTATGGAGCGGTTTCCACTTAGTCATTAACACTATGGAGCGGTTTCCACTTAGTCTAACACTATGGAGCGGTTTCCACTTAGTCATTAACACTATGGAGCGGTTTCCACGTAGTCATTAACACTATGGAGCGGTTTCCACTTAGTCATTAACACCATGGAGCGGTTTCCACTTAGTCATTAACACTATGGAGCGGTTTCCACTTAGTCTAACACTATGGAGCGGTTTCCACTTAGTCTAACACTATGGAGCGGTTTCCACTTAGTCTAACACTATGGAGTGGTTTCCACTTAGTCATTAACACTATGGAGCGGTTTCCACTTAGTCATTAACACTATGGAGCGGTTTCCACTTAGTCATTAACACCATGGAGCGGTTTCCACTTAGTCATTAACACTATGGAGCGGTTTCCACTTAGTCTAACACTATGGAGCGGTTTCCACTTAGTCATTAACACTATGGAGCGGTTTCCACGTAGTCATTAACACTATGGAGCGGTTTCCACTTAGTCATTAACACTATGGAGCGGTTTCCACTTAGTCTAACACTATGGAGCGGTTTCCACTTAGTCATTAACACTATGGAGCGGTTTCCACGTAGTCATTAACACTATGGAGCGGTTTCCACTTAGTCATTAACACCATGGAGCGGTTTCCACTTAGTCATTAACACTATGGAGCGGTTTCCACTTAGTCTAACACTATGGAGCGGTTTCCACTTAGTCTAACACTATGGAGTGGTTTCCACTTAGTCATTAACACTATGGAGCGGTTTCCACTTAGTCATTAACACTAAGGAGCGGTTTCCACTTAGTCATTAACACCATGGAGCGGTTTCCACTTAGTCATTAACACTAAGGAGCGGTTTCCACTTAGTCATTAACACCATGGAGCGGTTTCCACTTAGTCATTAACACTATGGAGCGGTTTCCACTTAGTCTAACACTATGGAGCGGTTTCCACTTAGTCTAACACTATGGAGTGGTTTCCACTTAGTCATTAACACTATGGAGCGGTTTCCACTTAGTCATTAACATTATGGAGCGGTTTCCACTTAGTCATTAACACTATGGAGCGGTTTCCACTTAGTCATTAACACTATGGAGCGGTTTCCACTTAGTCATTAACACCATGGAGCGGTTTCCACTTAGTCAATAACACTATGGAGCTGTTTCCACTTAGTCTAACACTATGGAGCGGTTTCCACTTAGTCATTAACACTATGGAGCGGTTTCCACTTAGTCTAACACTATGGAGCGGTTTCCACTTAGTCATTAACACTATGGAGCGGTTTCCACTTAGTCATTAACACCATGGAGCGGTTTCCACTTAGTCATTAACACTATGGAGCGGTTTCCACTTAGTCATTAACACCATGGAGCGGTTTCCACTTAGTCATTAACACTATGGAGCGGTTTCCACTTAGTCTAACACTATGGAGCGGTTTCCACTTAGTCTAACACTATGGAGCGGTTTCCACTTAGTCTAACACTATGGAGCGGTTTCCACTTAGTCATTAACACTATGGAGCGGTTTCCACTTAGTCATTAACACTATGGAGCGGTTTCCACTTAGTCATTAACACTATGGAGCGGTTTCCACTTAGTCATTAACACCATGGAGCGGTTTCCACTTAGTCATTAACACTATGGAGTGGTTTCCACTTAGTCTAACACTATGGAGCGGTTTCCACTTAGTCTAACACTATGGAGTGGTTTCCACTTAGTCATTAACACTATGGAGCGGTTTCCACTTAGTCTAACACTATGGAGTGGTTTCCACTTAGTCATTAACACTATGGAGCGGTTTCCACTTAGTCATTAACATTATGGAGCGGTTTCCACTTAGTCATTAACACTATGGAGCGGTTTCCACTTAGTCATTAACACCATGGAGCGGTTTCCACTTAGTCATTAACACTATGGAGTGGTTTCCACTTAGTCTAACACTATGGAGCGGTTTCCACTTAGTCTAACACTATGGAGTGGTTTCCACTTAGTCATTAACACTATGGAGCGGTTTCCACTTAGTCTAACACTATGGAGTGGTTTCCACTTAGTCATTAACACTATGGAGCGGTTTCCACTTAGTCATTAACACTATGGAGCGGTTTCCACTTAGTCATTAACACCATGGAGCGGTTTCCACTTAGTCATTAACACCATGGAGCGGTTTCCACTTAGTCATTAACACTATGGAGCGGTTTCCACTTAGTCTAACACTATGGAGTGGTTTCCACTTAGTCATTAACACTATGGAGCGGTTTCCACTTAGTCATTAACACTATGGAGCGGTTTCCACTCAGTCATTAACACCATGGAGCGGTTTCCACTTAGTCATTAACACCATGGAGTGGTTTCCACTTAGTCATTAACACTATGGAGCGGTTTCCACTTAGTCATTAACACTATGGAGCGGTTTCCACTTAGTCATTAACACCATGGAGCGGTTTCCACTTAGTCATTAACACCATGGAGCGGTTTCCACTTAGTCATTAACACTATGGAGCGGTTTCCACTTAGTCTAACACTATGGAGTGGTTTCCACTTAGTCATTAACACTATGGAGCGGTTTCCACTTAGTCATTAACACTATGGAGCGGTTTCCACTTAGTCATTAACACCATGGAGCGGTTTCCACTTAGTCATTAACACCATGGAGCGGTTTCCACTTAGTCATTAACACTATGGAGCGGTTTCCACTTAGTCTAACACTATGGAGCGGTTTCCACTTAGTCATTAACACTATGGAGCGGTTTCCACGTAGTCATTAACACTATGGAGCGGTTTCCACTTAGTCATTAACACTATGGAGCGGTTTCCACTTAGTCTAACACTATGGAGCGGTTTCCACTTAGTCATTAACACTATGGAGCGGTTTCCACGTAGTCATTAACACTATGGAGCGGTTTCCACTTAGTCATTAACACCATGGAGCGGTTTCCACTTAGTCATTAACACTATGGAGCGGTTTCCACTTAGTCTAACACTATGGAGCGGTTTCCACTTAGTCTAACACTATGGAGTGGTTTCCACTTAGTCATTAACACTATGGAGCGGTTTCCACTTAGTCATTAACACTAAGGAGCGGTTTCCACTTAGTCATTAACACCATGGAGCGGTTTCCACTTAGTCATTAACACTAAGGAGCGGTTTCCACTTAGTCATTAACACCATGGAGCGGTTTCCACTTAGTCATTAACACTATGGAGCGGTTTCCACTTAGTCTAACACTATGGAGCGGTTTCCACTTAGTCTAACACTATGGAGTGGTTTCCACTTAGTCATTAACACTATGGAGCGGTTTCCACTTAGTCATTAACATTATGGAGCGGTTTCCACTTAGTCATTAACACTATGGAGCGGTTTCCACTTAGTCATTAACACTATGGAGCGGTTTCCACTTAGTCATTAACACCATGGAGCGGTTTCCACTTAGTCAATAACACTATGGAGCTGTTTCCACTTAGTCTAACACTATGGAGCGGTTTCCACTTAGTCATTAACACTATGGAGCGGTTTCCACTTAGTCTAACACTATGGAGCGGTTTCCACTTAGTCATTAACACTATGGAGCGGTTTCCACTTAGTCATTAACACCATGGAGCGGTTTCCACTTAGTCATTAACACTATGGAGCGGTTTCCACTTAGTCATTAACACCATGGAGCGGTTTCCACTTAGTCATTAACACTATGGAGCGGTTTCCACTTAGTCTAACACTATGGAGCGGTTTCCACTTAGTCTAACACTATGGAGCGGTTTCCACTTAGTCTAACACTATGGAGCGGTTTCCACTTAGTCATTAACACTATGGAGCGGTTTCCACTTAGTCATTAACACTATGGAGCGGTTTCCACTTAGTCATTAACACTATGGAGCGGTTTCCACTTAGTCATTAACACCATGGAGCGGTTTCCACTTAGTCATTAACACTATGGAGTGGTTTCCACTTAGTCTAACACTATGGAGCGGTTTCCACTTAGTCTAACACTATGGAGTGGTTTCCACTTAGTCATTAACACTATGGAGCGGTTTCCACTTAGTCTAACACTATGGAGTGGTTTCCACTTAGTCATTAACACTATGGAGCGGTTTCCACTTAGTCATTAACACTATGGAGCGGTTTCCACTTAGTCATTAACACTATGGAGCGGTTTCCACTTAGTCATTAACACCATGGAGCGGTTTCCACTTAGTCATTAACACTATGGAGTGGTTTCCACTTAGTCTAACACTATGGAGCGGTTTCCACTTAGTCTAACACTATGGAGTGGTTTCCACTTAGTCATTAACACTATGGAGCGGTTTCCACTTAGTCTAACACTATGGAGTGGTTTCCACTTAGTCATTAACACTATGGAGCGGTTTCCACTTAGTCATTAACACTATGGAGCGGTTTCCACTTAGTCATTAACACCATGGAGCGGTTTCCACTTAGTCATTAACACCATGGAGCGGTTTCCACTTAGTCATTAACACTATGGAGCGGTTTCCACTTAGTCTAACACTATGGAGCGGTTTCCACTTAGTCATTAACACTATGGAGCGGTTTCCACTTAGTCATTAACACTATGGAGCGGTTTCCACTCAGTCATTAACACCATGGAGCGGTTTCCACTTAGTCATTAACACCATGGAGTGGTTTCCACTTAGTCATTAACACTATGGAGCGGTTTCCACTTAGTCATTAACACTATGGAGCGGTTTCCACTTAGTCATTAACACCATGGAGCGGTTTCCACTTAGTCATTAACACCATGGAGCGGTTTCCACTTAGTCATTAACACTATGGAGCGGTTTCCACTTAGTCTAACACTATGGAGTGGTTTCCACTTAGTCATTAACACTATGGAGCGGTTTCCACTTAGTCATTAACACTATGGAGCGGTTTCCACTTAGTCATTAACACCATGGAGCGGTTTCCACTTAGTCATTAACACCATGGAGCGGTTTCCACTTAGTCATTAACACTATGGAGCGGTTTCCACTTAGTCTAACACTATGGAGCGGTTTCCACTTAGTCTAACACTATGGAGCGGTTTCCACTTAGTCTAACACTATGGAGCGGTTTCCACTTAGTCTAACACTATGGAGCGGTTTCCACTTAGTCATTAACACTATGGAGCGGTTTCCACTTAGTCATTAACACCATGGAGCGGTTTCCACTTAGTCATTAACACTATGGAGCGGTTTCCACTTAGTCTAACACTATGGAGCGGTTTCCACTTAGTCTAACACTATGGAGCGGTTTCCACTTAGTCATTAACACTATGGAGCAGTTTCCACTTAGTCATTAACACTATGGAGCGGTTTCCACTTAGTCATTAACACTATGGAGCGGTTTCCACTTAGTCATTAACACTATGGAGCGGTTTCCACTTAGTCATTAACACTATGGAGCGGTTTCCACTTAGTCTAACACTATGGAGCGGTTTCCACTTAGTCTAACACTATGGAGCGGTTTCCACTTAGTCATTAACACTATGGAGCGGTTTCCACTTAGTCTAACACTATGGAGCAGTTTCCACTTAGTCTAACACTATGGAGCGGTTTCCACTTAGTCATTAACACTATGGAGCGGTTTCCACTTAGTCATTAACACTATGGAGCGGTTTCCACTTAGTCATTAACACTATGGAGCGGTTTCCACTTAGTCATTAACACTATGGAGTGGTTTCCACTTAGTCATTAACACTATGGAGCGGTTTCCACTTAGTCTAACACTATGGAGCGGTTTCCACTTAGTCTAACACTATGGAGCGGTTTCCACTTAGTCTAACACTATGGAGTGGTTTCCACTTAGTCATTAACACTATGGAGCGGTTTCCACTTAGTCATTAACACTAAGGAGCGGTTTCCACTTAGTCATTAACACAATGGAGCGGTTTCCACTTAGTCATTAACACTAAGGAGCGGTTTCCACTTAGTCATTAACACCATGGAGCGGTTTCCACTTAGTCATTAACACTATGGAGCGGTTTCCACTTAGTCTAACACTATGGAGCGGTTTCCACTTAGTCTAACACTATGGAGTGGTTTCCACTTAGTCATTAACACTATGGAGCGGTTTCCACTTAGTCATTAACATTATGGAGCGGTTTCCACTTAGTCATTAACACTATGGAGCGGTTTCCACTTAGTCATTAACACCATGGAGCGGTTTCCACTTAGTCATTAACACCATGGAGCGGTTTCCACTTAGTCAATAACACTATGGAGCTGTTTCCACTTAGTCTAACACTATGGAGCGGTTTCCACTTAGTCATTAACACTATGGAGCGGTTTCCACTTAGTCTAACACTATGGAGCGGTTTCCACTTAGTCATTAACACTATGGAGCGGTTTCCACTTAGTCATTAACACCATGGAGCGGTTTCCACTTAGTCATTAACACTATGGAGCGGTTTCCACTTAGTCATTAACACCATGGAGCGGTTTCCACTTAGTCATTAACACTATGGAGCGGTTTCCACTTAGTCTAACACTATGGAGCGGTTTCCACTTAGTCTAACACTATGGAGCGGTTTCCACTTAGTCTAACACTATGGAGCGGTTTCCACTTAGTCATTAACACTATGGAGCGGTTTCCACTTAGTCATTAACACTATGGAGCGGTTTCCACTTAGTCATTAACACTATGGAGCGGTTTCCACTTAGTCATTAACACCATGGAGCGGTTTCCACTTAGTCATTAACACTATGGAGTGGTTTCCACTTAGTCTAACACTATGGAGCGGTTTCCACTTAGTCTAACACTATGGAGTGGTTTCCACTTAGTCATTAACACTATGGAGCGGTTTCCACTTAGTCTAACACTATGGAGTGGTTTCCACTTAGTCATTAACACTATGGAGCGGTTTCCACTTAGTCATTAACACTATGGAGCGGTTTCCACTTAGTCATTAACACTATGGAGCGGTTTCCACTTAGTCATTAACACCATGGAGCGGTTTCCACTTAGTCATTAACACTATGGAGTGGTTTCCACTTAGTCTAACACTATGGAGTGGTTTCCACTTAGTCTAACACTATGGAGTGGTTTCCACTTAGTCATTAACACTATGGAGCGGTTTCCACTTAGTCTAACACTATGGAGTGGTTTCCACTTAGTCATTAACACTATGGAGCGGTTTCCACTTAGTCATTAACACTATGGAGCGGTTTCCACTTAGTCATTAACACCATGGAGCGGTTTCCACTTAGTCATTAACACCATGGAGCGGTTTCCACTTAGTCATTAACACTATGGAGCGGTTTCCACTTAGTCTAACACTATGGAGTGGTTTCCACTTAGTCATTAACACTATGGAGCGGTTTCCACTTAGTCATTAACACTATGGAGCGGTTTCCACTTAGTCATTAACACCATGGAGCGGTTTCCACTTAGTCATTAACACCATGGAGTGGTTTCCACTTAGTCATTAACACTATGGAGCGGTTTCCACTTAGTCATTAACACTATGGAGCGGTTTCCACTTAGTCATTAACACCATGGAGCGGTTTCCACTTAGTCATTAACACCATGGAGCGGTTTCCACTTAGTCATTAACACTATGGAGCGGTTTCCACTTAGTCTAACACTATGGAGTGGTTTCCACTTAGTCATTAACACTATGGAGCGGTTTCCACTTAGTCATTAACACCATGGAGCGGTTTCCACTTAGTCATTAACACCATGGAGCGGTTTCCACTTAGTCATTAACACCATGGAGCGGTTTCCACTTAGTCTAACACTATGGAGCGGTTTCCACTTAGTCTAACACTATGGAGCGGTTTCCACTTAGTCTAACACTATGGAGTGGTTTCCACTTAGTCATTAACACTATGGAGCGGTTTCCACTTAGTCATTAACACCATGGAGCGGTTTCCACTTAGTCATTAACACTATGGAGCGGTTTCCACTTAGTCATTAACACCATGGAGCGGTTTCCACTTAGTCATTAACACTATGGAGCGGTTTCCACTTAGTCATTAACACTAAGGAGCGGTTTCCACTTAGTCATTAACACTATGGAGCGGTTTCCCGGACACAGATTAAGATTAGTCCTGGACTAAAAAACAATTTCAATGGATATTCTCAATTGACCATGCTAATTAGCCCAGGACTCGACTTAATCAGTGTCCGGGAAACCGCTCCATAGTGTTAATGACTAAGTGGAAACCGCTCCATCAGTGTTAATTACTAAGTGGAAACCGCTCCATCAGTGTCCAGGTGACCGGCCCCAAGAGGCTCAGACCTCTTGATTAAAATACATCATATTTTCTTACCATCCATAAACTAGAATGACGTCTCCATCGCTGATCTTCTCTATGGCGTATTTAGATATGGCCCTGGCTGCCAGAACAATCTTCTCCTCTATGTAACGGTCTATACAGTTCTGCAGTTTGGTCTTCGCCTATGGGGGGGAGAGAGAGAGAGAGAGAGACAATGACCATATGGAGAGAGAGAGAGACACAATGACCATATGGAGAGAGAGAGACACAATGACCATATGGAGAGAGAGAGAGACACAATGACCATATGGAGAGAGAGAGAGACACAATGACCATATGGAGAGAGAGAGAGAGACACAATGACCATATGGAGAGAGAGAGACACAATGACCATATGGAGAGAGAGAGAGACACAATGACCATATGGAGAGAGAGAGACACAATGACCATATGGAGAGAGAGAGAGACACAATGACCATATGGAGAGAGAGAGACACAATGACCATATGGAGAGAGAGAGAGAGAGACACAATGACCATATGGAGAGAGAGAGACACAATGACCATATGGAGAGAGAGAGAGAGAGACAATGACCATATGGAGAGAGAGAGACACAATGACCATATGGAGAGAGAGAGAGAGAGACAATGACCATATGGAGAGAGAGAGACACAATGACCATATGGAGAGAGAGAGAGAGAGACACAATGACCATATGGAGAGAGAGAGAGAGAGACACAATGACCATATGGAGAGAGAGAGAGAGAGAGAGACACAATGACCATATGGAGAGAGAGAGAGAGAGAGACACAATGACCATATGGAGAGAGAGAGAGAGAGAGACACAATGACCATATGGAGAGAGAGAGAGAGAGACAATGACCATAGAGAGAGAAAGAGAGAGAGAGAGACAATGACCATATGGAGAGAGAGAGAGAGAGAGAGAGAGAGAGCGAGACACAATGACCATATGGAGAGAGAGAGAGAAAGAGAGAGAGAGAGACAATGACCATATGGAGAGAGAGAGAGACACAATGACCATATGGAGAGAGAGAGAGAGAGAGAGACAATGACCATATGGAGAGAGAGAGACACAATGACCATATGGAGAGAGAGAGAGAGAGAGAGAGAGAGAGAGAATGACCATTGCCATAATATGGACGTGATGAGTGAAACATGAGTCTTTCTGGTCACAGCCTCTAACCCACACACACAGAACAGACAATGTATTCTGAACTCACCTCCTCCTCTTTGCATTGACTAGGAATATTGGAGATTTCTTTCTTGATGTACTTGATTGCATTGCCCATGCTCGCAGACAGAGGGCGACATTGATTGAGAAAGCTGCAGCAACAACAACAACGTGGTAAAAGCTCAACCCTGAGACACGATTCAAAAGATGTCAGTTCCACAGCAAGATGTCGCATTCAGAAAATTATTCAGAAAGTATTCAGACCCCTTGACTTTTTCCACATTGTTACGTTACATTTAAATCCATTTTAGAATAAAGGCTGCAACGTCACAAAATGCGGAGAAAAAAAAGGGAAGAGGGGTCTGAATACTTTCCGAAGGCACGGTATATAAACATAGTATTTGACATAAAGTGTTACGAGGATCCGGTACCTGATATAGGGCTTAAGCTTGTTGACCAGATCTCTGGACAGCTCTTCGTTGGGAGGAGTGGTGTAGTCCCTAATCACCTGTAGGCAGATGTGTAGTAATCGTATACAATCATCCGTGTGCGTGCATAGCACAAAAGGAGTTATAAAGACTGATGAATGTGGGGAATGTAAGACACTTCAATGTCAGTGAGTATGTGGTCCTCTGTAGCTCAATTAGGTAGAGCACGGCGCTTGTAACGCCCAGGGTAGTGGGTTTCGATCCCCGGGACCACCCATACGTAAAAATGTATGCGCACATGACTGTAAGTCGCTTTGGATAAAAGCGTCTGCTAAAATGGCATATTATTATTATATTTATGGGGGGGAAATAGAAGTACCTGTTTAAAGGTGTAGAACAGGGTCACAGAGTGAGGACTGGAACTAAGACGTCGCTAAGATGGTCATATTATGGATCATTTAGCTATTTGATTTAGAATTTTAGGACCCCTTTCGGTATCAAAAAAAGTTGTTGATAAAGTAGCGATTTTTACTACTAAAGCCGAAAGAAACGCATTGAATAACAAATTCATAAATGGCAAAAAAATACAAAAAATAAAGGATAAAAAACAAGGTTGAAGTGTTTTCCCAACTCTAGGCCCCCCCCCCTGTAGTGTTTTCCCAACTCTAGGCCCCCCCTGTGGTGTTTTCCCAACTCTAGGCCCCCCCGTGTAGTGTTTTCCCAACTCTAGGCCCCCCCTGTAGTGTTTTCCCAACTCTAGGCCCCCCGTGTAGTGTTTTCCCAACTCTAGGCCCCCCCTGTAGTGTTTTCCCAACTCTAGGCCCCCCCGTGTAGTGTTTTCCCAACTCTAGGCCCCCCGTGTAGCTCAGTTGGTAGAGCATGGCGCTTGCAACGCCAGGGTTGTGGGTTCGATTCCCACGGGGGGGACAGTATGAAAATGTATGCACTCACTAACTGTAAGTCGCTCTGGATAAGAGCGTCTGCTAAATGACTAAAATGTAAATGATATACAAATTGTACACATATTTAACCCCTTTTTTTGGGTAGGCACAAAACTACCTTAATAATTCCATTTGTTTTTTAAAAACCGGTACCGGTTACCTTCAGACGAGTCCCGTGTCACGTTGAGGTCGTAGAGCAAAATGGATAACACCATCGGGTTCGTGAGAATCTCCCCTTTCCACAGTGGGGTCCCACTAGTTCGTAGCCCAAACAGAAGTTGGCACATCAACGGTACCGACTTCAATCGAGTCTCCTGACACTTGGGAGGGGGGTCGTAAAGTGAAACGGAGAACACCATCGTATTCGTGAGAGTCTCAGCCCTTTCCATAGAGTGGTCATAATAGTTTTTGCAGGTGAAACCATTCGGACGCTACAGACGTTTTTGTGAGAAGACCGATTTTCGGGATGTCTCATGGTCTGACAAACACCGCAGGTGTGGAAGTGCGACACTGACGGGTACGGTGGATTGAGACGCATCAATGCAATAAAACAGATATCTCTAGCTTAAACTGACGGATTTTGACGGGGATTTTTTTGTTATGAAACTTAGATTGATGCACTGGTGCATCAATTGACTCTAGGGGGCTTAACTAAGAGCAGGTCTGGGGTCAGTAGTACTGTACTCTAGGGGCTTAACTAAGAGCAGGTCTGGGGTCAGTAGTACTGTACTCTAGGGGGCTTAACTAAGAGCAGGTCTGGGGTCAGTAGTACTGTACTCTAGGGGCTTAACTAAGAGCAGGTCTGGGGTCAGTAGTACTGTACTCTAGGGGCTTAACTAAGAGCAGGTCTGGGGTCAGTAGTACTGTACTCTAGGGGCTTAACTAAGAGCAGGTCTGGGGTCAGTAGTACTGTACTCTAGGGGGCTTAACTAAGAGCAGGTCTGGGGTCAGTAGTACTGTACTCTAGGGGCTTAACTAAGAGCAGGTCTGGGGTCAGTAGTACTGTACCTGTTTAAAGGCATGGAGCAGGGCCACAGAGCGAGCGTTGGATCCTGCCACAATGCCCTGGGAGTACTGCAGACCCAACCGCACGATGGAGGGGTGGATCACCGTGGAGGGAATGCTGACAGACAGAACCAAACAATTACCCATCAGATCACAGACGGAACCAAATCAATAAACAACCACTCGCCGAGACCAATCAGATCACAGAAACACTATCAGCAGAAAGGGTTAGCCATGACCTATTTTACTCACTTCCGCTTACCTCACTATTACATAGAAATGACAATACATGTGTAGACATGTAGCTAGAAGAAAGTCTTAGAGGATAATTGTATTTAAATAAGGAGGCAAAAAACACGCTCATACTACAACCACTGTTACAGTCTGATATACCACGGCTATCAGCCAATCAGCATTCAGGGCAGATTGATTATCAGAGGTCAAGGGCTTTTCAGTCAGGATGTAGCCGAGTTTACTACGCCAGTGAAGAGGTCAATAAATTCACCTGTTATACTGTAGGCTAGCGTAGGTTACGTAACATGCTAGCTAAATGTTTTGATAACACTGTTAGATGAGCAAACTAGACTCAAATATTATCATCATCATGAACACTCAACTCGGCTAACATTTCCCTTCCATTTCTTTGGAGGGAGTTGAAAGTCTGTGTTGCCCAGCGACAGCCCCAAAACATCACTGCTCTAGAGGAGATCTGCATGGAGGAATGGGCCAAAATACCAGCAACAGTGTGTGAAAACCTTGTGAAGACTTACAGAAAACGTTTGACCTGTGTCATTGCCAACAAAGGGTATATAACAAAGTATTGAGAAACTTTTGTTATTGACCAAATACTTATTTTCCACCATAATTTGCAAATAAATTCATTAAAAATCCTACAATGTGATTTTCTGGAAAAAAAATCTAATTTTGTCAGTCATAGTTGACATGTACCTATGATGAAAATTACAGGCCTCTCTCATCTTTTTAAGTGGGAGAACTTGCACAATTGGTGGCTGACTAAATACTTTTTCCCTCACTGTATATAGCTACTGACCCTGGAACTGTATATAGCTACTGACCCTGGAACTGACCCTGTATATAGCTACTGACCCTGGAACTGACCCTGTATATAGCTACTGACCCTGGAACTGACCCTGTATATAGCTACTGACCCTGGAACTGTATATAGCTACTGACCCTGGAACTGTATATAGCTACTGACCCTGGAACTGTATATAGCTACTGACCCTGGAACTGTATATAGCTACTGACCCTGGAACTGACCCTGTATATAGCTACTGACCCTGGAACTGACCCTGTATATAGCTACTGACCCTGGAACTGTATATAGCTACTGACCCTGGAACTGTATATAGCTACTGACCCTGGAACTGTCCCTGTATATAGCTACTGACCCTGGAACTGACCCTGTATATAGCTACTGACCCTGGAACTGTATATAGCTACTGACCCTGGAACTGTATATAGCTACTGACCCTGGAACTGTATATAGCTACTGACCCTGGAACTGTCCCTGTATATAGCTACTGACCCTGGAACTGTCCCTGTATATAGCTACTGACCCTGGAACTGTCCCTGTATATAGCTACTGACCCTGGAACTGTATATAGCTACTGACCCTGGAACTGTATATAGCTACTGACCCTGGAACAGTCCCTGTATATAGCTACTGACCCTGGAACTGTATATAGCTACTGACCCTGGAACTGTCCCTGTATATAGCTACTGACCCTGGAACTGTCCCTGTATATAGCTACTGACCCTGGAACTGACCCTGTATATAGCTACTGACCCTGGACCTGTCCCTGTATATAGCTACTGACCCTGGAACTGTCCCTGTATATAGCTACTGACCCTGGAACTGTCCCTGTATATAGCTACTGACCCTGGAACTGTATATAGCTACTGACCCTGGAACTGTATATAGCTACTGACCCTGGAACTGTATATAGCTACTGACCCTGGAACTGTATATAGCTACTGACCCTGGAACTGTATATAGCTAATGTGATTTTCTGGATTTTCTTTCTCATTTTGTCTGTCATAGTTGACGTGTACCTATGATGAAAATTACAGGCCTCTCTCATCTTTTTAAGTGGGAGAACTTGCACAATTGGTGGCTGACTAAATACTTTTTTCCCCCACTGTACGTGAAGAGATGGGACATGTCTCGCAAAGTTTAGAACTGTCACGAGGATGGTAACAGCCTAGTAACGGGGGCTGCCTAGCAACCATCATTATGAAGCATCAAATCTCATAAAGGCGCATTGCTAACGCCGGATTTAGCTACAACTAGTCTTATTTTTGGTTGATGCAATAGGTGTCAATTCTGATCCCAAAGTCGGACGTAGCGACGCCTGAACTAGCATTTAAGACCAACGTTTTTACGCCCAACTGGTGCAACCGGCATCTGGGTAGGGGCAGGTACAGTGAGGGAAAAAAATTATTTGATCCCCTAATGATTTTGTACGTTTGCCCACTGACAAAGACATGATCATTCTATAATTTTAATGGTAGGTTTATTTGAACAGTGAGAGACAGAATAACAACCAAAAAATCCTGAAAAACGCATGTCAAAATGTTATAAATTGATTTGCATTTTAAATGAGGGAAATAAGTATTTGACCCCTCTGCAAAACATGACTTAGTACTTGGTGGCAAAACCCTTGTTGGCAATCACAGAGGTCAGACGTTTCTTGTAGTTGGCCACCAGGTTTGCACACATCTCAGGAGGGATTTTGTTCCACTCCTCTTTGCAGATCTTCTCCAAGTCATTAAGGTTTTGAGGCTGACGTTTGGCAACTCGAACCTTCAGCTCCCTCCACAGATTTTCTATGGGATTAAGGTCTGGAGACTGGCTAGGCCACTCCAGGACCTTAATGTGCTTCTTCTTGAGCCACTCCTTTGTTGCCTTGGCCGTGTGTTTTTGGTCATTGTCATGCTGGAATACCCATCCACGACCCATTTTCAATGTCCTGGCTGAGGGAAGGAGGTTCTCACCCAAGATTTGACGGTACATGGCCCCGTCCATCGTCCCTTTGATGCGGTGAAGTTCTCCTGTCCCCTTAGCAGAAAAACACCCCCAAAGCATAATGTTTCCACCTCCATGTTTGACGGTGGGGATGGTGTTCTTGGGGTCATAGGCAGCATTCCTCCTCCTCCAAACACGGCGAGTTGAGTTGATGCCAAAGAGCTCAATTTTGGTCTCATCTGACAACAACACTTTCACCCAGTTCTCCTCTGAATCATTCAGATGTTCATTGGCAAACTTCAGATGGGCCTGTATATGTGCTTTCTTGAGCAGGGGGACCTTGTGGGCGCTGCAGGATTTCAGTCCTTCACGGCGTAGTGTGTTACCAATTGTTTTCTTGGTGACTATGGTCCCAGCGGCCTTGAGATCATTGACAAGATCCTCCCGTGTAGTTCTGGGCTGATTCCTCACCGTTCTCATGATCATTGCAACTCCACGAGGTGAGATCTTGCATGGAGCCCCAGGCCGAGGGAGACTGACAGTTCTTTTGTGTTTCTTCCATTTGCGAATAATCGCACCAACTGTTGTCACCTTCTCACCAACCTGCTTGGCGATGGTCTTGTAGCCCATTCCAGCCTTGTGTAGGTCTACAATCTTGTCCCTGACATCCTTGGAGAGCTCTTTGGTCTTGGCCATGGTGGAGAGTTTGGAATCTGATTGATTGATTGCTTCTGTGGACAGGTGTCTTTTATACAGCTAACAAACTGAGATTAGGAGCACTCCCTTTAAGAGTGTGCTCCTAATCTCAGCTCGTTACCTGTATAAAAGACACCTGGGAGCCAGTAATCTTTCTGATTGAGAGGGGGTCAAATACTTATTTCCCTCATTAAAATGCAAATCAATTTATAAAATTTTTGACATGCGTTTTTCTGGATTTTGTTGTTGTTATTCTGTCTCTCACTGTTCAAATTCAAATACCATTCCAATTATAGACTGAGCATTTCTTTGTCAGTGGGCAAACGTACAAAATCAGCAGGGGATCAAATACTTTTTTCCCCTCACTGTAGGTAGTTACCTGAGTTGCTGGGTGAGGGGGGCTTTGCGGCTATACTGGTGCAGGTGAGAGAACAGGCTGACTTTGTAGCCATAGTCGGATCGCAGTGGGATCTGAAATAAACACACACACGTTTTAGTTCACCGTGATTCTCTTGGGTTCAGAGGTCAAAGGTTCAAAAGGTGGGTGGATGAGGTCAAGGCACAGTCCAAACATACATAGATGACAACCTCCACAGCAACCAACCATACTCCGTACTGTAGGCAAGCTCAACAACCTGCACGGTAACCAACCATCCTCTGTACTGTAGGCCAGCTCAACAACCTGCACGGTAACCAACCATCCTCTGTACAGTAGGCCAGCTCAACAACCTGCACGGTAACCAACCATCCTCTGTACAGTAGGCCAGCTCAACAACCTGCACGGTAACCAACCATCCTCTGTACTGTAGGCCAGCTCAACAACCTGCACGGTAACCAACCATCCTCTGTACTGTAGGCCAGCTCAACAACCTGCACGGTAACCAACCATCCTCTGTACTGTAGGCCAGCTCAACAACCTCCACGGCAACCAACCATCCTCTGTACTGTAGGCCAGCTCAACAACCTCCACGGTAACCAACCATCCTCTGGACTGTAGGCCAGCTCAACAACCTGCACGGTAACCAACCATCCTCTGTACTGTAGGCCAGCTCAACAACCTGCACGGTAACCAACCATCCTCTGTACTGTAGGCCAGCTCAACAACCTGCACGGTAACCAACCATCCTCTGGACTGTAGGCCAGCTCAACAACCTGCACGGTAACCAACCATCCTCTGGACTGTAGGCCAGCTCAACAACCTGCACGGTAACCAACCATCCTCTGTACTGTAGGCCAGCTCAACAACCTGCACGGTAACCAACCATCCTCTGTACTGTAGGCCAGCTCAACAACCTGCACGGTAACCAACCATCCTCTGTACTGTAGGCCAGCTCAACAACCTGCACGGTAACCAACCATCCTCTGTACTGTAGGCCAGCTCAACAACCTGCACGGTAACCAACCATCCTCTGTACTGTAGGCCAGCTCAACAACCTGCACGGTAACCAACCATCCTCTGTACTGTAGGCCAGCTCAACAACCTGCACGGTAACCAACCATCCTCTGTACTGTAGGCCAGCTCAACAACCTGCACGGTAACCAACCATCCTCTGTACTGTAGGCCAGCTCAACAACCTCCACGGTAACCAACCATCCTCTGTACTGTAGGCCAGCTCAACAACCTCCACGGTAACCAACCATCCTCTGTACTGTAGGCCAGCTCAACAACCTGCACGGTAACCAACCATCCTCTGTACTGTAGGCCAGCTCAACAACCTCCACGGTAACCAACCATCCTCTGTACTGTAGGCCAGCTCAACAACCAACCATCCTCTGTACTGTAGGCCAGCTCAACAACCTCCACGGTATCCGTAACCATGGTAGCATCCAAATTAATGTAGAAATGTTTTGAAACATTGTATTCTTATTTAGAATAAATGAAACAATACATTATTTACAATTCATTTCTATTGGGCACAAAATAATCAGAAACACAACCAAAACAAAACTGCAAATGCTTCCAACAAATTTTTAGAGTGACATGCTTGATGTAATCATTGCATTCTAGGAATATGGGACCAAATACTACACTTTTGACTACTTTAAAGGTGAATTTGTCCCAATACTTTTGTATCATTTAAAATCCAAAGTGCTGGAGTACAGAGCCAAAACAACAACAAAAAGTTGTCACTGTCCCAATCCTGTTGGATCTCCCTGCACGTCTCCGTTGTAATGGTTCTTTCTACTGCCAAGTTTAAAGACCGACACGTCTCTCATTATCACAGGAAGGTATGTCAGACGGTGGGAAGGAGGACATGAAACAGCCTTGAGCAAAACAAAAGACGGTAAAAAAAACAAAACAAAAAAACAACAACTCAACGGCACACAATGTAGAGGCCAGACCTTGATACTTAGTACCTTTTTAGCGGCAGGGTGAGGTAGCGTCTGAAAGAAACGTGAGGTACAGAATAGAAGCAATTGCGGTGAGACATGGAGGAGGTAGGTGAGGTTGAGGTTGGGCTTGGTGCCTGACAATTCCCTGTGTTAAATCTATTACTTCACCTTTACCTAATCCAAGGTTTCCCCTAATCCAAGGTTTCCCCTAATCCAAGGTTTCCCCTAATCCAAGGTTTCCCCTAATCCAAGGTTTCCCCTACCAATAAATAGCTTCCAGAATGTTGCTTAGAAAGGCACACTGGATGTTGATTTGGGGAGGCGTGCGCCTCGCATGATAAATAATCCAGGGGAAATAATCCAGGGGAAAACACTGACAATCTATATCAAGTCAGTCAGGCAGTGCCTTTGAGGACAGAGAGCAGCGTACTGTATTCATTGTCAATAACACGCCACAAACCTGTTGTCTCTCCAACTTCTTGGCCAGTCTTTTCACCACTGCAGGGTCGTCCACTTGGACATGCTCAGGAAGTCTCTTCACCACTAACGGGGACAGGAAGCAACAAATGATCTTTGAATACATGGGACTTACTACAACAAGTATACTACTACTACATGTATGTGTGTGTATATATATATATATATATATATATATATATATATATATAACAAATGAAAATTAAAAATACACAAAAAATTTAAAAATATAAAATAAATAAATTGTAAAGTGGTTGTCCCACTGGCTATCATAAGGTGAATGCACCAATTTGTATGTCGCTCTGGATAAGAGCGTCTGCTAAATGACTTAAATGTATCCTCCATGTCTCCTACTGCAACATGTATTACTTATACAGTCGTTTTTGCTCATCTTTATCAAGGGTGCCAATGATTTCAGTCATGACTGTATGTTTTTCAATAGGGGATGTCCTTCGAACATGTCAGGGGCAGATTAGGGAGACCGCAATAATGGACTGGAGCTTGTCCTGTAGGGCCTTACGCCACTTCCTCATTCCACGGAGGGCCGAGCGTCTGCAGGTTTTCACTCCTACCTTGTACTCGATTGATGAATTAAGGTCACTAATTAGTAAGGAACTCCCCTCACCTGGTTGTCTAGGTCTTAATTGAAAGGAGAGAGGAAAAAAAACAGCAGACACTTGGGCCCTCCACGGAATGAGTTTGACACCCCTGCCTTACATCATGTGGAATTGCCACCTAAGTCACAACCTGTAACGTGTGGGTGGGAAGCGGTGTGTATGTTGTGTCAATTGATTCTACGTATTTACCAGCACGTGGAAGCAGCAGAACTCTTAATTGTCCAAGTCAAATTTCCCCTCTGAAACAAAGTTTTATGATAAATCAACAAGGTTCTCCAGAGGTCTAACAGCAGCCGTTGGTACCTGGGTTTAGATCACTGGGAGGGGCCTTGGTCTTGGAGGAGGAGGAGCTGGAGGAGGAGCCTAGCTGTTTAGAGGCCCTATCAGCTTCCTGCCTGGCTCTCCTCTCCACCTTCAGCTCAGCTCTGCTCTTGGCTGGCTTGTCTGCCGGGGAGGGGGCGGGAGAGGAGTGGGAGGGAGCCGAGGCAGGCACAGGTATTGGTGCAGAGGCAGGGGCGGGAAACGCTGAGGGAGCTGGGGAAACAGACAGACAGGTGAACGGACCAACGAAGTGGATGGTGGAACATGATTGACAGGTAAATAAACCAATGACAAAGCTAGCAGTTTATGAAAATTAGTAAAACAACTATTGGAATTATACAAATCAGACCTTGCAAAATTCCCGGAACGTTCAATAAATTCCCTGCTTTTCCAGAAATCCTGGTTGAAGATTCCAGATGTCCTGCTCATTCCCTTCTGATTCCGGCAATCCTCCAACTAGGATTTCAGGAAAACCAGGGAATTTATTGAACTGTTTTTTTTTGCAACCCTAAGTAGACCATAGGGATTGTATGACATGACGATAACTCTAGAAGAGTTGACCAGAGCAACATGCAGCACTGGACCAGGCTAGAATACAATACCTTTGTGTGCTGCCACAGGTAGCGATGGAGAACAGCTAACAGGCTTCTTTTCTTTCTCTCTTTCAACCTTTTCTTTTTGTTTCTTCTGTTGTTTTTTCTCTTTCCTCAGCCGTTGCTTCTCCTCTTTGGTCAACTCCTTCCCTTCATTCTAATAGGTGATGTGGAAAGGTAAAATCCAGTTGAATTCAAATCACTTTTTTTGACAGCATCCCCTTTTTGATTTAAAACAACAACAACAACAACAAAAACTTTCCATACATGTTTGCCAGTGGAAGAAGTGGTCAGAAAGTGACTTTTTTGGACCTGATTGCCAAAACGTTCAGGAGATAACGGTGGTCAAAGTTGACCCATTTTGCATACCCTGCCACACCATGAGACATCCATGTCTTCATCACTGGAAAAGATGAACGGTTGAGTTTGATATCACTTCAACGTTACGTTTTATTGTCGCCTGCACTAGTACAGTGAAATGCCTTTCTAGCTAGCTCTTTCCTAGCAATGCAGTAATCAATATCAGTAGTACTAGAAAATAAAGTAGGAAAAAAAACACCAGAAATAGAAATAAGAAGAACACAATAAAGTAAGAAGCTATTTACAGTTCCAGGGTCAGTAGCTATATACAGGGTCAGTTCCAGGGTCAGTAGCTATATACAGGGACAGTTCCAGGGTCAGTAGCTATATACAGGGTCAGTTCCAGGGTCAGTAGCTATATACAGGGTCAGTTCCAGGGTCAGTAGCTATATACAGGGTCAGTTCCAGGGTCAGTAGCTATATACAGGGACAGTTCCAGGGTCAGTAGCTACATACAGTTCCAGGGTCAGTAGCTACATACAGTTCCAGGGTCAGTAGCTATATACAGTTCCAGGGTCAGTAGCTATATACAGGGTCAGTTCCAGGGTCAGTAGCTATATACAGGGTCAGTTCCAGGGTCAGTAGCTATGTACAGGGACAGTTCCAGGGTCAGTAGCTATATACAGGGTCAGTTCCAGGGTCAGTAGCTATATACAGGGACAGTTCCAGGGTCAGTAGCTATGTACAGGGTCAGTTCCAGGGTCAGTAGCTATATACAGTTCCAGGGTCAGTAGCTACATACAGTTCCAGGGTCAGTAGCTATATACAGGGTCAGTTCCAGGGTCAGTAGCTATATACAGTTCCAGGGTCAGTAACTATATACAGGGTCAGTTCCAGGGTCAGTAGCTATATACAGGGACAGTTCCAGGGTCAGTAGCTATATACAGTTCCAGGGTCAGTAGCTATATACAGGGTCAGTTCCAGGGTCAGTAGCTATATACAGGATCAGTTCCAGGGTCAGTAGCTATATACAGGATCAGTTCCAGGGTCAGTAGCTATATACAGTTCCAGGGTCAGTAGCTATATACAGTTCCAGGGTCAGTAGCTATATACAGTTCCAGGGTCAGTAGCTATATACAGTTCCAGGGTCAGTAGCTATATACAGGGACAGTTCCAGGGTCAGTAGCTATATACAGGGACAGTTCCAGGGTCAGTAGCTATATACAGTTCCAGGGTCAGTAGCTATATACAGTTCCAGGGTCAGTAGCTATATACAGTTCCAGGGTCAGTAGCTATATACAGTTCCAGGGTCAGTAGCTATATACAGTTCCAGGGTCAGTAGCTATATACAGTTCCAGGGTCAGTAGCTATATACAGGGACAGTTCCAGGGTCAGTAGCTATATACAGGGACAGTTCCAGGGTCAGTAGCTATATACAGTTCCAGGGTCAGTAGCTATATACAGTTCCAGGGTCAGTAGCTATATACAGGGACAGTTCCAGGGTCAGTAGCTATATACAGTTCCAGGGTCAGTAGCTATATACAGGGACAGTTCCAGGGTCAGTAGCTATATACAGGGACAGTTCCAGGGTCAGTAGCTATGTACAGGGACAGTTCCAGGGTCAGTAGCTATATACAGTTCCAGGGTCAGTAGCTATATACAGGGTCAGTTCCAGGGTCAGTAGCTATATACAGGGTCAGTTCCAGGGTCAGTAGCTATATACAGGGTCAGTTCCAGGGTCA
Source organism: Coregonus lavaretus (assembly GCF_964263955.1). Lineage (NCBI taxonomy): Eukaryota > Metazoa > Chordata > Actinopteri > Salmoniformes > Salmonidae > Coregonus > Coregonus lavaretus. Next base: position 1,131,123 of record NC_140018.1, read on the forward strand.
GTAGCTATATACAGGGACAGTTCCAGGGTCAGTAGCTATATACAGGGTCAGTAGCAAAGTACAGAGAGATCCTTGATGAAAACCTGCTCCAGAGCGCTCAGGACCTCAGACTGGGGTGAAGGTTCACCTTCCAACAGGACAACGATCCTAAGCACACAGCCAAAACAACGCAGGAGTGGCTTCGGGACGCCCCCATTCTCATCGACGGGGCTGTAGTGGAGCAGGTTGAGAGCTTCAAGTTCCTTGGTGTCCACATCACCAACAAACTATCATGGTCCAAACACACCAAGACAGTCGTGAAGAGGGCACGACAAAGCCTATTCCCCCTCAGGAGACTGAAAAGATTTGGCATGGGTCCTCAGATCCTCAAAAAGTTATACAGCTGCACCATCGAGAGTATCCTGACTGGTTGCATCACCGCCTGGTATGGCAACTGCTCGGCCTCCGACCACAAGGCACTACAGAGGGTAGTGCGTACGGCCCAGTACATCACTGGGGCCAAGCTTCCTGCCATCCAGGACCTCTATACCAGGCGGTGTCAGAGGAAGCCCCTAAAAATGGTCAAAGACTCCAACCACCCTAGTCATAGACTGTTCTCTCTGCTACTGCACGGCAAGCGGTACCGGAGCGCCAAGTCTAGGTCCAAAAGGAAGCTTCTACCCCCAAGCCATAAGACTCCTGAACAGCTAATCATGGCTACCGGACTACTACTCTCTGTTTATTATTTATGCATAGTCACTTTAACTCTACACACATGTACATATTACCTCAATTACCTCGACTAACCTGTGCCGCCCCCCCCCACATTGACTCTGTACCGGTACCCCCCTGTGTATATAGCCACGCTACTGTTATTTTACTGCTGCTCTTTAATATATTTTTTATATATATATATATATATATATATATATGACGATCATGTCAAGCTCTACATTTTATTAGTTGTATGTCCTGTATTGTACAGGATATGCATGGTAAACATCATCCAACGAAATGCTTACTTGCAGGCTCCTTCTTGACAATGCAACAACAATAGCATGCTGACCACACCGCCCGCATTTCACGAGTATACATGCTATTCAATCATTTCCTTCAAACCTCTCGTGTGTGTCAACGAGCGTCTGCTTGACGCGCTGCAAGTCCCGCCTCTCCCATTTCCTTATTGGTTTTTAGGAGCGTATACCCACGTGGGCGATCGAAAGATGAACTCCAGGTCGTAAGCCAGCACTTGCTCCTCACCATCTCTCTAAAGTATAGTGGCGCACTATCAGTTATATTTCAGATGGTGTCAACATTATTAAATGTTCATGCATTTTGGCACAGTGTTCTAAGGCAGCGCTAGAGGCATCACTACAGATCTGGGTTCAATCCCGGGCTGTATCAAAACCAGCCGTGATTGGGAGTCCCATAGGGCTGCGCACAATTGGCCCGGCGTCACCCAGGTTAGGTGAGGGTTTGGCCGGGGGGGGGGGGGGGGGGGGGTGCTTTACTTGGCTCATCGCGCTCTAGCGACTCCTTGTGGCGGGCCGGGTGCCTGCAGGCTGACCCCGGTTGTCAGTTGAACAGTGTTTCCTCCGACACATTGGTGCGGCTGGCTTCCCGGTTAAGCGGGCGGGTGTCAAGAAGCGCGGTTAGGCGGGTCATGTTTCGGAGGACGCATGACTTGACCTTCGCCTCCCGAGCCCGTTGGGGAGTTGCAGCGATGAGACAAGATCGAAGTTGGGGAGAAAAAGTGGGTAAAATACAGAAAATATATAAAAAATAAATAAAATGTTAATGCATTTAGGAGTAGAATGTATTATTTTTTTTAGGCACCAGAAGTCGTTGTACTTTTTATTTATTTAAGTTGAGGGAGCGTGCAATTGGCATGCTGACTGCAGGAATGTCCACTAGAGCTGTTGCCAGATAATTTAATGTTAATTTCTCTACCATAAGCCGCCTCTAACATCGTTTTAGAAAATTTGGCAGTACGTCCAACCGGCCTCACAACCGCAGACCACATGTAACCACGCCAGCCCAGGACCTCCACATCCAGCTTCTTCACCTGCAGGATCGTCTGAGACCAGCCACCCGGACCCCTGATGAAACTGTGGGTTTGCACAACCGAATAATTTTTGCACAAGCTGTCAGAAATCGTCTCAGGGAAGCTCATCTGCGTGCTCGTCGTCCTCACCAGGGTCTTGACCTGACTGCAGTTCAGCGTCGTAACCGACTTCAGTGGGAAAATGCTCACCTTTGATGGCCACTGGCACGCTGGAGAAGTGTGCTCTTCATGGATGAATCCCGGTTTCAACTGTACCGGGCAGATGGCAGACAGCGTATATGGCGTTGTGTGGGTGAGCGGTTTGCTGATGTCAACGTTGTGAACAGAGTGCCCCATGGTGGTGGTGTGGTTATGGTATGGGCAGGTATAATTTACGGACAACCGAACACAAATGCATTTTATCGATGGAAATTTGAATGCACAGAGATACCGTGACGAAATCCTGAGGCCCATATTTCAGCATGATAATGCACGGCCACATGTCGCAAAGGATCTGTATTCAATTCCTGGAAGCTGAAAATGTCCTAATTCTTCCATGGCCTGCATACTCACCAGACATGTCACCACCCACTGAGCATGTTTGGGATGCTCTGGATCGACGTGTATGACAGCGTGTTTCAGTTTCCGCCAATATCCAGCAACTTCGCACAGCCATTGAAGAGGAGTGGAACAACATTCCACAGGCCACAATCAACAGCCTGCTCAACTCTATGCGAAGGAGATGTGTTGTGCTGCATGAGGCAAATGGTGGTCACACCAGATACTAACTGGTTTTCTGATCCACGCCCCTACCTTTTTATTTTTTTAAGGTATCTGTGACCAACAGATACATATCTGTATTCCCAGTCATGTGAAATCAATAGATTAGGGCCTAATGAATTTATTTTAATTGACTGATTTCCTTGTATGAGCTGTAACTCAGTAAAATCTTTGAAATTGTTGCGTTTATATATTTGTTCAGTGTAGATAAACGGTTTCATTGCCAAAATCCTGAAGTATCCCTTTAAGTGATAGTTTGATTGTATCGGTGTATGTGTGTGGCCAGCGACTTTTATAGAGAGACCGCCCTGAATTATAGATGCCAAGAGTGTGCAAAGCTGTCATCATGGCAAAGTGTGGCTATTTGAAGAACCTAAAACATAAAATGTATTTTGATTTGTTTAACACTTTTTTTCATTACTACATTATTCCATATGTGTTATTTCATAGTTTTGATGTCTTCACTATTATTCTACAATGTAAAAACTAGTACAAATAAAGAAAAACCCTTGAATGAGTAGGTGTGTCCAAACTTTTGACTGTTTTTTTTTTTTTTAAGGTAAAATTGATACACACCTTTATAGATGGCTTAGCTGACTAAGTCACGAAAACGATGCGCATGCTTAAATGGGGGCAGAAGTCTGTGAATTGTTGTGGTTCGGGATGGCCAGATAGTTACCAACAATGACAAGAAACTGTCATGTGGGGAATCGTGACTCGTTTCAGCTCGTTTCATCTTGTTCTTGATACCATGTCTTGTTTGAGGTGTTGATTGCTAACAATGCTAATATGGCAAAAACATTTCGCAAGCTAGCTAGCTAACCAACAACTGTAACGATGTATTTGAGAAGACAACAAGTGGTCATTGTGCAAATGTATTTATGTTTTCAATAAACATTTGGGAGATGCAATATAGTTTACATGTCAACAATCTAAGTCAACCCCGTCTGTTCTGCCTCCATAGTTGTGCACGCGTCGGTCTTGTTGCTTAACAACCAACCTGTCCATAGGATTACGGTTAGTGTTCCCCCACGGCCATATCTCCATGTCACATCTGTTGTTTTACGGAAGACAGACAAGACAAGACAAGACATCTAGCGTGCTCCGAACACCGGTGTGGCTCAGCTGGTAGAGCACGGCGCTTGTAACGCCAAGGTAGTGGGTTCGATCCCCAGGACCACCCATACACAAAAATGTATGCACGCATGACTGTAAGTCGCTTTGGATAAAAGCGTCTGCTAAGTGGCATATTATTATTATTATATTATAAGCTAACTGGGGAGGAAGTGTAGTTCGTCAACTGGAGGCACACACACAAGCTTGTGGATCTTTGCAAAACTATTACAGTGAGTGTATATTTTTCCACTGATATGAAAGATACGGGGGGCATATCAGCATATGTTTTGAAAACCGGTTTGAAAGCGATGATTGACGTTTCTCTACAAATGTTAAAACACAGCGTCGGAATTGCAGTTCACATGGAGCCATCAGTGGGCGAACGTCAGCTCTGGAAACTCTACATACCAGAGCTAATACTGACCCTACCGTTACGCTTGTTTACACTGAGCTGCACTAGGGTCGGAACACAATCACGGTTACACCGTGAAGCCAGCGCGAGGCACGGGTCGGAAAACAGTACCTCAATGCAGGGATGGGATATGCCACTGTACCTTTATCCACACTGATCCATCAAGAATATTTAAATATTGCTTGTTTTCCCGGAAACCTTCCCCTTTCGTCCTTCCTCCTAGCAGTAGCCACCGCAGCCATTTTGGAATGGCAGTGTGGGCCAATCAGCTCCTTTGTTTTCAACGCAACACGCCACTGGCAAATCCCATCCCTGCATTGAGGTATGTTTTTCGACCCATATCTAACGCCGCCTCTACGGCGTCTTAATGTCACCACGATTGCGTTCCAATCCCAGTGCAGCTCAGTGTAAACAAGCGTAATGGTAGGGTCGGTATCTTATGGCAACTCCTACGCACAATTTAACCAGGCGCTCTAGACCAAAGCGTCCATAGGGTCTGTGCAGCAGGCTGAACGTTTTACGACCCCTAAAGTGAAACATATTGTATTAGGAATATCAATGTCGTGTCGCTTGTTCTCGGATTTCAAAATAATTCGGTACATTGTCTCAGTATTGGATTAGAATACACTTACTTTTGCCCGTGCGATATCATCTTTCTTGTGAGGGCCATCTGTAACACAATGAATACAGTGTCGTGACGATGATGACCACCTTCCGGAGACACTTGAAACCCCACCTCTTTAAGGAATACCTGGGATAGGATAAAGTAATCCTTCTACCCCCCCTTACCCCACCCACCACAAAAAAATAAAACATAAATTTCAAATAAATAAATTGTAAAGTGGTGATCCCACTGGCTATAAGGTGAATGCACCAATTTGTAAGTCGCTCTGGATAAGAGCGTCTGCTAAATGATGTAAATGTAAATGTGATGATGACACGTGACGGCAAAGTTGCACCTGTATCCAGCTGTGACAATGCTATCTCGCTAGCTAGCCAGGTCTTAACTAACCCGTGATATCTGACAGGAGAACTAACGTTAACTAACTAGCTATAGCACTTTAAACCAGGGTGTTAAAAGAAAGCCAACGGTTAAGTGTTTTTATGTTGGCTCATGAATCAATCAAACAATGTGGATGATGCAATATTCTTCAGTAACATGTAACCGTGGTGACTGAAGCCACACGATAGCTACAACCCCCATCACCTCGCAGGCTAGTTAGCTAGCCAGTTAGCCAGCGATGCTAACCACAATTCCTACCCACAATGACTGCTGTAGCTAGCTAACATTTACTACAAGGCACACAAGCTGACACTTCAGGTTACTCCGTGATTATTTCAACCAGAGCTGTTGCTATAGACGTATCTAAAGTGTATTGACAGCTGTCATTCTCTTCAGACTCACCCGGTTCTCCACAGTCCGCCATGTTTACAATAGCTTCAGCAGGAACTTCCCGCGAAAGGAAAAGTGTCAGAATTAGTGCGGGGGGGAAATGGACAGCGCCCCCTTGCGGTTGAAGTAAGCGGGTCTCCCAAACAACTAGAAATGAGTTATTTGTTGAGGGCATGGTCATTCTTTTTATAACCTGTCACTCATCTGACTTCCCGCTACTCGTGGTTCTCACAGATGAGGTACTTATTTATTGTTTAAACTACGTTTAAAAAAAATCAATCACCCTGCAAAATAGTTAGGAGCATATCAAATAAAATATTATTTGTCTCATGCTTCGTAAACAACAGGTGTAGACTAACAGTGAAATGCTTCCTTTCTCTTCCCAACAATGCAGAGAGAAAGAAAATAGAGAAATAATAGAAAAGTAAAACACGTAATAATGAAATTAATAATAGATACACAATGAGTAACGATAACTTGGCTATATACACGGGGTACCAGTACTGAGTCGATGTGCAGGGGTACGAGATAGTTGAGGTAGATATGTACATATAACTAGGAATAAAATGACTAAATAACAGGATAGATAATAAACAGTAGCAGCAGTGTATGTGATGAGTCAAAAAAGTTTGTTCAAAAAGGGTCAATGCAGATAGTCCTATTAGCCATTTGGTTAACTATTTAACTAACTATTTACAGTTGAAGTCGGAAGTTTACATACACCTTAGCCAAATACATTTAAACTCTGTCAGTTAGGATCACCACTTTATTTTAAGAATGTGAAATGTCAGAATAATAGTAGAGAGAATGATTTATTTCAGCTTTTATTTATTTCATCACATTCCCAGTGGGTCAGAAGTTTACATACACTCAAGTAGTATTTGGTAGCATTGCCTTTAAATTGTTTAACTTGGGTCAAACGTTTCGGGTAGCCTTCCACAAGCTTCCCACAATAAGTTGGGTGAATTTTGGCTCATTCCTCCTGACAGAGCTGGTGTAACTGAGTCAGGTTTGTAGGCCTCCTTGCTCGCATACGCTTTTTCAATTCTGCCCCCAAATGTTCTATAGGATTGAGGTCAGGGCTTTGTGATGGCCACTCCAATACCTTGACTTTGTTGTCCTTAAGCCATTTTGCATGTATGTGATGAGTCAAAAAAAGTTTGTTCAAAAAGGGTCAATGCAGATAGTCCTATTAGCTGTTTGGTTAACTATTTAACTAACTATTTAGCAGTCTTATGGCTTGGGGGTAGAAGCTGTTCAGGGTCCTGTTGGGTCCAGACTTGGTGCATCGGTATCGTTTGCCGTGTGGTAGCAGAGAGAACAGTCTATGACTTGGGTGACTGGAGTCGTAGAACATTTTTAGAGCCTTCCTCTGACACCGCCTGGTATAGAGGTCATGGATGGCAGGGAATTCGGCCCCAGCATACTGGGCCGTACGCACTACCCTCTGTAGCGCCCTGCGGTCGGATGCCGAGAAGTTGCCATACCAAGCGGTGATGCAACCAGTCAGGATGCTCTCAATGGTGCAGCTGTAGAACTTTTAGAGGATCTGAGGGCCCATGCCAAATCTTTTCAGCTTCCTGAGGGGAAAGAGGTGTTGTCGTGCCCTCTTCACGACTGTGTTGGTGTGTTTGGACCATAATAGATCCTTAGTGATGTGGACACAGAGGAACTTGAAGCTCCCGAACCGCTCCACGGTGGTGTGCTCGGCCTTCTGTTCCCTGTAGTCCACGATCAGCTCCTTTGTCTTGCTCACGTTGAGGGAGAGGTTGTTGTTCTGGCACCACACTGCCAGGTCACTGACCCCCTCCCTATAGGCTGTCTCATCGTCGTTGGTGATCAGGCCTACCACCGTTGTGTCGTCGGCAAACTTAATGATGGTGTTGGAGTCGTGCTTGGCCATGCAGTCATGGGTGAACAGGGAGTACAGGAGAGGATTAAGCACGCACCCCTGAGGGGCCCCTGTGTTGAGGGTCAGCATGGCAGATGTGTTGTTACCTACCATCAGCACCTGGGGGCGGCCCGTCAGGAAGTCCAGGATCCAGTTGCAGAGGGAGGGGTTCAGTCCCAGGGTCCTGAGCTTAGTGATGAGCTTGGAGGGCACTATGGTGTTGAACGCCGAGCTGTAGTCAAGGAACAGCATTCTCACATAGGTTCTCCTTTTGTCCAGGTGGGAAAGGGCAGTGTGGAGTACAATAGATATTGTGTCATCTGTGGATCTGTTGGGGCGGTATGCAAATTGGAGTGAGTCCAGGATGTCTATGATGGTGTTGATGTGAGACATGACCAGCCTTTCAAAGCGTTTCATGGCTACAGACGTGAGTTCTATGAGGTGATAGTCATTTGGACAGGTTACCTTGGCGTTCTTGGGCACAGGGACTGTGGTGATCTGCTTGAAACATGTAGGTATTACAGACAGGGTCAGGTAGAGGTTGAAAATGTCAGTGAAGACACTTGCCAGCTGGCCAGCGCATGCTCTGAGTACGTGTCCTGGTAATCAGTCTGGCCCCGCGGCCTTGTGAATGTTAACCTGTTTAAAGGTCTTACTCACATCGGCTACGGGGAGCGTGATCACACAGTCATCCTCAAGCATGCTTCAGTGTTGTTTTGTTGGCTTCATGTTGGCAAAGAGCCCAGAAAGAACCCACAATATGAGCAGTCCTTTCATCATCCAACTATGACACCTTGTCTTGTGTTGCTGGGGACCATTACTAAGGCCTAGCTAACAATTTAAGTGGAAGGAGGAAAAAGTAAGGAACTTGTCTGTCGGCCCTGCATTAAAGACCAAAATTGGTTAAAGAAAATGGTGATAAATAAAAAATATATACCAGTTTCATTTAAGGACCCAAAAATGGACAGCTGTGCCATATATAATGCAAAATAGTTGGGAAGAGATTTTCTATGTACCGATTCAATGGCACATGGTTTATGAACTGATACGCAAAACGACGCCGGATTCAAAACTTAGAATTTTTCCATTTAAATTATTATACAACATTTTCGCAACCAATAGAATGTTATATACTGTATATGGGGGATACAACCTTCCCAGCTCTGCAGATTTTGCTGCGAGGAGACAGAGTCATTAGATCACTTATTTTGGTACTGTCCATTTGTGTGTGTGTATATATATATACATATATATATATATACAAAATACCAGCAACAGTGTGTGAAAACCTTGTGAAGACTTACAGAAAACGTTTGACCTGTGTCATTGCCATCAAAGGGTATATAACAAAGTATTGAGAAACTTTTGTTGTTGACCAAATACTTATTTTCCACCATAATTTGCAAATAAATTCATTAAAAATCCTACAATGTGATTTTCTGGATTTTATTTTCTCAATTTGTCTGTCATAGTTGACGTGTACCTATGATGAACATTACAGGCCTCTCTCATCTTTTTAAGTGGGAGAACTTGCACAATTGGTGGCTGACTAAATACTTTTTTTCCCCACTGTATAACTCTCTATATACAAAAAATATATATGGGGGATTGGAAATGATGCAGACAATTACATTGATGGAAGCTACAATCTATCTGCAATATTAAAGCTGATCCACCCCCTAAAAAATTAATATATAATAATAATAATACTTTTTTGAACTCCAATGTTAACATTACTAGCAACATTGGAGCTAACGTAGGTCCTACGTTGAAATAGGAGTTGAACAATTTAATCCCTTGGTTAATGATTTTGCATTATTATTTGGAATGTTTGTGCTCTTGGTTATTTGTTGTCGTATAGATGAGCCATGTAAATGTGTTGTAAAACAATGAAGGATGTGAAAAACATTAATTATACAAACGTATAATGGTCTTACTTTGGTCATAAGAGTAGTGTTCAAATAGTTACTGATATTATAATTATTATAATTATCATACTATACATGACCAATGTGGAACTCAAACTTCATGAAGTTTGTTAGCTTAGGGGCAACTTCTAGTAATTCCCAATTCTTACTTGGTATTACCAGCATCCATTTGTAAATATAGCTTACATTTAGGTATAGAGGTACAGTTTGATACATTTTTATATATATAAAACCCATATGAAATTAGACCTACTAAATGTCTTTAGTAACTTAAAAGGCAGTATACTGTATTAATGTGTATATACTGTAGCTATCTATCTATCACCAAAAGGAGTCCCCATCATATTTCCATAATTTATTTTCATACCACAACATCAGAGATAAAAGCACAATCACATCTTTAATTCTTTACTTTTCAAGCACAACAATAAACAAGACCGAAACACATGAAAAGGAATCCATGGTGTACAAACTGTTGTACATAAACACCTGACTTGTGTAGACACAAAAACACATTAACACCTCACATATTTAGGCACAAAAACATGCAGCAGAAGGCTACTCTGTCTTTCATTCCCGCTGTGGGTGTCTGTTTGTCTGCTGACTGAGTTCACCACGCAGTATCTGGTTGAAGGGGACCAAACCTCACTGTAACACCTGACTTGGTTCCGTTTGACCAGCCACAGCAAGGCGTGCTGCTTTAGGACGAGAGGGAGAGCGAGAGAAAGAGAGGGAGAGAGAGAGAGAAAGAGAGGGAGAGCGAGAGAAAGAGAGGGAGAGCGAGAGAAAGAGAAAAAATAGGAGGAAAGACAATAAAACAGAGAAATGGCTTGGCAGGAGGCTGTTGGAGTTGTGATGACGTCTGAGTTCAGAAACGTCCTCTTGTCCTTTACCTGTTGAGAGAGAGAGAGAGAGAGAGAGAGAGAGAGAGAGAGAGAGAGAGAGAGAGAGAGAGAGAGAGACAGAGAGAGAGAAGGTCAGTAAAGAATAACAACTGGGCAACAGTGATGACATGGGAGTATAATATACACTGAACAAAAATATAAATGCAACATGTAAAGTGTTGATCCCATGTTTCATGAGCGGAAATAGAAGATCCCAGACATTGTCTATTCGCACAAAAAGCTTATTTCTCTCAAATGTTGTGCACAAATTTCTTTACATCCCTGTTAGTGAGCATTTCTCCTTTGCCAAGATAATGCATCCACCTGACAGGTGTGGCATATCAAGAAGCTGATTAAACAGCATGATCATTACACAGGTGCACCTTGTGCTGGGGACAATAAAAGGCCACTCTAAAATGTGCAGTTTTGTCACACAACACAATGCCACAGATGTCTCAAGTTTTGAGGGAGCGTGCAATTGGCATGCTGACTACAGGATTGTCCACCTTAACCGCAGACCATGTGTATGGCGTCGTGTGGGCGAGCAGTTTGCTGACGTCAACGTTGTGAACAGAGTGCCCCATGGTGGTGGTGGGGTTATGGTATGGGCAGGCATAAGCTACGGACAATGAACACAATTGCATTTTATCGATGGCAATTTGAATGCACAGAGATACCGTGACGAGATCCTGAGGCCTATTGTCATGCCATTCATCCGCCGACATCACCTCATGTTTCAGTACGATAATGCACGGCCCCATGTCGCAAGGATCTGCACACAATTCCTGGAAGCTGAAAATGTCCCAGTTCTTCCATGGCCTGCATAATCACCAGACACGTCACCCATTAAGCATGTTTGGGATGCTCTGGATTGACGTGTACGACAGCGTGTTCCAGTTCCCGCAAATATCCAGCAACTTCACACAGCCATTGAAGAGGAGTGGGACAACATTCCACAGGTCACAATCAACAGCCTGATCAACTCTATGCGAAGGATCAAGTTGTGCCGTGCTGCATGAGGCAAATGGTCACACCAGATACTGACTGGTTTTCTGATCCACGCCCCTATCTTTTTTAAAGGTATCTGTGACCAACAGATGCATATCTGTATTCCCAGTCATTTGAAATCCATAGATTAGGGCCTAATTTATTTGTTTCAAATGACTGATTTGCTTACATGAACTGTAACTCAGTAAAATGTTTGACGTTGTTGCGTGTCGTTTATATTTCTGTTCTGTGTACAATAAATAATAAGATGTAGTGTAGTTTCGCAGCCCCCCCCCTCCACCCCCAAAATTTATAGATATTTGTTTATGTTTTTTTTTCTTTCATGGGGCAGCGAGAAAAATGTGCTAATTATTTTAGCTAATTTCATGCTATTTTACACATTTTGCCATGAGGCTGAAGGAAAATGTTGCTGTTTTAGAGTTCAGCAATTCTTGAAAAGACGGGACAATCTCAACTTTTCTTCCACAAATATTTATATTTTTTAATTGATAGATCAAAGTAAAGGAACAACTTCCAAATTTAACAAATAAAAAAATATGCATAAAATGCAACTAACTGGATTTCTGTCAACTCCTTCGGACACCATAAAAGTCATTTCATTTTCACAACAAGTGTTTATTGGTCTTGATTGTCTAATTCTAACATTAGCATTTTTGGCATGTTTTTCTAGATTTACAACATAAAACAACATTTATAAAGCAAACATTATCCCTTAGGTCTAGCACAGCAAATACTTCAATTGTTTAAGCATATGTTGCAGAACAGTGATTAAAATATTTTTTTCTGAATATTGACAAAAAATATTGACTACATCAGTGACTGAGTTAACAACAGATACTCAAAACATACATATTTTTGCCTCTAAAAATAAAAGTTAATTACAAACATTTGTAAAATATTTAAAATATTTAAATAAAAACATAACCATTCTATCAGATCTTTCAGCACTCTGTTGACGTTAGACAAAAATCTGACGCGTGCAAGCTAACAGGCGGGCCACAAACAGACAAATAACGGCGCGGTACGGCATCTCGGAACGCACAACTCGTTGATCCCTGTCACGGATAGGCTATTGCCGCAGACGACCACACTGGGTTCCACCCCTATCAGCTAAAGAACAAGAAGAAGTGGCTTCAGTGGGCACGCGAACACTGGACAATTGAGAAGTGACAAAACATTGCCTGGAACAGGACAGTGAGTTCAGTTTACTTGAGTGGCCTGCGCAGTCCTCAGATCTCAACACAACATTACATTTTAGTCATTTAGCAGACGCTCTTATCCAGAGCAATTAGGGTTAAGTGCCTTGCTCAAGGGCACATCGACAGATTTTTCACCTAGTCGGCTCGGGGATTAGAACCAGCGACCTTTCGGTTACTGGCACAACGCTCTTAACCACTAAGCTACCTGCCGCCCTAATCTTTGGGACGAGATGGAACGAGCTGTTCGCAGCATGAATGTACCGCCGTCCAATCTGCAGCAACTGCATGACGCCATGGCGTCAGCATGGACCAACATCCCTGTGGAACGTTTCCGACCCCTTGTAGAATGCCCCTAAGAATTCAGGCCGTTCTGGAGGCGAAGGGGGGGGGGGGTCCGACCCAGTACTAAATGGGTCTACCTAATAAACTGTCCGGTGAGTGTGTATACGTGCATCTATATTTGTTTTTTGGGGGTCCCCAAAGCTGGTGGGTACCCCCGCTTGCGGGGGGCTGTGTGCTATGCCAGTGGCTATGACGTATGACATCACTACTATTACACCACTCCCAGAGCCATCAAAACTGAAAACAGATCATGTTTCATCAACCAGTGGACTAGACAGATATTGAGACAGTGATGTTACTAAGCAGAGTAGACTTCTCCTATATCATTATAGATACAAACAGCCAGTCAACGTCTGACTTGTACCCCCCCACTCCCAATGACAGCTCCACCTCTTTCTCTCTCTTTCCCTCTCCCCCTCCCTCCTTTTCCTAACCCGTTCTTCTGTTGCTATAACTGGGGACAGCTGTGGCCTGTCAATCCCCACTGACGGTCCGCAGGGCTGTGGGTCCCAGCCTGAAACCGGGTCCCAGCCTGAAACCGGGTCCCAGCCTGAAACCGGGTCCCAGCCTGAAACCGGGTCCCAGCCTGAAACCGGGTCCCAGCCTGAAACCGGGTCCCAACCTGAAACCGGGTCCCAGCCTGAAACCGGGTCCCAGCCTGAAACCGGGTCCCAACCTGAAACCGGGTCCCAGCCTGAAACCGGGTCCCAGCCTGAAACCGGGTCCCAGCCTGAAACCGGGTCCCAACCTGAAACCGGGTCCCAGCCTGAAACCGGGTCCCAGCCTGAAACCGGGTCCCAGCCTGAAACCGGGTCCCAGCCTGAAACCGGGTCCCAACCTGAAACCGGGTCTGCATCCCAAATGGCACCCTATTCCCTATGGGCCCTGGTCAAAAGTAGTGCACTACATATGGAACAGGGTGCCATTTGAGACGCAGGCCGGTTAAAGGCTACTAGAGCACTATGGTTAGCTAACTAGCACACGTGTGTGGGCTGAAGGAGACCGCATGAGGAACAGTGTTATCACCTGTTGGCTGGGCCACACACACACAGGCATGCACACACACATGCACGCACTTTCACACACACACACACACCCACACACACACACACACAGAACCCAATCTGACTACTATATCTAAACATTTTCGAACTTGTTTTAGGTCTTCAGGGCAAAAAGTCCGAATAAAGTAAATTTCTAAATTCCATCAGTCCTATTTACTCCTCAAATGACAATGATACATGTAATTCACTCGTATAGCCCACAAGTTGCTTTAACACAAAATCCTCTTCTTAGTTTGGCGCTCAAGTCTCCTTGTAACCACACACTTCCTTACATTCCATAACAGGAATATTCATATGGAGAAATAAGGAAGCATGTCTTCACAAAAGGCAACAACAGGATCTCCTCCCTGACAGGCCGGCCGGCCGGCCGGAGGACACACTGGATCTCCTCCCTGACAGGCCGGCTGGCCCGAGGACACACTGGATCTCCTCCCTGACAGGCCGGCTGGCCCGAGGACACACTGGATCTCCTCCCTGACAGGCCGGCTGGCCGGACGACACAAAGCACCCTTTCATTACCGCTCAGGGCAGTGTGAGCAGACCACTAACTGTGTCTCTGCCTAACAATGGTTAACTGTGAAGGAGACAGTCTAGGGCTGCGTTCTAAATGAAACCTTATTCCATATATAGTGCACTACTTTTGACCACAGACCTATGGACTCTGCTCAAACGTAGTGCACTACACAGGGAATAGGGTGTCATTTGGGACGTAGTCAGGGAGAGAAAGAGAGAGAGAGAGAGGTGTAACTGAAGTTCCCTCCATAATCAGTTTAAAATGAAAATATGTCATTAACCTGAAGGTGATGTATGGAAGTAGCTAGTAGCAGGACTGGATGAAATTAAACATTTTGCTGTTAAATATACGTGTAGTAGATGTAAGGTTTAATCAATTCACGAGTCTTAAATCTGATTCCATTATCAATCTTCTTTCACTCTTCTATCAAAGTTATTTTGCAACATTTTGCTTACATTATTTCCAAACTGAGTCAGTTTGATAGATAATGTCAGTCTAAGGAGGATAAGTTTGATGGATAATGTCAGTCTAAGGAGGATAAGTTTGATGGATAATGTCAGTCTAAGGAGGATAAGTTTGATGGATAATGCTGCAGCCATATTACCATATTAGATGACCGGCTGTCTGTCCCTCGTGGTAAGTAACTTTAGACAGCATGTGTCTACAAAACTCAGAGGGGTGAGGCTGGCTGACCTCCAACACATAAAGGTCACGAGCCATGACATCAACATTGCTGGCTGACCTCCAACACATAAAGGTCACTAGCCATGACATCAACATTGAGATACTTGAAACCCTGACAACAACCAATGACTCAGTCTCAACAACTAAACTGGCTTTAAGACAACTAAGACTGATAAAAGTATAGACATTGTATATGTTACATCATAAAATGGTTACAGTAAATTTACAACACAATCATTTTCTGTACCTTTTCTGCGATTCACTGTCTCGTCCACATCCCAGAATCCTCCTCGTCTCCACTCGTAGTGTGTGTGTGTGTGTGTGTGTGTGGGTCAAAGTACTGGCACACACAGGCTGGTCTTAGGAAGAAGCCCATTCAGGCAGTCACTCCACTATGCAGAGCAGGCTCCACTGAAAACACTATGCTTAAATCCCACCTCTTCCCTTCTCTGCAACGAATTCTTAGAACCTATAATTAATTCTAAGAACCTTCAAGAATCTAAAAGGACAATGACAAACCAACAGCAACTAATATGGTCCTCACTTTCCTGCCACTCCACTGTAGATCAAAGACACAAACCTTGCGACACCTCAGCTAACAGAAGCACGCCTTCAGGCCCCCAGATTACACCCTGGCTCTCCTACAGAACACCCCTCTCCTCTGTTCTCCTCTCCTCTCCTACAGAACACCCCTCTCCTCTGTTCTCCTCTCCTCTCCTACAGAACACCCCTCTCCTCTGTTCTCCTCTCCTCTCCTACAGAACACCCCTCTCCTCTGTTCTCTTCTCCTCTCCTACAGAACACCCCTCTCCTCTGTTCTCCTCACCTGACAGAGGCGTCATGTCCTGCTACTGCTCCAGAGTGTTGTTGTTCCAACGTCGTAAACCACAGATAGAGAGACATCACCTAGCAACTGTTCCAACACCTGCTGCCAGCCCACATCCCCCCCCCCCCCCCTCCACGTCCCATCCCCGTCCATCCACCCCGCCCCCAGCCCCCCCCCCGCCCCCCCGTCCCCGTCCCGTCCCCGTCCATCCACCCCACCCCCAGCTCCCCGTCCCGTCCCGGTCTATCCACCCCCGCCCCCCCCGTCCCCGTCCCGTTCCCGTCCCAC
>NC_140018.1:1147674-1211985 GCF_964263955.1 Coregonus lavaretus
TCACTGCAATTAAAATTGTTTTCCCAATGTATCCTTCTACTAAATTACATGTTGTTCTTAATGTGTATTGTATGTTTGAGGAGATTAAATGCTGTTATAAATGTTTGAGGAGATTAAATGCTGTTATAAATGTTTGAGGAGATTATACACTGTTATAAATGTTTGCAACTCATTATTAAATGGCCAGAAGGTTTCCACTTATTTTTAAGGTATCTTTTTTAAAGTTATAAATATTGGTAACTCATTTGTTAATGGTCAGTGGATTTCCACTTTAAAATAAGCTATAATTTTAGCAGTTATAAATGTTGATAACGCAGTTATAAATGTTTATATATCTGTCACTTTAAAATAAGGTATGCTTTTAGCAGTTATACAGGTGGGTAAGTCATTTATAGATGATTTGAGAGTTCACTCAGAGCGTAGACAATCTTAGAGGCAGTATTGGGTATTCATCACTACGTACATGAGAGAAGATTCAACACTTTTTTAAAAACATGTTCAGTCAATGAATCGTGGGTATGAAGACCAACACATTCAACATTGGGAGAGGATACCTCCTTCACTGTTTCACCAACCAGAGGTGTTACGGTTACCATTTCACCCCAGAGTGTTCACCATACTTGGGACTATAATATAATAATAATAATAATAATAAGCCATTTAGCAGACGCTTTTATCCAAAGCGACTTACAGTCATGTGCGCATACATTTTTACGTATGGGTGGTCCCGGGGATCGAACCCACTACCCTGGGCGTTACAGAGGACCACTATCACAGAGAAGTGGTAAGTGTGTTGGTATAATCTGGGAAGGGGTCATATGTTAGGAATGATGATTGAATAATGTCCTGGATGTAAATTTGGCCAGGGCATCAGGGTTTCAAAGGTGGGTTCCTGGGACAGAGCGCCAATGCATCACACCCAGAAGGGAGAAAACTGTGCAAGTATTGAAAATAAGGTTGCATGATGATACATAAGGGTTAATCTAATAAGCATTTGTAAGTGCGTTTTGAAATGGTTAATAACTATTTTTAACAATGCGATATAACCTTTTATTAATGGTTTATAATGCATTTACAAATGATTAAATAATAGCATTAACGTTATTATAACCCCTTTATAACCCCTTTACAAATAGAACCTTATTGATCCGACAAATGGATAATAAATTATATTAATATGTAATGTCTCACTTTTAGTCATGTTGGTCATTTCCACCGTTGTCAATTTCCTTGCCAATACTATTAAATAGCCCATTTCCTCACTACCCCCTAAAGAACCACATGTCACCAGGAATCTTTAAGGCTTCATGCCATGTTCAGATCAGACACAAGAGCTGGATGGCTTCAGCTGCAGTGGAGGACAGGCCAGAGCTGTGTGTGTGTGTGTGTGTGTGTGTGTGTGTGTGTGTTTGTGTGCGTGCGTGGACAGGGACTCTCTGTGTGTGTCTGTGTTTGTGTGTATATGCGTACCACAGCGTGCGTGCGTGTGTGTCTGTGTGTGCGTGCGTGCGTGTGTGTCTGTGCGTGCGTGCGTGCGTGCGTGTCTGTGTGTGTGCGTGCGTGTGTTTTTGCTACATTTTCCTCTGCAGCAAGCACAAGCCTCAGCACTCAGCGGCTCCACTAAGGTCAACACCTGTGTTTCTAAAATGGTCCCGGGGTGGTTGGAACCCGGGGGGGCCTCATTCACAGAAAGCTACGGCTCTAAGAGGGGCGTGTATTGAGACCCTCACGCTATTTTAGAGGCATTCACCATCCACAAATAGCCTCATCTTTTGTAGCCCTGGCTTGTGTCCTAAATGGTACCCTATTCCCTGTAGTGCACTACTTTTGACCAGGGCACATAGGGTTCTGGTGAAAAGTAGTGCACTATATATATACACAGCATAGGGAATAGGGTGCCATTCTGGACGCAGACTTAGCCTCTCTCTCCCCCTGCATCTCAAGCAGGAAGTCACTACATTCAACAGTTGTTTGATTTCTGTTTCCCCATGGCCAAGTGGTTCAGAGAGAGGCAGCGGGACACCAATGCAACATGTCCAGTTATGTGGATTATGTGGCAGCAGCAGGCCAGATATATCTAGATAGAACCAGATCAAATGTTTTTTTGCCTCCTACTGATTCCTTGGCTGTTTAAACTGCCAACAGGACACAATGCTCAGGATATAACACGGCGAAGCTACTTCCTTGGTGATGGATTGGTAGGAACAATGGCAGCTGACTGGATACGTCCGAAATGGCACCCTATTCCCTAGACAGTGCACTACTTTTGACCAAAGCCCTATGGGCCCCAGTCACAAGTAGTACACTATACACGTTTGGGACGCACAATGTGTGATCACATACTGTACCTACTGGGGTAAGGATTTACCCATGTGACTCTGAGCCAGTCTGGTGGAATCTGAACCCCGATCTCTCGCCCGGGAAACCTACGTCTTAACCACTTTGACCAAGTGGAAATTCCTACTTGGGCCGAGAGGGACACTGGTTTTAAGTCAAAGGGAGGTCCAACACCTCGGCTATACCAGCAAAACCCTGGTTGGACCTCCCAGGCCAACAACATTCAGAATGGATTCTAGTAGCACGTAGCCTCTAATCTAACTTTACAACTTGGCTAGGTGTCACATCATGTGGTGTAACTGTGGTTTCCCACCTAGCTCTTTGATGAAGGCTAATGCCTCTATTTTATGGCTTTGTGCATCAACTCTGTGGATCTGTACGTCAAACACTGGGTCTGTGTCCCAGATGACACCCATGGAGGGCTCCGGTCAAAAGTAATGCACTGTATAGGGATTAGGGTGACATTTGGCACTCAACCAGTGAGCTCATCCTAAGGCCCAAACCCTGGCAGAGCAACAGACCGAGGCACAGCGATCTGCAGAGAAACATACCGAGACACGGCAATCAGCAGAGAAACGGACCGAGGCACAGCGATCAGCAGAGAAACGAACCGAGGCACAGCGATCAGCAGAGAAACATACCGAGGCACAGCGATCAGCAGAGAAACATACCGAGGCACAGCGATCAGCAGAGAAACATACCGAGGCACAGCGATCAGCAGAGAAACATACCGAGGCACAGCGATCAGCAGAGAAACATACCGAGGCACAGCGATCAGCAGAGAAACATACCGAGGCACAGCGATCAGCAGAGAAACATACCGAGGCACAGCGATCAGCAGAGAAACATACCGAGGCACAGCGATCAGCAGAGAAACGGACCGAGGCACAGCGATCAGCAGAGAAACGAACCGAGGCACAGCGATCAGCAGAGAAACATACCGAGGCACAGCGATCAGCAGAGAAACATACCGAGGCACAGCGATCAGCAGAGAAACATACCGAGGCACAGCGATCAGCAGAGAAACATACCGAGGCACAGCGATCAGCAGAGAAACATACCGAGGCACAGCGATCAGCAGAGAAACATACCGAGGCACAGCGATCAGCAGAGAAACATACCGAGGCACAGCGATCAGCAGAGAAACATACCGAGACACGGCAATCAGCAGAGAAACGGACCGAGGCACAGCGATCAGCAGAGAAACGAACCGAGGCACAGCGATCAGCAGAGAAACATACCGAGGCACAGCGATCAGCAGAGAAACATACCGAGGCACAGCGATCAGCAGAGAAACATACCGAGGCACAGCGATCAGCAGAGAAACATACCGAGGCACAGCGATCAGCAGAGAAACATACCGAGGCACAGCGATCAGCAGAGAAACATACCGAGGCACAGCGATCAGCAGAGAAACATACCGAGGTACAGCGATCAGCAGAGAAACATACCGAGGCACAGCGATCAGCAGAGAAATGGACCGAGGCACAGCGATCAGCAGAGAAACATACCGAGGCACAGCGATCAGCAGAGAAACATACCGAGGCACAGCGATCAGCAGAGAAACGGACCGAGGCACAGCGATCTGCAGAGAAACATACCGAGGCACAGCGATCAGCAGAGAAACGGACCGAGGCACAGCGATCAGCAGAGAAACATACCGAGGCACAGCGATCAGCAGAGAAACATACCGAGGCACAGCGATCAGCAGAGAAACGGACCGAGGCACAGCGATCAGCAGAGAAACGGACCGAGGCACAGCGATCAGCAGAGAAACATACCGAGGCACAGCGATCAGCAGAGAAACATACCGAGGCACAGCGATCTGCAGAGAAACGGACCGAGGCACAGCGATCAGCAGAGAAACATACCGAGGCACAGCGATCAGCAGAGAAACATACCGAGGCACAGCGATCAGCAGAGAAACATACCGAGGCACAGCGATCAGCAGAGAAACATACCGAGGCACAGCGATCAGCAGAGAAACGGACCGAGGCACAGCGATCAGCAGAGAAACATACCGAGGCACAGCGATCAGCAGAGAAACATACCGAGGCACAGCGATCAGCAGAGAAACATACTGAGGAACAGCGATCAGCGTTTGACTGGCATCCTTGTCCAAACTGGGTCAGCTGGGTTATTATTAACTGGGTAAACTGGGTTATTATTAACTGGGTCAGCTGGGTTATTATTAACTGGGTAAACTGGGTTATTATTAACAGGGTCAGCTGGGTTATTATTAACTGGGTCAGCTGGGTTATTATTAACTGGGTCAGCTGGGTTATTATTAACTGGGTAAACTGGGTTATTATTAACAGGGTCAGCTGGGTTATTATTAACTGGGTCAGCTGGGTTATTATTAACTGGGTAAACTGGGTTATAATTAACTGGGTAAGCTGGGTTATTATCAATGTCCACATGCCAGGGCCCCAAGTCCTACTAATCATTTGGTTCCCCTCGCTGTCATACCCACCTGCCCCTCGACAATCTAAAGCATATATTTCACACAGTACTACATTACCAGAGTAGAAAACAGGAAGAGGAAACAAGGCAACAGTAAACATGAGGTCCCCCATGAATGATGCAGTGCCCCCCCCCCCCCCCCCCCCCTTGGGTGGTGTTGTGATGTAGGCCTACGTAAGTATGAATGGACAGAGACAGATCCATGTATCCATGAATAAACAGAATATTCCTCATTTAAGTTCATATGGGTTAAATGAAATAGTGACTGAAATATGGACACTGACTGTAGGCCTATAACCTCTCACATGTATGCATTTCTTGCAGTAAAATGATACAACAAATGTTAATTTTGTCTTGGGAACAAGAGTGGAGAAATACTGTATCTTATTTATTTCAGCATCTCTTGAGGAAATGCGAATTGCGCTTGTAATGTGTTATCTTTGACACTGTCATGCAAGCAGACAGTATTTCAACCACATAAAATATGCACCCAAAACGAACTGAAGTCTTATCAGAAATGTTTCATACTTTTCTCAGCTTTTCATTTCCTTAAAACCGGTCAAACTGATGACATATTGACATTTTGCACAGGATCAATCTTTCCACTGAGTTATTGCGTTTTCTCCCTGGTCCCTAAACGAACCAGGCAACTTCACTGGTGTTAACTAGATTACCAATGCATTCATTCTATCGATGTAAGACATTCTGGTGAGCACTATTTTATTCAGCCTTCTGGGGCAACAAGTTATGACAGAAGAGAACCTGCATGCATCTAACTATAGATGACACACAAATGGCCTACCAAATGTCGGAAATTATAAGCAGAAACATATCTAAATTAGGGCTAAAAGTAGCCAGTAGGGATCATTAACTAGATTCAGCAGTGGACGGTCGGGGGCCGGCAAATAATTACAAATAATTTGTAGAATGCAAATTGACCGCAAGAAGCTCAAACGGGTATAATATTTGACAAAAACATAATCATTTCAAACCTTGCTTACATTTGTATATGATCACGTCTCTCTATTATCCGTGGGAATACTTGGGAACAGATTTCTTAAATTAAAATCACTTGGAGCTGATTTACTGGTGTTTCTACAGTCTTTTACTTCCAAAGAAATAAAAAATAAAAGTTGGGGAATCTTGCAGTAGGCAATAGGGTCCAGTACGGAGTATCAGCAAAATAAATTATTATGGAATTATTACGGTGGATCGAACAGCGCAGGTAGCTTACTTTTTGAAGTGATTTGTTTGACAGAATACTAACGGGATATTGGTGTGCATGTAAACGTGGTCATTTGATTGATGTGACATTACTGATTGATGTGACATTACCTTCACTGAGCCACGCCAGTTGCCCGGGCTGAGGTTGAGACAGCTGTCGTGGCGCTGCGTCTACTCCTGGGTGTGTGGGGGGGGGCTCATCAGAGTCCCAGAAGACTGTTGGTGAGAAGAAACATCAATATGAGCTGATCTAGGAAGACATCAATATGAGCTGATCTAGGAAGACATCAATATGAGCTGATCTAGGAAGACATCAATATGAGCTGATCTAGGAAGACATCAATATGAGCTGATCTAGGAAGACATCAATATGAGCTGATCTAAGAAGACATCAATATGAGCTGATCTAGGAAGACATCAATATGAGCTGATCTAGGAAGACATCAATATGAGCTGATCTAGGAAGACATCAATATGAGCTGATCTAGGAAGACAACTGGTATCTCTTCATGTCCATCAGTTGATTGACAGGGTGGGAATCTTCTATGCATTGATTCCCCTCCATCCCTTCTAGAACCAATGTAACTTGTGTACCCTTCAGATACTTCCCTTCTAGAACCAATGTAACTTGTGTACCCTTCAGATACATCCCTTCTAGAACCAATGTAACTTGTGTACCCTTCAGATACATCCCTTCTAGAACCAATGTAACTTGTGTACCCTTCAGATACATCCCTTCTAGAACCAGTGTAACTTGTGTACCCTTCAGATACATCCCTTCTAGAACCAATGTAACTTGTGTACCCTTCAGATACATCCTGATCTAAAAATAACATGTATCTTACTTGAGAATACAACACAATGGTTTAAACACAATAGTCTGTGGTATACATATTTAGAAACTATCTATGAGCTAATTATTAACAATGTATAAACTACTCTAAAACCATGTCAAAATATATAAAATATGGCCTTTTGTAGGTAAAATATAGTACTTTGTCTCCATGCTCATCGAACCCTAAACGGTGCGATTCTAACAGGAAATGCACCTCTGACCTGCAACAACACCCCCCCCCCCCCCCCCCCCCCCAGCCTCTCCATTCACCCGATAAAACAACACATGACACAATGGGACGTGTGCTCTTGCTGTAGCTGGTGTCAGCATACCCTGTTGTAATGGACTTCTGCGTCCCAAATGTCCCCTGGAGCCCTGTAGAACCTGGTCAGAAGTAGTGCACTATACGGTGGATAGGATTCCATTTGGGTGGAATCCTATCGAGTGACCGACCATGTGACCGTGTGACAGGTGATCTGTAATGTCCTGGACCAGACCAGGGTGCACTGGGGGTAATCAGGGTCTGCAGGTCAGATACTGCCTGACGACTCAAACTGTATTCTTCCAATGCTCTATCCCCTACATACGTCAGTCTGAGACTGCCCTCGTTCAAGTCATTTGTGGTGATGTCAAATAGAGGGGTGTTGTACAAAACAAAGTCATCAGCGATTGGATCATCTCTAACCACTCAGAGTATCAAAGCCAATGACAAAATATTCTAAACACAGCTTTACCCACGTGGTCCCAGCCCATCGGTTTCTGGGACCAATCAGGACAGTTAGAATGTGTTTGCGTTCTAGAAATCATCGGGGAGGTACTCAGATCCTCATTGGGGAGAAGAAACTAACGTCTGTGGGCTTGGCGTAGTCTTTGGCTGGAGCAAGGAGTTTGGGTAGCCAGGTAATGTCAGATATATTTACAGAGAATGACTCTACTTGACAGGCTTTATTTTCTGACAGCAAGTCTATAGAGCAGCATATTATGTTCATTAGAGAGGCTTGTTTATCATCAATACATATGTGATAATGTCCTCTTGTTTGATTGGTTGATTTGATATTTATTCAGCACAAAGTCACTACAAGGGCTGATTCTGAAAACCCGGCAGGTCTGTAGCAGGGGAAAGTGATCAGCCTGGAAACCCGGCAGATCTGTAGCAGAGGAAAGTGATCAGCCTAAAAACCCGGCAGATCTGTAGCAGAGGAAAGTGATCAGCCTGAAAACCCGGCAGATCTGTAGCAGAGGAAAGTGATCAGCCTGAAAACCTGGCAGATCTGTAGCAGAGGAAAGTGATCAGCCTGAAATCTGTAATATCAAAGATAAGTGATCAACCTCCTGCCATGTGACACACGTCTCCTTCACATGACGCCCTGCTCTGCTTGCAGAATGCCGGCCGGTTGGTCGGACACCCAATCTCCTCTGAGGGTCAGTTAGACAGACAGCTGCCCCAACCGTCCATCCGTTCAACCAAAAGGAGCGACAACTGCAGGCAGAGCCAAATAACAGTAGCAACACCCAGTCCCAGACAGTCAAACGGGGGGGGGTTTGGGGATGGGGATGGCATGTGTGTGTGAGGACCTAGGAGGATCCATGTCTCTCTGCCTGCCTGTAAACCAGCTGAGGATGTTTGATACAGGATCACAGAGAGAGAGAGAGAACAAAGATGATACAGGATCAGAGAGAGAGAACAAAGATGATACAGGATCAGAGAGAGAGAGAACAAAGATGATACAGGATCAGAGAGAGAGAGAACAAAGATGATACAGGATCACAGAGAGAGAGAGAACAAAGATGATACAGGATCACAGAGAGAGAGAGAACAAAGATGATACAGGATCAGAGAGAGATAACAAAGATGATACAGGATCAGAGAGTGAGAACAAAGATGATACAGGATCAGAGAGAGAGAACAAATATGATACAGGATCAGAGAGAGAGGGAGAACAAAGATGATACAGGATCACAGAGAGAGAGAGAGAGAACAAAGATGATACAGGATCAGAGAGAGAGAGAGAACAAAGATGATACAGGATCAGAGAGAGAGAACAAAGATGATACAGGATCAGAGAGAGAGAACAAAGATGATACAGGATCACAGAGAGAGAGAACAAAGATGATACAGGATCAGCGAGAGAGAGAACAAAGATGATACAGGATCAGAGAGAGAGAGAGAGAACAAAGATGATACAGGATCAGAGAGAGAGAGAGAGAACAAAGATGATACATGATCAGAGAGAGAGAACAAAGATGATACAGGATCAGAGAGAGAGAACAAAGATGATACAGGATCAGAGAGAGAGAGAGAACAAAGATGATACAGGATCACAGAGAGAGAGAGAACAAAGATGATACAGGATCAGAGAGAGAGAGAACAAAGATGATACAGGATCAGAGAGAGAGAACCAAGATGATACAGGATCAGAGAGAGAGAACAAAGATGATACAGGATCACAGAGAGAGAGAACAAAGATGAAACAGGATCAGAGAGAGAGAGAACAAAGATGATACAGGATCAGAGAGAGAGAGAGAGAACAAAGATGATACAGGATCAGAGAGAGAGAAAAAATATGATACAGGATCAGAGAGAGAGAGAGAACAAAGATGATACAGGATCAGAGAGAGAGAACAAAGATAATACAGGATCAGAGAGAGATAGAGAACAAAGATGATACAGGATCAGAGAGAGAGAGAGAACAAAGATGATACAGGATCACAGAGAGAGAGAGAACAAAGATGATACAGGATCAGAGAGAGAGAGAACAAAGATGATACAGGATCAGAGAGAGAGAACAAAGATGATACAGGATCAGAGAGAGCGAGAACAAATATGATACAGAATCAGAGAGAGAGAGAGAATAAAGATGATACAGGATCAGAGAGAGAGAAAAAAGATGATACAGGATCAGAGAGAGAGAGAGAACAAAGATGACACAGGATCAGAGAGAGAGAACAAAGATGATACAGGATCAGAGAGAGAGAACAAAGATGATACAGGATCAGAGAGAGAGAACAAAGATGATACAGGATCAGAGAGAGAGAACAAAGATGATACAGGATCAGAGAGAGTACACATATTATACAGGATCAGAGAGTGAGAACAAAGATGATACAGGATCAGAGAGAGAGAGAACAAAGATGATACAGGATCAGAGAGAGAGAACAAAGATGATACAGGATCAGAGAGAGAGAGAACAAAGATGATACAGGATCACAGAGAGAGAGAACAAAGATGATACAGGATCACAGAGAGAGAGCACAAAGATGATACAGGATCAGAGCGAGAGAGAGAACAAAGATGATACAGGATCAGAGAGAGAGAACAAAGATGATACAGGATCAGAGAGAGAGAGAGAACAAAGATGATACAGGATCAGAGAGAGAGAACAAAGATGATACAGGATCAGAGAGAGAGAACAAAGATGATACAGGATCAGAGAGAGCGAACAAAGATGATACAGGATCAGAGAGAGAGAACAAAGATGATACAGGATCAGAGAGAGAGTACAAAGATGATACAGGATCAGAGAGAGAGAACAAAGATGATACAGGATCAGAGAGAGAGTACAAAGATGATACAGGATCAGAGAGTGAGAACAAAGATGATACAGGATCAGAGAAAGAGAGAACAAAGATGATACAGGATCAGAGAGAGAGAGAGAGAGAGAGAGGAGAGAGAGAAAAGAGATGATACAGGATCAGAGCGAGAGAACAAAGATGATACAGGATCAGAGAGAGAGAGAGAACAAAGATGATACAGGATCAGAGAGAGAGAACAAAGATGATACAGGATCAGAGAGAGAGAACAAAGATGATACAGGATCAGAGAGAGAGAGAACAAAGATGATACCGGATCAGAGAGAGAGAACAAAGATGATACTGTCACGAATTCGGCCGAGACTGCTCCTCCTCCTTGCTCGGGCAGGCTTCGGCGTTCGTCGTCCCCGGAGTACTAGCTACCACCGTTGGATGTTTCGATGTTTGTTTGGTTTGGTCTGTCTGTTGCACCTGTGTCCGTTTGTGTCTAATTATGTGACCTATAAGTTTCCTGCTTTGTGTATGTGAGATTGTGTGTTATTGTCCGCCTGTCCGTTGGTGCTGTGTATTTTGCTCTTATCTATTTTGTTTATTTACGCACAGTTTGCGTAATCGCTCGCCTCCGTTTTGTTGAGGTCCGTTTTTGTATTGTCGTGTTTCTGTCCAGTAAAGTCTGTTGGACTAAGCTTCTGTGTCCTGCGCCTGACTCCACACCACATCCACATCAGCCATTGACAGAATAACACACCCCCATGGAGTCAGCAGGAGCAGCGGCGGCACCCAAGTCGCTGGAGGAACGGATCAGCGATCAGGACACCATGATCCGGCAACTTGGGGCCGCCATGAACGAGGGTCTCCTGGGAGAGGGGACAACAGGTCACGCACTGGGGAGTCATTTCAGGTGAGTAGGCGCCCCACTTACCCAGAGCTCTCTGTTGTTCACCTGTGTATACCTGTGAGATTTCCACAGGTGGCACCTCATTCCCAGCATAAGGCGCTAGTAGATTCAGGAGCAGCTGGGAATTTTGTTGATCGTAAATTTTGTTCAAGGTTAGGAATTCCCCTCCGGCCGGTGGAAGCCCCCTTCCCTGTCCATGCCCTAGACAGCCGGCCGCTGGGGTCGGGGTTGATTAGAGAAGTCACAGCACCACTTAAGATGACTACGCAGGGGGGTCATGAGGAGACCATTCAGTTATATCTGATCGACTCTCCTGCGTATCCCGTGGTGCTGGGGCTTCCCTGGTTAATCGCCCATGATCCTACCATTTCGTGGCAACAGAGGGCTCTTATGGAGTGGTCGGCCCAGTGTGTAGGGAGATGTCTAGGTGTTTCCGTAGGGGCGACCTCGGTGGAGAGTCCGAACCAAGTGCCCGCAATGCGCATTCCCCCTGAATATGAGGATTTAGCACTCGTGTTCAGCAAGACAAGGGCGATACGGTTGCCACCTCATAGACAGGGGGATTGTGCGATAGACCTCCAAACAGGAGCAGCACTCCCGCGGAGCCATGTGTATCCCCTGTCTCAAGAGGAGACAGCGGCTATGGAGACTTACATAGCCGAGTCCTTGAGACAGGGATACATACGGACCTCCACTTCCCCGGTTTCCTCGAGTTTCTTCTTTGTGAAGAAGAAGGACGGGGGTTTGCGCCCGTGTATTGATTACCGTAGTCTCAATCAGATCACGGTTAAATACAGTTATCCTCTTCCTCTGATTGCGAGTATGACTGAATCATTATGCGGAGCGCGGTTCTTCACAAAGTTGGATCTCAGGAGCGCGTACAACCTGGTGCGCATTAGGGAGGGAGATGAATGGAAAACAGCATTCAGCACCACCTCGGGTCATTACGAGTATCTCGTCATGCCATACGGGTTAATGAATGCTCCTTCAGTCTTCCAATCCTTTGTGGACGAGATCTTCCGGGACATGCATGGGCAGGGTGTGGTGGTGTACATCGACGACATCCTAGTGTACTCTTCTACACGAGCCGAGCATGTAGCCCTGGTGCGCCGAGTGTTGGGGAGGCTGTTGGAGCATGACTTGTATGTCAAGGCAGAGAAATGCTTGTTTTTCCAGGAGTCCATCTCCTTTTTGGGCTATCGGTTGTCCGCGTCAGGTGTGAAGATTGAGGTTGACCGTGTGTCAGCCGTGCGTAATTGGCAAACTCCAACCACTGTTAAAGAGGTGCAGCAGTTTTTGGGTTTTGCTAATTACTACCAGAGGTTTATCCGGGGCTTTGGACAGGTGGCAGCTCCCATTACGTCCCTGCTGAAGGGGGGCCCGGTGCGTTTGCAGTGGTCAGCTGAAGCGGACAGGGCATTTGTTAAACTGAAGAACCTGTTCACTTCGGCTCCGGTGCTGGCGCATCCGAACCCCGCTTTACCATTCCAAGTAGAGGTGGACGCGTCAGAGGCCGGTATTGGGGCAGTACTGTCGCAACGGTCCGGCACGCCACCTAAACTCCGCCCCTGTGCGTTCTATTCTAAGAAGCTCAGCCCGGCGGAGCGAAATTATGACGTAGGGGACAGGGAGCTTTTAGCCGTGGTTCAGGCCCTAAAGGTGTGGAGGCATTGGCTTGAGGGGGCTCAACACCCTTTCCTCATTCTGACTGACCACCGTAACCTGGAGTACATCCGGGCAGCTAGGAGATTAAACCCTCGTCAGGCTAGGTGGAATATGTTTCTAACCCGGTTCATTTTAAAAATAACGTACATCCCAGGGTCCCAGAACGGTAAGGCAGACGCCCTGTCCCGGCGGTATGACACAGAGGAGAGGTCCATTGAGCCCACTCCCATACTGCCGGAGTCTTGTCTGGTGGCTCCGGTGGTGTGGGAGGTCGATGCGGAGATCGAGCGGGCGTTACGTACCGACCCTACTCCCCCAGAGTGTCCTGTGGGGCGGACGTACGTTCCGCTCGAGGTTCGTGATCGGCTTATTTATTGGGCTCATACGTCACCCTCCTCTGGACATCCAGGTATTGGCCGGACAGTGCACTGCCTTAGCGTGAAATACTGGTGGCCAACGTTAGCTAGGGATGTGAGGCTGTCTCCTCCTGCTCGGTGTGCGCCCAGTGTAAGGCGCCTAGACACCTGCCCAGGGGGAAGTTACATCCCCTGCCCATTCCACAACGACCATGGTCTCACCTCTCAGTGGACTTTGTGACCGACCTTCCCCCCTCCCAGGGGAATACCATCATTTTGGTCGTTGTGGATCGGTTTTCTAAGGCCTGTCATCTCCTCCCAATGCCGGGTCTCCCTACTGCCCTACAGACCGCTGAGGCACTATTTACCCACGTCTTCCGGCACTACGGGGTTTCCGAGGATATAGTGTCTGACCGAGGTCCCCAGTTCACCTCCAGAGTCTGGGGGGCGTTCATGGATCGCTTGGGGGTACAGGATCAGAGAGAGAGAACAAAGATGATACAGGATCAGATGCCAACCAGACATGGGTTAAAGGCCGCTACACATTTCACGCAAACGTAGTGACGGAGCATCATTTTCACACATAGTTCTATGTTTTTTGTGTGGCTCAAATTTTGGAACGGACCGTATAGGTCGCTCCTTCGCTCTGTTAGTGTGTTGAGACCTTAAGAGCTTTAGAGCACCTTTAGCAGATGTTATTGCGGGTGCAGTGAAATGCTTGTGCTTCTCGCTCCGACAGTGCAGTAATATCTAACAAGTAATATCTACCAAGTAATATCTAACAATTTCACAACTTATACCCAATACACACAAATCTAAGTAAGGAATGAATTAAGAATATATACATATATAGACAAGCGATGTTAGAGCGGCATGGACTAAGATACAGTAGAATAGTATAGAATACAGTATATACATATGAGATGAGTAATGCAAGATATGTAAACATGATTAAAGTGTGTGTCATTTCTTAAATTGGCCAGTGATTTCTAGTCTATGTCTATAGGCAGCAGCCTCTAATGTGCTAGTGATGGCTGTTTAACAGTCTGATGGCCTTGAGATAGAAGCTGTTTTTCAGTCTCTCGGTCCCGGCTTTGATGCACCTGTACTGACCTAGCCTTCTGGATGATAGCTGGGTGAACAGGCAGTGGCTCGGGTGGTTGATGTTCTTGATGATCTTTTTGGCCTTCCTGTGACATCGGGTGCTATAGGTGTCCTGGAGGGCGGGTAGTTTGACCCCGGTAATGCGTTGTGCAGACCACACACCACCCTATGGAGAGCCTTGCAGTTGCGGGCGGTGCAGTTGCCATACCAGGCGGTGATACAGCCCGACAGGATGCTCTCAATTGTGCATCTGTCTGTGTGGGTGGTCCATTTCAGTTTGTCAGTGATGTGTACGCCAGTGTGTCTATGTACAGTTGAAGTCGGAAGTTTACATACACTTAGGATGGAGTCATTAAAACTCGTTTTCAACCACTCCACAGATTTCTTGGTAACAAATTATAGTTTTGGCAAGTCTACTTTGTGCATGACACAAGTAATTTTTCCAACAATTGTTTACAGACAGATTTTTTCACTTATAATTCACTGTATCACAAATCCAGTGGGTCAGAAGTTTACATACACTAAGTTGACTGTGCCCTTAAACAGCTTGGAAAATTCCAGAAAATGATGTCATGGCTTTAGAAGCTTTTGATAGGCTAATTGACATCATTTGAGTCAATTGGAGGTGTACCTGTGGATGTATTTCAAGGCCTACCTTCATACTCAGTGCCTCTTTGCTTAACATCATGGGAAAATCAAAAGAAATCAGCCAAGACCTCAGAAAAAAAATTGTAGACCTCCACAAGTCTGGTTCATCCTTGGGAGCAATTTCCAAATGCCTGAAGGTACCACGTTCATCTGTACAAACAATAGTACGCAAGTATAAACACCATGGGACCACGCAGCCGTCATACCCCTCAGGAAGGAGAAGCGTTCTGTCTCCTAGAGATGAACGTACTTTGGTGCGAAAAGTGAAAATCAATCCCACTACCTGAGGTAAACTAGTCATCTCTGCCCTAATACATACTACCTGATAGTGATGGGGGACTAAATAGATAGTTACATATCGTAATATTATCAAGTATCAGTTCATAAATATATTTATTTTTCCCCCCGCTACTGTAGGTAGCGTTAGCTAGCGCTAGTCAGCTGTACCTGCGCCAAAACTCTGGTCTTTTTCATCCTATAGCTTGTTCTCCATCTTTTTAAATAGTGAGCCAGCATGTTTTAAGTGCTTTTATGTCCATGACTGATCAAAACTAATTTTCTCATGCTCTCTCTTTCTGCAGCAGACATGGTGAGCAATATATTTTGAACATCAAATCGCAACACATACAGGCCTTTCAGTAATTGTTCATACCCCTTGACTTATTCCACATTTTGTTGTGTTACAGCCTGAATTCAAAATGGATTAAATAGATTTTAAAAATCCACCCATCTACACACAATACGATTCCCATGGGGGGCCAGTATGAAAAATGTATGCACTCACTAACTGTAAGTCGCTCTGGATAAGAGCGTCTGCTAAATGACTAAAATGTAAATGTAATAATGACAGAGTGAAAACATGTTTTTAGAAATGTGAGCAAATGTATTGAAAATGAAATACAGAAACATTTACGGAAGTATTCACACCCCTTTGCTATGACACTTGAAATTGAGCACAGGTGCATCCAATTTCGTTTGATAATCCTTGAGATATCGCTACAACTTTGATTTGGAGACCACCTGTGGCCAATTTCAATTGTTTGGACATGATTTAGAAAGAAACACACCTGTCTATATAAAGGTCCCACAGAAGCAGAAACTAAACCATGAAGTCCAACGAACTGTCCGTAGATCGCCAAGAGAATTGTGATGAGGCATATATCTGGGGAAGAATTAGAAATGAAGCCAAAAAAAAAATATTCTAGAGTGTTGAACGTTTCCAAGAGCAGAGTGGTCTCCATCATTGGGAAATTTAAAAAATATGTAACTACCCAGACTCTGCCTAGAACTGGCCGTCCGACCAAACTGAGCAACCGGGCAAGAACGACCTTGGTTAGGGAGGTGACCAAGAACCCAATGACCACTCTGACACAACTACAGAGTTCCGTGGCTGAGATGGGAGAACCTGCCAGAAGGACAACAGTCTCTACCGCACTTCACCAATCTGGGCTTTGTGGGAGAGTGGCCAGACGGAAGCCACTCCTGAGAAGAAGCCAAATGACCGCATGCCTGGAGTTTGTAAAAAGGCACGTGGCAAAAGATTCTGTGGTCTGATGAGACAAAAATGTAACTCTTTGGCCTGAATGCAAAGCACTATGTCTGGAGAAAACCAGGCACAGCTCATCACCTGTCTAACACCATCCCTACCGTGAAGCATGGTGGTGGCAGCATCATGCTATGGGGATGCTTTTCAGCGGCAGGGACTGGGAGACTGGTAAGGATAAGAGGGAACAATGAATGGAGCCAAATACAGGCAAATCCTTGATGAGAACCTGCTTCACAGTGCAAACGACCTTAGACTGGGGGAGAAGATTTACGTTCCACCAGGACAATGACCCCAAGCATACAGCCAAAGCAACGCTGGAATGGCTTCAGAACTAGAATGTGAAAGTCCCTGAGTGGCCCAGCCAGAGGCCAGACTTGAATCCCATTGAAAATATGTGGAAAGACTTAAAGATTGCTGTTCATCACTGCTCCCCATCTAACTTAACAGAGTTTGAGAAAATCTGCAAGGGAGAAAATCCCCAAATCCAGATGTGAAAAGCTGATACAGACACACCCAAGACGACTCAAAGCTGTAATTGTCGCCAAAGGTGCTTCTACAAAGCGTTGACTCATGGGTGTGAAAACTCTTGGAGGACTGGAGGTGTCATTGCACTATGGAACTTATCATTGAGATTTTTGGTGTTAAAGGTATTTGTTGATTTATCACAATGTGGACCTCTTGTAGAAAATCCAAAGGCCCAGTGAATGTTTTCCTTACAATGTTCTTTGGTTTAACACTCTCGCTCTTCCCTGTTCTTTTAACTAACCTCCCCACAGCACATGAAACTAACTGTATGTGGGTTTTTATAAATGGTCTAATTTCACTCAAAATTCAATCATTAAACTTGCCCCTCTCCCAGGTATCTAAGGTGTTCCTGGGTGCCCATGCCCTGCTGGCTAATGGCTACGTGATGTCTCGTGTGGGGACATCTCAGATAGCTCTGGTGGCCAGGACCTTCAACGTGCCAGTCCTGGTCTGCTGTGAGACATACAAGTTCTGTGAGAGGGTGCAGACTGACTCCTTCGTCTCCAATGAGCTCGGTAATGTGGCAAGCATTCATTTAGCCTCCTTGAGTTTATTATTTAATAAGTAAGGCATGAGAAGCCAGGGATTATCGTGTGATAACTCCCGACTGAGGGCTCCTCTGAGCCGAGGACCGGGAAACCGTCCTTAGGAAAAATAAAAAAAATAAGATTTGTTTTCATTAAAAACATTAACATTTTAATTCATCCTTCCACGAGACTATATAGTCCGGGCAAAAGCCAGTTGTTAGTTCTAAAGTTGCTAACCAAACAGGCTGGTCGTTAACTCTATTGGAATGTTTTGACCCAGTCGTTCATTCTATTCATTCCACGTTGCTATGCTAAACAAATCATTGGCATGTAGCTATATAGCAGAGGTTCAATGAAGATGAGAGACAAGAACTACAATAAATGATTTAATAAATAAATAATTTATAAATAGGCAACAACCAGTTGATTGTTGAGTCAATAAGATGGTTATGGAGGATAGCTAGGCTAACGTTACTTCTCCTTTGCTAGCTAACGTTAGCTAGCTAACTAAAGCTAACACACAATCGCATCAAGCAGCTGAATTAACAGCAAACTATGTGCATTTTTCGTTTGTTTGACCTTCGTTTGCAGAACGGTGGATGAAGTTTATACATGCCTGGCTGGACTACAGAACAGTGGATTGATACTTGAAATGGAATTATGGCATTTTGCGTGGATTATCGTGAACAACTAATGGCTATCAACCAATCAGCATCCAGGATCCAAACTTGGCGTTCTCTAAGTAGAAGCATAAACCTACAGTATATGGTTATCGTATTAGAGCTAATAGAGGAATCTACGGTATGAAATGCTAAAGTATTTCTGATACCCAAGAATAGTAAAGCCCCCTTTGCTCGGCTATTTGAGCCAGTAATCTGCCTGTTACCGACCCTTAGTAAACTTTTTGGAAAGAATTGTGTTTGACCAGATACAATGCTATTTTACTGTAAACAAATTGACAACAGACTTTCAGCACACTTATAGGGAAGGACATTCAACAAGCACAGCACTTACACAAATTACTGATGATTGGCTGAGAGAAATTGATGATACAAATATTTTTGGGGGCTGTTTTGTTAGACTTCAGTGTGGCTTTTGACATTATCAATCAATGTCTGCTGTTGGAAAAACGTATGTGTTATGGCTTTACACCCCCTGCTATAATGTGGATAAAGAGTTACCTGTCTAACAGAACACAGAGGGTGTTCTTTAATGGAAACCTCTCAAATATAATCCAGGTAGAATCAGGAATTCCCCAGGGCAGCTGTCTAGGCCCCTTGCTTTTTCCATCTTTACTAACGACATGCCACTGGCTTTGAGTAAAGCGTATGTGTATGCTCTGTGTATGCGGATGACTCAACACTATACACATCAGCTACTACAGCAACTGAAATAACTGCAACACTTAACAAAGAGTTGCAGTTAGTTTTGTAATGGGTGGTAAGGAATAAGTTAGTCCTGAATATTTCCAAAACTAAAAGCATTGTATTTGGGTCAAATCATTCACTAAACCCTAAACCTCAACAAAATCTCATAATGAATCATGTGGAAATTGATCAAGTTGAGGTGACTAAACTGCTTGGAGTAACCCTGGATTGTAAACTGTCATGGTCAAAACATGTTGATGCAACAGTAGCTAAGATGGGGAGAAGTCTGTCCATAATAAAGCGCTGCTCTGGATTCTTAACAGCACTATCAACAAGGCAGGTCCTACAGGCCCTAGTTTTGTCTCACCTGGACTACTGTCCAGTCGTGTGGTCAGGTGCCACAAAGAGGGACTTTACAATTAGCTCAGACCAGGGCAGCACGGCTGGCCCTTAAATGTACACATTGAGCTAACATTAATAATATACATGTCAATCTCTCATGGCTCAAAGGGAGAGATTGACTTCATCACTACTTGTATTTGTAAGAAGTGTTGACATGTTGAATGCACCGAGCTGTCTGTTTAAACTACTAGCACACAGCTCAGATACCCATGCATACCCCACAAGACATGCCACCAGAGGTCTCTTCACAATCCCCAAGTCCAGAACAGACTATGGCACAGTACTACATAGAGCCATGACTACATGGAGCTCTATTCCACATCAGGTAACTGATGCAAGCAGTAGAATCAGATTTTAAAAAACAGATACAAATACACCTTGTGGAACAGCGGGGACTGTGAACAGACACACATACTCATGATAAGACACGCACTCTACACACACGTACGCATGGATGTTGTATTGGAAATATGTGATAGTGGAGTAGTGGCCTGAGGGAACACACTGAATGTATTGGGTAAAGTGTTATGAAATATAATGTCATGTAATATTTTAAATTGTATATAACTGCCTTAATGTTGCTGGACCCCAGGAAGAGTAGCTGCTGCCTTGGCAGGAACTAATGGGGATCTTTAATAAATACAAATACCACCTCCCCTCTCACCACCACAACCCTCACCTCTCTCACCACCACAACCCTCACCTCTCTCACCACCACAACCCTCACCTCTCTCACCACCACAACCCTCACCTCTCTCACCACCACCACCCTCACCTCTCTCACCACCACCACCCTCACTCCTCTCACCACCACCACCCCTCTGGGAGTAAGAAATGTGAGGCACAGGGTTGCACCAACTGACCACGGCTACTCCGGACCATCTCTCTCTCCCCTCCCCCCTCCCCCCTCCTCACCCCCAGAGGAGGTAACAGCTGTGGTGACACATGTTATGCTATAGGTCACATGGCTGTGGCAGGTGGGACAAAATCTGTGTGCCACCCAACTCCCCTCCCTACTCTCATTTTATTTGTTCAAAGGTCTTTATTGGCATGGGAAACATATGTTTACATTGCCAAAGCAAGGGAAATAGACAATAAACAAAAGTGACATAAAGAATCAGGCATGAACAGTAACCATTACACTTACAATAGTTCAAAAGGAAGAGACATTTCAAATGTCATATAATGGCTATATAAGGTGTTGTAAAGATGTGTTGAAGTACAAATGGGAAAATAAATAAACATAAATATGGGTTGTATTTACCATGGTGTTTGTTCTTCACTGGTTGCCCTTTTCTTGTGGCAACAGGTCACAAATCTTGCTGCTGTGATGGCACACTGTGGTTTTTCACCCAGTAGATAAAGGAGTTTATCAAAATTGGGTTTGTTTTCGAATTCT
Organism: Coregonus lavaretus; assembly: GCF_964263955.1. Classification (NCBI taxonomy): domain Eukaryota; kingdom Metazoa; phylum Chordata; class Actinopteri; order Salmoniformes; family Salmonidae; genus Coregonus; species Coregonus lavaretus. The sequence continues at coordinate 1,168,502 of NC_140018.1, forward strand.
TTGTGGATCGCTGTAATCTGAGGGAAATATGTGTCCCTAATATGGTCATACATTTGGCAGGAGGTTAGGAAGGGCAGCTGTTTTCACCTCATTTTGTGGGCAGTGTGCACATAGCCTGTCTTCTCTTGAGAGCCAGGTCTGCCTACGGCGGCCTTTCTCAATAGCAAGGCTATGCTCACTGAGTCTGTACATAGTCAAAGCTTTCCTTAATATTGTGTCAGTCACAGTGGTCAGGTATTCTGCCGCTGTGTACTCTCTGTTTAGAGCCAAATAGCATTCTAGTTTTATCTCTCTCTCTCTCTTCCTTCCCCAGCTCTCTCTCTCTCTCCTTCTCACCCCCCCCCCCCCCCCCCCCCCCACACATTCCTATTTTCTAGGGTGTGACATCCCTCTCTGTAGGAATGTATTGCCAGGTGTTCAGAGCTGTCATGGCCAGTCTCTCACATTGACAGTATTCCAAAGACAAAGATCTGTCACATACACTGAGTGTAAAAAACATCAGGAACACCTGTTCTTTCCATGACATAAACTGACCAGGTGGATCCAGGTGAATCCAGATGAAAGATATGATCCCTGTATGATATTGATGTCACTTGTTAAATTAACTTCAAAATCGGTGTAGATGAAGGGGAGGAGACAGGTTAAAGAAGGATCGTAGACAATTGAGACAATTGAGACATGGATCGTGTACAGTATGTGTGCCATTCAGAGGGTGACAAAATATTTAAGTGCCTTTGAATGGAGTACGGCAGTAGGTGCCAGGCGCACCGGTTTGAGTGTGTCTAGAACTGCAACCCAACTCAATATCAGGAAGTTGTTCTTAATGTTTTGTACACTCACTGTCTGTCACTCCATCCTCATTGTAACTCCCAATGTGTGACTTTCCTTTATTACACCAACATAAATTAGACATTTTTTTCTTGCAGAAATATTTTTTTGTGGATTGCATAAAAAACGTCTTTAAAATCAAGTGATGCAAACCAAACTGGTGTTGTTTAGATGGTGTCTGAGTGAAGTCAAGTTTATTTGTCATATGTACGGGGGTCCACGCAGCACAATGAAATGCTTAAAGAGCTTAAAGAGTATGTTTGATGGACTGTGGATACCATGGCTGTAAGAGGAACAAGATGATGGACTTGTCATCATGGCTATGTTTATCTATCAACACACAGAGTGTACAGAACAGTACACTGATCAACATTTACATTTACATTTACGTCATTTAGCAGACGCTCTTATCCAGAGCGACTTACAAATTGGTGCATTAACCTTATAGCCAGTGGGATAACCACTTTACAATTATTATTTTTTTTTTTTTTTGGGGGGGTGGGGTGGGGTAAGGGAGGGGGGGGGGGTAGAAGGATTACTTATCCTATCCCTGGTGTTCCTTAAAGAGGTGGGGTTTCAAATGTCTCCGGAAGGTGGTGAGTGACTCCGCTGTCCTGGCGTCGTGAGGGAGCTTGTTCCACCATTGGGGTGCCAGAGCAGCGAACAGTTTTGACTGGGCCGAGCGGGAACTATGCTTCCGCAGAGGAAGGGGAGCCAGCAGGCCAGAGGAAGGGGAGCCAGCAGGCCAGAGGTAGGGGGGCCAGCAGGCCAGAGGTGGATGGATTTGGGGGGTGGGGTGGGGTAAGGGGGGGCCGATCAACTAGCCTAGATGTTGGTTTTGTGTGTACAAGACGTTCTTCAGTGATTGTGCCACAAAGGGAACGTTAATTTTTTCTTCTTTCATATTTGATGTGCATTGGCATTACAAAATTCTACAATTATTCATTTGTCAAATTGAACACTAGTGCAACGCACAAGACATATGACCATTATTTTTTATTGAGTTGTTTCATCTTACCGTCTAAAGGAATTGTATGCAGCCTGGCTATACACTCGTATCCCCCATGGACCAGTTCATACATAAAACATTCTCCATTCAGGCTGCAAAGGTGTGGATTTCCTCTTTAAAGGGATATTTCGGGATTTTGTTAATGAAGCCCTTTTATCTACTTCCCCTTCCCCAGTCAGATGAACTCATGGATACCATTTTATGTCTTTGCATCCAGTATGAAGTTAGTCAAAGGTAGTTTCGCCAGCCAATGCTAACTAGCGTTAGCGCAGTGACTGGAAGTCTATGTTATCTACTACCATGCTAGCAGTTAGCATAGACGAAAAACAGTCATTGCGCTAATGCTAATTAGCAACTGCGCTAATGCTCGTTAGCAACTTCCTTCAAACTGCACACAGAGATATAAACATGGTATCCACAAGTTCATCGGACTCTGGGGAAGTAGTTATATAGAGGGCTTCATAGCCAAAATCCTAAAGTATCCCTTTAACTCGACCTAATGGCGAGAAGGCGGGAGAAAACTGGGAAAATATGAGTATTTTATTTATGAAACCATTTTCCACCACCATGCTAGATTGGATAATGCCTTGGAATGCTAGTTCCGGATGTTGCATATTGAGTTCAGCTAATCGGGTTGCAGCAGTCTGTTGTTTATCCCTGGCTGAAAGTTGGTACAACATCAGGAAGTAGCATTAGCCACTCTAGCAGTGGTGGAAAATTGTGTTTCTTAAAGAAAGTACACATATTTTCCCCCGCCTTCTCTCAATAAAATCGAGTTAAGGAGGAAATGGACGCCTTTGCAGCCTGAATGGAGAATGTTTTATGTACGAACTGGTCCACAGGATAGGAGTGTTTCGCCGGCTGCATGCTGTCCCTTTGGAAGGTCAGATGAAATGACTCAATATCGCCATCTGCCATCTCCTGTAGAATGTGTGAAATACGCGGAACATTAAACATGTGGAACTAAAAATTGGGGTTGAGAAACTTGGGGACTCTTTAAGAGCGGATCAGGTAGGAGAAAGGGCAGAACAATCTAATGAATATTAATAATATATTTAGATCCAAAGATTGCTTTTAACTGCCTCAAAACGTATGTTATTGTTCACGTGTAATTAATATTTTGATGTAGCGAATAATTCCCAATAACGTTAACAACGGTAGCTAACGCATTTACCAAAATGGTGGCGCCCATATAAATAGCACTGCAAACATTACATTATCTAACGTTAGCTACTAAGAAACAAGCTTTGTACCTTTCAGATATTTTACTTTCTTGCAAAATTCATACTGTCAAAGTAACTGGTGTAGCCTGCTATTTGTTGGCCATTTCCAATGCACCTGTCGACGTTACATTCATCTGCGCAGTGCAATTTGTTTCCGTGTTCTGTAACGTTGTCCAGCTAAACTGAATCTGAACGATAACTGGTACTGTTGTGCAAACGGAGGGCGTGTGTTCTGTGCCTTACCGTGACTATTTAGTTGTCTACCTTTTGTTCTTTGACATTTTTTCCAGGAATGTTAACCACACATCGCTGTGCGAAGGCACTGCAGCTCACCCTCGCGGTGATCAAGCCAGATGCGATGGCGCATCCTCTCATCTTGGAGGTGAGTGAGGTCTATGTGACTGATGGCTAATGGCTTGCGTTTGTTTAATGGAATCCGTGATTGGAAATACACTGGCTACATTATACTGTAGGCTATAGACACACACACATTAGGCTATTCAGATAATCATGTTGAAATCATCTGTTTTTGTGGACCAAATTACAATCACATATCAGAGCCATTTCAGACTAGCTACTGTTTGACAACACCTATTGCACAGACAAAAGGGGGAACAAAGGGGGTTAGTTACCAGTATGATAGTATATTGTGGTTAGTTACCAGTATAATAGTATCTTGTGGTTAGTTACCAGTATGATAGTATATTGTGGTTAGTTACCAGTATGATAGTATATTGTGGTTAGTTACCAGTATGATAGTATATTGTGGTTAGTTACCAGTATGATAGTATCTTGTGGTTAGTTACCAGTATGATAGTATCTTGTGGTTAGTTACCAGTATGATAGTGTCTTGTGGTTAGTTACCAGTATGATAGTATATTGTGGTTAGTTACCAGTATGATAGTATCTTGTGGTTAGTTACCAGTATAATAGTATCTTGTGGTTAGTTACCAGTATGGTAGTATATTTGGGTTAGTTACTAGTATGATAGTATCTTGTGGTTAGTTACCAGTATGATAGTATCTTTGGGTTAGTTACTAGTATGATAGTATCTTGTGGTTAGTTACCAGTATGATAGTATCTTTGCCTATTGTAAACACTTGATCATTTTAGGAATTCATCACATCAGCTTTTAAAACATTGATTGTGAGAAGTTGATTTATCAAGTCATTTTCAATGGTACATAATAAACACCAATTCCATCTGCATCTTCAATCAAATGTTATCATCAACACAATTGGAAAGTGGACAGAGCTTATTGGCATATTCTAATTGTGCATATAGAATCACAAATTAACTGAATTTGAGGCAACAAGCAGTTATTTAGATTTCTCTTCTGTTCTTGTTCTTATTTAATTACTCTGCCCACTGGCTCAAAGAAAGGAGATGGAAGGTGCAATGACCATCAAAGATTCAATTTAGTGCACTGTTCCATTTGAATACTTCAGTTCCTTTAAAGCCGATTGTCTGTCGGTCTGCCTTCATCTGCACAGGAGGGGAGTATCAGGGGACGCCTTTTCTAAGATGTAAAACCATCCATCAATATTGGGTTGTTGACATTTTCAGAGTACACCATTTGACAATGGTGATGATAGTCCCAAAATGTTGGTGAGAGTCTAGTATTTAGATGAGAGTAGTACTGTATACTCTTATTTAGTATCTGGATGAGAAGAAACGCTTCTCTACCTTCCAGGCCCTTCACCAAAGAATCCTGGAGAACAACTTCATCATTGTCAGGTCCAAAGACCTGGTGTGGAAGAGACAGGACTCTGAGAAGTTCTACTCTGAACATGCAGGTAAGGTTCTAGATGGTTCTACCATAGAATTAGAACATGTCTTTATGGATTCTATTCTGAACATGCAGGTAAGGTTCTAGATGGTTATACTGTAGAATTAGAACATATCTTTATGGATTCTACTCTGAACATGCAGGTAATGTTCTAGATGGTTCTACTGTAGAATTAGAACATATCTTTATGGATTCTACTCTGAACATGCAGGTAAGGTTCTAGATGGTTCTACCGTAGAAATGTCTTTATGGATTTTATTCTGAACATGCAGATACATTTTATCAGCTGAATATGGTTCTACCGTAGAAAACATATTAGCTTGATATGTATTGTAATGAAACAGGCAGGGAGAGTGAGCTTGTCTGTGGTGGTGTTCCTGACACCAGTGTAATGAAACAGGCAGGGAGAGTGAGCTTGTCTGTGATGGTGTTCCTGACACCAGTGTAATGAAACAGGCAGGGAGAGTGAGCTTGTCTGTGATGGTGTTCCTGACACCAGTGTAATGAAACAGGCAGGGAGAGTGAGCTTGTCTGTGGTGGTGTTCCTGACACCAGTGTAATGAAACAGGCAGGGAGAGTGAGCTTGTCTGTGATGGTGTTCCTGACACCAGTGTAATGAAACAGGCAGGGAGAGTGAGCTTGTCTGTGGTGGTGTTCCTGACACCAGTGTAATGAAACAGGCAGGGAGAGTGAGCTTGTCTGTGATGGTGTTCCTGACACCAGTGTAATGAAACAGGCAGGGAGAGTGAGCTTGTCTGCGGTGGTGTTCCTGACACCAGTGTAATGAAACAGGCAGGGAGAGTGAGCTTGTCTGCGGTGGTGTTCCTGACACCAGTGTAATGAAACAGGCATGGAGAGTGAGCTTGTCTGTGATGGTGTTCCTGACACCAGTGTAATGAAACAGGCAGGGAGAGTGAGCTTGTCTGTGATGGTGTTCCTGACACCAGTGTAATGAAACAGGCAGGGAGAGTGAGCTTGTCTGCGGTGGTATTCCTGACACCAGTGTAATGAAACAGGCAGGGAGAGTGAGCTTGTCTGCGGTGGTGTTACTGACACCAGTGTAATGAAACAGGCAGGGAGAGTGAGCTTGTCTGCGGTGGTGTTCCTGACACCAGTGTAATGAAACAGGCAGGGAGAGTGAGCTTGTCTGTGGTGGTGTTACTGACACCAGTGTAATGAAACAGGCATGGAGAGTGAGCTTGTCTGCGGTGGTGTTCCTGACACCAGTGTAATGAAACAGGCAGGGAGTGCGGCTCGATACCCTCAACCTTCTGGCCCGTAGCTCTGCGCGCCATCGACTGTGCCGCAAAAGCATGTTCGTGTGGCAGAGTCGATATCCGGAGCTATAAATACAGGGTCGCTACAGGATTCTCTGGGGTTTTCTGATCACGCAGCTAAGGTTTTAGTAGCAGCAGTCGGAGGCTTAAACTTAACCTGCCAGAGGGAACGCTATCGACTCCGTATGGTAATACAATCTCTTCTCCAGTTGAGTGGCACCTACGATCACGACAACCTTAAAATGTCAGACAGACTCATATCTATTATGTGAAGCCTGCTAGAAGTTAATTATCCGTTTTCCTGCCTGAACATACTTTTAACTGTGACTAGCTTTTTAAGGCACAACTTCAACTCCAGCTTTAAAAGCACTATACACAACATGACCAAAAGTATGTGGACACCTTCTCGTCAAACATCTCATTCCAAAATCATGGGCATTGATATGGAGTTGGTCCCCCCCCCTCTTGCTGCTATAACAGCCTCCACTATTCTGGGAAGGGCTTTCCACTAGATGTTGGAACATTGCTGCGGGGACTTGCTACCATTCAGCCACGAGAGCATTAGTGAGGTCGGGCACTGATTTTGGGCGATTAGTCATGGCTCGCAGTCGGTGTTCCAATTCATCCCAAAGGTGTTCGATGGGGTTGAGGTCAGGGCTCTGTGCCGGCCAGTCAAGTTCTTCCATACCGATCTCGACAAACCATTTCTGTATGGACCTCGCTTTGTGCACGGGGGCATTGTCATGCTGAAACAGGAAAGGGCCTTCCCCAAACTGTTGCCACAAAGTTGGAAGCACAGAATCGTGTAGACTGTCATTGTATGCTGTAGTGTTAAGATTTCCCTTCACTGAAAAACAGCCCCAGACCATTATTCCTCCTCCACCAAACTTTACAGTTGGCACTATGCATTGGAGCAGGTAGTGTTCTCCTGGCATCCACCAAACCCAGATTAATCTGTCGGACTGCCAGATGGTGAAGTGTGATTCATCACTCCAGAGAACTAATTTCCACTGCTCCGGAGTCCAATGGCGGCGAGCTTTACACCACTCCAGTCGACGCTTGGCATTGCACATGGTGATCTTAGGCTTGTGTGCGGCTGCTCGGCCATGGAAACCCATTTCCTGAAGCTCCCGTCTAACAATTTTTGTGCTGACATTGCTTCCATAGGCAGTTTGGAACGCGGTAGTGAGTGTTGCAACCGTGGACAGATGATTTTTTACGCGCTACACGCTTCAGCACTCGGCGGTCCCGTTTTTGTGTGGCCTATCACTTCGCGGCTGAGCCGTTGTTGCTCCTAGACGTTTCCACTTCACAATAACAGCACTTACAGTTGACCGGGGCAGCTCTAGCAGGGCAGAAATTTGAAGACCTGAGTTGTTGGAAAGGTGACATCCAATGACGGTGCCACGTTGAAAGTCACTGAGCTCTTCAGTAATGCCATTCTACTGCCAATGTTTGTCTATGGACATTGCATGGCTGTGTGCTCGATTTTCTACACCTGTCAGTAACGGGCAGCTGTTCTTGCATAATATGGACTTGGTCTTTTACCAAATAGGGCTATCTTCACAACACAACTGAATGGCTCAAACGCATTAAGAAGGAAAGAAATTCCACAAATTAACTTTTAAGAAGGCACACCTGTTAATTGAAATACATTCCAGGTGACTACCTCATGAAGCTGGTTGAGAAAATGCTAAGAGTGTGCAAAGCTGTCATCAAGGCAAAGGGTGGCTATTTGAAGAATCTCAAATATAATATATATTTTGATTTGTTTACCACTTTTGTGGTTACTACATGATTCCATATGTGTTATTTCATAGTTTTGATGTCTTCACTATTATTCTACAATGTAGAAAATAGTAAAAATAAAGAAAAACCCTTGAATGAGTAGGTGTTCTAAAACTTTTGACCGTGTGTGTGTGTGTGTGTGTGTGTGTGTGTGTGTACACACACACACAGTGCCTTTCGGGAAAGTATTCAGACCCCTTGACTTTTTCCACATTTTGTTACGTTACAGCCTTATTCTAAAATGGATAAAAATCCTCATCAATCTACACACAAACCCCCATAATGACAAAGTGAAAACAGGTTTTTAGAAATGTTTGCACATTTATGAAAAATTAAAAAACAGAAATACCTTATTTACAGAAGTATTCAGACCCTTTGCTATGAGAGTCGAAATTGAGCTCCGGTGCATCCTGTTTCCATTGATCATCCTTGAGATGTTTCTACAACTTGATTGGAATCCACTCTGTGGTAAATTCAATTGATTGGACATGATTTGGAAAGGCACACAGCTGTCTATATAAGGTCCCACAGCTGACAGTGCATGTCAGAGCAAAAACCAAGCCATGAGTTTGAAGGAATTGTCCGTAGAGCTCCGAGACAGGATTGTGTCGAGGCACAGATCTGGGGAAGGGTACGAAAACATTTCTGCAGCATTGAAGGTCCCCAAGAACACAGTGGCCTCCATCATTTTTAAATGGAAGAAGTTTGGATCCACCAAAACTCATCCTAGAGCTGGACGCCCGGCTAAACTGATAATCGGTGGAGAAGGGCTTAGTCAGGGAGGTGACCAAGAACTCAATGGTCTGACAGAGTTCCAGAGTTCCTCTGTGGAGATGGGAGAACCTTCCAGAAGGACAACCATCTCTGCAGCACTCCACCAATCAGGCCTTTTATGGTAGAGTGGCCAGACGGAAGCCACTCCTTAGTAAAAGGCACATGACAGCCCACTTGGAGTTTGCCAAAAGGCACCTAAAGGACTCTCAGACCATGAGAAACAAGATTATCTGGTCTGATGAAACCAAGATTGAACTCTTTGGCCTGAATGCCAAGCGTCACGTCTGGAGGAAACCTGGCACCATCCCTACGGTGAAGCATGGTGGTGGCAGCATCATGCTGTGGGGATGTTTTTCAGAAGCAGGGACTAGGAGACTAGTCAGAATCGAGGCAAAGATGAACGGAGCACAGTACAGAGAGATCCTTAATGAGAACCTGCTCCAGAGCGCTCAGGACCTCAGACTGGGGCGAAGGTTCACCTTCCAACAGGACAATGACCCTTAGCACACAGCCAGGACAACGCAGGAGTGGCTTCGGGTCAAGTCTCTGAATGTCCTTGAGTGGCCCAGCCAGAGCCCGGACTTGAACCCGATTGAACGTCTCTGGAGAGACCTGAAAATAGCTGTGCAGCGACGCTCCCCATCCAACCTGACAGAGCTTGAGAGGATCTGCAGAGAAGAATGGGAGAAACTCCCCAAATACAGGTGTGGCAAGCTTGTAGCGTCATACCCAAGAAGACTCGAGAATGTAATCGCTGCAAAAGGTGCTTCAACAAAGTCATGAGTAAATGGTCTGAATACTGTAAATGTGAAATTTCAGTTAATTTTGTATAAATTAGCAAACATTTCTAAAAACCTGTTTTTGCTTTGTCATTATGGGGTATTGTGTGTAGATTGATGAGGGGAAATAACAATTTAATACATTTTAGAATAAGGCTGTAATGTAACAAAATGTGGAAAAAGTCATGGGGTCTGAATACTTTCTGAATGCACTCTATATCACCACAAAGAACCACCTGATATCACCACATAGAACCACCTGATATCACCACATAGAACCACCTGATATCACCACATAAAACCACCTGATATCACCACATAGAACCACCTGATATCACCACATAGAACCACCTGATATCACCACATAGAACCACCTGATATCACCACATAGAACCACCTGATATCACCACATAGAACCACCTGATATCACCACATAGAACCACCTGAAGTCTTTGATGCGTCTTTGTGTGTTTGTCTCATCTCTCAGGACGGTTCTTCTACCAAAGACTGGTTGAGTTCATGTCCAGGTAAGCTTCAAGTCATTTCTCCCCACACTTTAATGTAGCTTACAAAACTTTACTGTGTCCCAAATGGCACCCTATTTGGACAAAAGTAGTGCACTATATAGGGAACAGGCTGCCGTTTGGGACGTGTCCTCTGACTCATATGTATTGTATAACTGACCTTTATCTCCCAGTATAATGTGATGTAAGTGCTGTTGAATGTAAAGACAAAAGCATCTTTTGAGATGACAACTAAACACAGGATGTAACTCATTTAACTTTGACTCAATGGCGTACCTTCGCCCAATTCTGATATTTTGGCCAATTATTGGCAAAAGAGCTCATCTGATTGGTCAACAGACCAATTAGTGGAAAGAGAGCTGATCTGATTGGTCAACAGACCAATTAGTGGAAAGAGAGCTGATCTGATTGGTCAACAGACCAATTAGTGGAAAGAGAGCTGATCTGATTGGTCAACAGACCAATTAGTGGAAAGAGAGCTGATCTGATTGGTCAACATACCAATTAGTGGAAAGAGAGCTGATCTGATTGGTCAACAGACCAATTAGTGGAAAGAGAATAGGAATTGGGCTGCCTGTGTAAACGCAGCCTTCGTATCTCAGCGGTATGAATGTGACAAACACATGGAAACTCAAGTACTGTTGCTTACATACATGTGAATAGAAAAGCATCTGTTGAGACATCCCACAATAAAAGACTACACCACTTGAGCTTGGTTCTATTTCTATCCTCTGAGAGCCCCCCCCCCCGGTACGAAGCACTTGGATCCATCCAGTCTTTGAGGCAGCTCTGTGGGCTGTCTGCTGCTGTCAGCACCTCATTCAGAACTGGACCTAGTTCTGTAGACCCCATGCAGGGCACCCCTCTGGCTTCTAAAGGTGTTCTTCCACGCCATTCTCATTTGTTCTGCATCCCAAATGGCACCCTATTCCCTATGCAGTGTACTACTTTTGACCAGAGCCAGGTTCTGGTCAAATGTATTATTAAAAAAAAAAAATGTTATTCTGAGCTCCTGAAAGAGTGTGTAGATGAGTGACGGTGACATCACAGCTTCTTGTTTGTTTTGTTTTAACGTTAAAAGGTTAGACTCTCTTTTCCTTGTGGGTTGTCTTTTATAACCTGTTGTGCTACTGTGTATCGGGGGTCTTTGATTGGATCTGGTCCTTTACCATGTTTTGAACATTTAAGCAAACACCACATTCTCTCCCCCCCCCCTTTTCCCCCCCTCCACCTTTATTTAACCAGGTAAGCCAGTTGAGAACAAGTTCTCTTTTACAACTGCGACCTGGCCAAGATAAAGCAAAGCAGTGCGATTTAAAAACAACAACACAGAGTTACATATGGAATAAACAAAACGTACAGTCAATAACACAATAGAACATCTATATACAGTGTGTGCAAATGTAGTAAGTTATGGAGGTAAGGCAATAAATAGGCCATAGTGCAAAATAATTAAAATGTTGTATTAACACTGGAGTGATAGATGTGCAGAAGATGATGTGCAAATAGAGATACTGGGGTGCAAATGAGCAAAATAAATAACAATATGGGGATGAGGTAGTTGGGTAGGCTAATTTCAGATGGGGCTGTGTACAGGTGCAGTGATCGGTAAGCTGCTCTGACAACTGATGCTTAAAGTTAGTGAGGGAGATGAGAGTCTCCAGCTTCAGAGATTTTTGCAGTTCGTTCCAGTCATTGGCAGCAGAGAACTGGAAGGAATGGCGGCCAAAGGAGTTGTTGGCTTTGGGGATGACCAGTGAGATATACCCGCTGGAGCGCAGACTACGGGTGGGTGTTGCTATGGTGACCAATTATCTAAGATAAGGCGGGGATTTGCCTAGAAGGGATTTATAGATGACCTGGAGCCAGTGGGTTTGGCGACGAATATGTAGTGAGGGCCAACCAACGAGAGCGTACAGGTCACAGTGGTGGGTAGTATATGGGGCTTTGGTGACAAAACGGATGGCACTGTGATAGACTACATCCAATTTGCTGAGTAGAGTGTTGGAGGCTATTTTGTAAATGACATCGTCGAAGTCAAGGATCGGTAGGATAGTCCGTTTTACGAGGGCATGTTTGGCAGCATGAGTGAAGGAGGCTTTGTTGCGAAATAGGAAGCCGATTCTAGATTTAACTTAGGATTGGAGATGCTTAATGTGAGTCTGGAAGGAGAGTTTACGGTCTAACCAGACACCTAGGTATTTGTAGTTGTCCACATATTCTAAGTCAGACCCGCCGAGAGTAGTGATTCTAGTCGGGCGGGCGGGTGCCAGCAGCGTTCGATTGAAGAGCATTTTGACCTGTAGTCCAATGAAATGTACAAAGCAAATATAATTTGAGGCCATCACTGGCTTGTAAGGATATTTAAAGGTGGTACTCTTGTGCCTTACATTTTAGTCATTTAGCACCAACTGAGCTACACGGGGCCCTGTGATATTTATTTACCTCACACAGAATGGGTGGAACTCTTTTGTCTAAAGGCTCCCTAGTTTTAAAGTTTTTTCCCCCCATTTTTGTCTGTTGTGATCCAGTGGTCCGATGCGGGCGTACGTCCTGGCTAGAGAGGACGCCATCACCCACTGGAGAGAACTGATGGGTCCTACCAAGGTGTTCAGGGCCCACTACACATCGCCCTTAAGCATCAGAGCCCAGTACGGACTCACTGACACCAGGAATACCACACACGGCTCTGGTAAGTCCCCCAGGACTCTCATGGGTCTGAAATGGATCCCTATTTACATTGACATTGACATTTTAGTCATTTAACAGACGCTCTTATCCAGAGCCACTTACAGTTAGTGAGTATTTTTTTTCATACTGGCGCCTTAAGACTAAAATACAATTTTTACAAATTCAGGACATGGAAAAAAGAATGATTCTACCTTGTCAGGACATTCTGGTCCTGATTATATAGGAAGAGACGTACACAATGTTTCTGTGTGAGGGACCATACACGCAACACCCACACTGACAGTTACTTATAGCTGTCAATCAAATGATCTAGGGTATTAATTGTGTATGATAGCTATCAATATAGGTTTTTTATTAGACAACCAGAATCCTTTGAGAAAGGCAACAGCTGAAACGTCGGGGCTTTTTTTCCCCTGCTCAGTAATCTCCTCTACTGATTTGCAGTCTACGATACTTTTGGGGCACCGCAGCCCATATACAACTTTATCTTCATATTTTGGTTGGTGCTGGTGGTTGGGTCTCCTGACCATAAACTGTATGCCATAACTTTCAGAACATCAATGTCATTTAAAGATTAGTTGATCATACTAATAGTAATTTCCATAAACCCTTTAATAATAATAATAATTATTATTTTTTTACTTATTTTGTTAGGGGGTAGATCAGCTTTAATATTGCAGATAGATTGTAACTTCCATCAATGTAATTGTCTGCATCACTTCCAATCCCCCATATGTTTTTTTTCTCTCGCATATATACACATACATACATACATACATACATATACATATCCTTTTTGAAAATATATTTCCCTTAATTACTTTCCAACCCCACCACCCCTTCCCTAATTGGAGTAAACTAGTGAACAACAATGCTTAGGCCTCTACTTCCAGCTTATACCTACTATATACATTTTATGGACACAGTCAATTTTACAATAATTATATTTTGTTTGTTTTTACTCCTGAACTTCCTCAACCTCTCCGATCATTTTCATGATGTCCATCCGGTTTGCTTCTATATGCCATATCTTTCTAACTGTGCTCTTTCACAAAAGCTCTCAACATACAACCTATATACTTATTATGGACACAGTATGCTTACATTATTAGTTATCTTGTTGTGATTAGTTGTTGTTAGTCCCATCCTTCAACACCATTCAACACCTCCCATCTATCTCTTAACACCATCCATATTGGATTTCTATTTGCCATATATTTTTCAACTATACTGTGATGTTTTACAAAAGTTCTGAACCTTTCAATTCTCATTGTTTCTACAGATTGTAAATTGAAAAACAAATTTGCTAAAAGTATTATTATATTATTGATCGATTGACTATGACTTTTCAGATCACCCAGTAGTACTATCTGCAGGGTTAGCTCCAGGTAAATATTGCAATCCTTTAGCCATTCCTGGACATGTGTCCAAAAACAAGCTACAAATGGACAGTACCAAAACAAATGATCTAATGATTCTGTCTCTTCGCAGCAAAATCTGCAGAGCTGGGAAGATTATATTCCCCATATAAATAACATGCTATTGGTAGCAAGAATTTTGTATAATAATTTAAATTGAGAAGTTATGTTTTGAATCCAGCGTGGTTTTGCGTATCAGTTCATAAACACTATGTCATGAGATCGGTACGTCAAAGATCTCTTCCCAACTATTTTGCAATCTATATGGGACGGCTGTCAATCCTTTGGTCCTTAAATTAAACTGGTATACTTTGTTATTTATCACAATTTTCTTTAACCAATTATGTTCTTTAACTCCTGAGGTTGTGTAATAATCTTGTGAAACCTAACATGCCAAACTAATTTCCAAAGCCTGGGATAATAAAGGTCTTCTTATAAATGAATGTACAATTCCTCCCGTTTCCAGATTCGGTAGAATCGGCACGCAGGGAGATCAGTTTCTTCTTCCCAGACTTCAGTCAGGAGACGTGGATGGAGAGCGAGGAGCCGGGGTTCAGGAAGGGACGCATGGAGTACGACCAGAAGAAACAGATACACACGTTACCAGTTCACAGCTAACTGCTGATCTCAGTACATATTTAAACAAAGAAGTGACTGGACCATGGCCTGTATTCATAAAGCTGAAAGTGTATGTATGTATGTATGTGTGTGTATACATATATATATATATATATATGTGTGTGTGTGTATATATGTATGTATGTGTATATATATATATATATATATATATATATATATATATATATATATATATATATATATATATATATATGTGTGTGTGTATATATATATATATATATATATATATATATATATATATGTGTGTGTATGTGTATATATATATATATATATATATATATATATATATATATATATATCACACACACACACACACACACACACACAACCGGTTAAAAGTTTTAGAACACCTACTCATTCAAGGGTTTTACTATTTTCTACATTGTAGAATAATAGTGGTCAAATAGCCATTACACAGCCTGAAGGTGTGTTGGGTCATTGTCCTGTTGAAAAACAAATGATAGTCCCACTAAACCCAAACCAGATGGGATGGCATATCGCTGCAGAATGCTGTGGTAGCCATGCTGGTTAAGTGTGCCATGAATTCTAAATAAATCACAGACAGTGTCACCAGCAAAGCACCCCCACACCATAACACCTCCTCCTCCATGCTTCATGGTGGGAAATACACATGGAGATCATCTGTTCACCCACACAACATTATGTACAGTATATAATGTATTCATGTCGTTTTGTGGACAATATTCTAATCACAGTTCTCTGCAGTTGATACTAACTTTAAGACTATGTAAATAATGCAACTTCTATGAATTGACTTAAAAAAGGAAATTAAACCACAAAGCACTCACATGTCATTTGTTTTATTGTCAGTGCAAATGTACACTGTCCATATCGATAAACATGAACTAAAGAATTAAGCCAAAACGACCTGGCAAAGTTACTTTAGAAAGTACTTTGAGGCGATTTGCCGTTGAATAGTAAAGCGCAATTGAAAACAGCTATGTTGTATGCTGTGACGGGTGACCCTTGTTTCCCCATTCAGATTCATTTGCGTATTGTTCAAACCAGGGAAATCCTAAGCCATTGCCAACTCCTTCCATTGTACATTTAAAATTTGAATTGGAGATGTGTATAAATTCTAAGAGGATGAAAAAAAAAAAAAGTATTTTACCAACGTCTGCGACAGTGTTTCTGTCTAGAACATTCTGAGAATTGTACTGAGAATCTTCTGACGCTACTGTAGCAATCCAATAGATGAAGGGTTTAAATTATCATACTTCACAGCTAAATCTGTTTCAGACTAGATTGTCTCTCTGATTGAATCAAGCTCTCTTCATGTAGAGCTGGTACTAGATATGTAATAACCTCAAATCATTCAGTCACTAGTTCGTACAGTCAGTTGTTCATAAAGTCACTAGTTCGTAAAGTTTTGTTCACAAAAAGTGCCTATTCATTAGAAGACGTACCTTCTTGTAAACATCGTAGTCTACAGTTTTTTTCATCCGTCAAGACAAAACGAATACTACCCAACGAATTGCTCATTGAAATACTAAACATATACATTACAAAACGACCTACTTCAAGACCGGTTTCCTTCAGGAACATCCGTTTGTGTTATGTCTTCAATATGGCCGACAAGCTAGCCGGTACAATACAGCTCAGTTCCTACCAGCTCTAAGTTCTTCTTCTTGTGCTTTTTAAAAACATCTTCGGTATCGTGTCCATAGAGATATAACTGTCTTATCTAGCTTATCACAGCCGGTACCAGGCAAGATGGCGGACCGGTTGTGCAGCGGATTGGAACCTTCCTTCCCCTCCAGTGATCGATCTCTCTGGTCGTGGCTTTGTCTTTCTCTTCCAATAGTCCAAATAGCGTTCGGCATCAAATCAACGTTTATTGGTTCTCCTACACAGATTTGCAGATGTTACCGCAGGTGCAGAGAAATGCTTGTGTTTCTAGTCCAGTAATACAAAACAAACAATACACACACAATCCCCAAAAATAATTATATAGGATTATGTAGGCCATCACTAGAATACAGTATGTAAACATTATTAAAGTGACCAGTGTTCAATGACTCTATGTAGAGTGGGGAAAAAAAGTATTTAGTCAGCCACCAATTGTGCAAGTTCTCCCACTTAAAAAGATGAGAGAGGCCTGTAATTTCCATCATAGGTACACGTCAACTATGACAGACAAAATGAGGAAAAAAAATCCAGAAAACCATATTGTAGGAATTTTTATGAATTTGTGATCAGGCCTACCACTGTTGTGTCGTCAGCAAACTTAATGATGGTGTTGGAGTCGTGCCTGGCCATGCAGTCATGGGTGAACAGGGAGTACAGGAGGGGACTGAGCACGCACCCCTGAGGGGCCCCCATGTTGAGGATCAGCGTGGCGGAGGTGTTGTTTCCTACCTTCACCACCTGGGGGCGGCCCGTCAGGAAGTCCAGGACCCAGTTGCACAGGGTGGGGTTCAGACCCAGGGCCCTGAGCTTAGTGATGAGCTTGGAGGGCACTATGGTGTTGAAGGCTGAGCTGTAGTCGATGAACATTATTCTCACATAGGTATTTCTCTTGTCCAGGTGGATAGGACAGTCTGCAGTGCAATGGCGATTGCGTCGTCCGTGGATCTGTTGGGGCGGTATGCGAATTGCAGTGGGTCTAGGGTGTCAGGTAAGGTGGAGGTGATATGATCCTTAACTAGCCTCTCAAAGCACTTCATGATGACAGAAGTGAGTGCTACGGGGCGATAGTCATTTAGTTCAGTGACCTTCGCTTTTTGGTTACAGGAAAATTAGTGGACATCTTGAAGCAAGTGGGGACAGCAGACTGGAATAGGGAGAGATTGAATATGTCCGTAAACACACCAGCCAGCTGGTCTGCACATGCTCTGAGGACGCGGCTTGGGATGCCGTCTGGGCCGGCAGCCTTGCGAGGGTTAAAACGCTTAAATGACTTACTCACGTCAGCCACGGAGAACGAGAGCACACAGGGGGCCCGTGTCGGTGGCTCGATGTTGTTTTCCTCGAAGTGGGTGTAGAAGGTGTTTAGCTCATCCCGGAGCGAGGTGTCGGTGTCCGTGACGTGGCCGAGGTGTCGGTGTCCGTGACGTGGCCGAGGTGTCCGTGACGTGGCCGAGGTGTCGGTGGCCGAGGTGTCGGTGTCCGTGACGTGGCCGAGGTGTCGGTGTCCGTGACGTGGCCGAGGTGTCGGTGTCCGTGACGTGGCCGAGGTGTCGGTGTCCGTGACGTGGCCGAGGTGTCGGTGTCCGTGACGTGGCCGAGGTGTCGGTGTCCGTGACGTGGCCGAGGTGTCGGTGTCCGTGACGTGGCCGAGGTGTCGGTGTCCGTGACGTGGCCGAGGTGTCGGTGTCCGTGACGTGGCCGAGGTGTCGGTGTCCGTGACGTGGCCGAGGTGTCGGTGTCCTTGACATGGCAGGCTTTCCCTTTAGAATCAGTGATTGTCTGGAGTCCCTGCCACATACGTCTCGTGTCTGAGTCGTTGAATTGGGACTCCACTTTGTCCCTGTACTGATGTTTTGACTTTGATTGCCTTACGGAGGTCATAGCTGGTCTGTTTGTACACGTCCATGTTCCCAGTCACCTTGCCGTGGTTAAATGTGGCTTTCAGTTCTGTGCGAATGCTGCCATCTATCCACAGTTTTTGGTTTGGATAAATTCTAATCGTCACAGTGGGAACAACATCCTCTATGCACTTCCCGATGAACCCAGTCACTGAGTCAGTGTATACGTCGATACTATTTTCGGAGGCAACCCGGAACATCTCCCAGTCTGCGTGATAAAAACAATCTTGAAGCATAGATTCCGATTGGTCAGACCAACGTTGAACAGTCCTTTCTCACTGCGTTAATTGTCTTTGTTTGTCTTTGTTCTCCTGTTACTTCTCAGACCTCAGTGTGTCAGTGTCATTCCCTGCTGTTTTCTACTGAGTCAGCCACGTTCTTCAGCGACGTCCTTCAGCCACGACCTTCAGCCACGTCCTTCAGCCACGTCCTTCAGCCACGTCCTTCAGCCAAGCCACGACCTTCAGCCACGACCTTCAGCCACGACCTTCAGCCACGTCCTTCAACCACGACCTTCAGCCACGACCTTCAGCCATGTTCTTCAGGTCCTCCACTGGTTTCATGACCTCGAAGGTGGTGAGGGATTTCTTCCTTGATTTTTCCCAGTCTTATCCACCTGTCTAATACTCTGTGTCACCATGAAGATCACCTGCTTCGTGGACATCCGGTTGTCCTGCCATTTGCTCTGTGGAGGGGAAAACCACTTTACTTTATATAAGTACACACCACATTCATAACCCATACACATACAAACAGCATTTGTAAGCAAGAAATGCTTATGTACTGCTTTTTAATGTTATATCATGAATGTGTTATGAAGTCATTATGAAACAAGAATGCTTGGTTACATAGCCTTGTGTTTGAATCTCAAAAGTCTTTATTTGATTCCTCTCATCCTCACCAACGTCAGGGAAGAGAGGAGTGTATCAGACTTTCTCCAATGCTCCTACTGCTTCCCTGACATTTTGAGAAGGTGAGAGGAAATTTAGGAAAATATTTCGGAGGTTCACCCATGAACTGTGGATAGAGTTGCTTGACTTACTATTTCCTCTGTGCGTAGGACACTCCTTCGTTGTACATTTTACATTTTTACATTTTACATTTTAGTAATTTAGCAGAGAGGGGGATGTCGGTGTCTGTACTGGTCAGCCAGGTAGACTCCGTCTCCTTGGTCCAGCTCTCCAGGTGCCTGGGCTCCAGAGCATCGGTCCTGCTGCCGCCACACCCCATGGTGCCTTCTCTGGTTCCCCCTCAGCTGGGGAAAGGGAGGGAGGGAGGTAGGTAGGGAAGGAGGGAGAGAACAGGTTCCTCTTCTTAGACCAGACCAGACCTCTCTAACCAGACACCGAGTGAGGGAGACACCGAGCTGTGGAACTGTGGCGCTGGTTCACCTTCTCAGCAGGGGGAAGGAGGGAGGGAGGGAGGGAGGGAGGGAGGGAGGAAGGGAGGGAGGGAGGGAGGGAGGGAGGAAGGAAGGGAGGGAGGAAGGAAGGGAGGGAGGGAGGGAGGGAGGGAAAGCTAGTTCCTCTCAGCGAGTGTAGAGAAGAGAGAGACCTGAACTGTGGGACTCTGGATCTTGGTTCCTCTCGGACAGAGGAGGGAGGACAGACCAGATTCCTCTTCTCAGAGACAGAGGAGGGAGGACAGACCAGGTTCCTCTTCTCAGAGACAGAGGGAGGAGGACAGACCAGGTTCCTCTTCTCAGAGACAGGAGGGAGGACAGACCAGGTTCCTCTTCTCAGAGACAGAGGAGGGAGGACAGACCAGGTTCCTCTTCTCAGAGACAGAGGGAGGACAGACCAGGTTCCTCTTCTCAGAGACAGGAGGGAGGACAGACCAGGTTCCTCTTCTCACAGACAGAGGAGGGAGGACAGACCAGGTTCCTCTTCTCAGAGACAGAGGGAGGACAGACCAGGTTCCTCTTCTCAGAGACAGAGGAGGGAGGACAGACCAGGTTCCTCTTCTCAGAGACAGGAGGGAGGACAGACCAGGTTCCTCTTCTCAGAGACAGAGGAGGGAGGACAGACCAGGTTCC
This sequence comes from Coregonus lavaretus, assembly GCF_964263955.1. NCBI lineage: Eukaryota > Metazoa > Chordata > Actinopteri > Salmoniformes > Salmonidae > Coregonus > Coregonus lavaretus. The sequence continues at coordinate 1,188,824 of NC_140018.1, forward strand.
TCTTCTCAGAGACAGGAGGGAGGACAGACCAGGTTCCTCTTCTCAGAGACTGAGGAGGGAGGACAGACCAGGTTCCTCTTCTCAGAGACAGGAGGGAGGACAGACCAGGTTCCTCTTCTCAGAGACAGAGGAGGTACAAAGCTGAGACAAAATTGCATTTTGTTCTGTTATTTGCTGCTGTTTTATGATTTAAATAAAACATCTGCCTTGATGCAGCCTCAAGCCTGTCTGACACAGAAAGTAGGGCACTATGCAGAAATCGCTTTTCCATTTCCTGACTGCTAAAATTCGAATAGTTTGCCTAATTTCAGTTTATGTGACAAAACAAGCAAGTATAGTGTAGATAATCATTGTACCATATAGTATTTTCAGCTGTTTGAAGCTGGTGTTCAAAACCGAAAGGAAAAGAGGCATAAATGAAACTTAAGAACAAGAAGCATAGAAATAGCGCACATAGAACATATCTACCGCTTCTTAGACTTGCTTTCAATGAGAATGACAGATCTATAACTCACATTTCTACTGCATGTGAATTTGGTTGGGTCACCCAAAAAAGTTACATATTGCAGGTTTAATTGATTATTTGTCAAATATTGATTACATGTCAAATATTTTGCACGTTTTGGCAGTTTTGAGTGCTAATGAAAATGACTAATGGATGTTTCTATCAATGTATCGAAATATGTAGGCTATGCATGTACTGTATCTAAGAACACTAGCCTACCATTTTCACAGCCGCGTAGGATAACATTACCTCAAATCTATCGTCGTGGTAATAATAAAGGAATGCAATGTCGTTTCGATAGAAAATGAGATGTGACAGAAAAAAAACTTTTCTAAAGGAATGATTGGCTTGAAAGAATGGCTTTATAGTCAGCTGTAGCCCAAAGGCTACCCGTCCCTTTTCATGTGTTAATCTGACAGGAAATGATTAACAAGTCTTTGCTTTGCATGAATTTACTTACTATCTGTTATGATTAGTTTTTCTGGTATCGAGGAGTTCAGGATGCAAGAGAATAGTTAAACACTTAGATGGAGAGTTGATTCAGAGTTGATTTAATATTACATTACTGGATTCGTGTGACAAGTGGTACGGGCGTAGCCTATTGTCATCCGAATGACTTCCATAGAAAACATCTCTCAGTTTATATAATGCTTTCCGAGCTAATTCCATCCAACAGTTGCCAACCATTGTTGAGTGTCACTCATCTCCTACAATAGGATCCCCCTGCATGGTATTGTGTGCCACCCTAGCCAGGCCATTCCATCACGTACTCCTTCTAAGATTAGCACCGGTAAGCCCCCAAAGCTATCTTGGCACGCAGACCTTCCACCAGTGACAGAAATAATACATGGAATATCCTTATCATCTCATCCTCTCACTCCCATAGCGCTCATGAGATCGAAGACATTAACAAATACTGTATAAAACACCGTCATCATATCACTGTCGTATTCAAGGGCATCCGCCGGTTTCCTTTTGTTTTCTCCTGTCCTCTCCTACCTGTGTAGGGGCGCGGTCCAGCGATACAGCGCAACCATTTTGTGTCAATAATGACACTGCCCTGTCGCGGAGTGTGTGTGTGTGTGTGTGTGTGTGTGTGTGTGTGTGGGGGGGGGGGGGGGGGGAGAGCAAGCGTGAAAGAGCTTGCAAGATGAGCACATACAGTATTATGTGCTTGTAGCCTATTTGACCAATAATAGCAATAATGCCATGTCGTCTGCAGGAAAAAACGTAAAAAATCTGCCTTTATCTCTTCTCGACATGGGCTATAGTGAAAAAGCATACAATTCACTGGCCGTTAGTAGGTTGATCTTCTCTGGATTGAAGCATCACACTGAATGTATTTACACTGGGCGTTACATCTAATTACATTGTAATGAATTGCTCATTGTGAAATCAATTTTTGTATTTCTTTATTTTATCTGAGAGGTTTCAATCTAAATTTAAATCAACTTAAAACTAAAAGCATGTCGTGCTGCTGGATCTAAAAGCACCTACTCTAACTGCTCAGTGTGAGTCAAATGTATTGTGATTACGTACAGCCCAAATGGCACCCCGTTCCCTATGTACTGCACTATATTTGACGAGAACCTATGACACACCGGACGCCAGAACGAATCAGTTGGACTGGCCTTTCATTTCCATGGGGGGAAGGGGGGGCACGTTTTTTCACGGGACCTCCTATGTGTGCACGTGCTTTTGCACGTTCACAATGTGTTAATGGCTGTAATAGTAGGGTGCATCTCAATTGTATTTGGTGAATCTTAGTTGTTTTTGGCACATTTGATATTCTGAGTGAGAAGTTCACTATTATGTCCACAAGAGGGCAGTCACTGCTCAGTTTAGTTGTTATACCACACACATACACACAAGCTCAAGGGGGAAGGTGTGTTTCTCTTTGTTAACAACAACTGGTGCACAATCTTTAATATTAGGAAGGTTCTGCTCATGATCTCATGATAAACTGTAGACCACACTATTTACCGAGAGAGTTTTCATCTATATTTTTCGTAGCTGTCTATTTACCACCACAAACCGATGCTGGCACTAAGACCGCACTCAAAGACCTGTATAGGGCCATAAGAAAACAAGAAAATGCTCATCCAGAGGCGGCTAGTGGCCGGTGATTTGGGAGTTTACCACATCAGTCACCGGCTTCATTAGGAAGTGCATCGACGACGTCGTCCCCACAGTGACCATTCGTATATATCCCAACCAGAAGCCATGGCGTACAGGCAACATCTGCACTTAGCTAAAGGCTAGAGCTGCTTCGTTCAAGGAGGGGGACACTAATCGGGACACTTATAAGAAATCCCGCTACGCCCTCCGACGAACCATCAAACAGGCAAAGCGTCAATACAGGACTAAGATCGAATCCTGCTACACCGGCTTTGACGCTCGTCGGATGTGGCAGGGCTTGCAAACGATCATGGAGTACAAAAGGATGCCCAGTGATGCGAGCCTACCAGACGAACTAAATACATTCTATGCTCGCTTCGAGGCATGCAACACTGAACAATGCATGAGAGCACCAGCTGTTCTGGATTACTGTGTGATCACGCTCTCCGTAGCCAAATGTAAGACCTTTAAACAGGTTCACATTCACAGGATGCATACTCAGCGCATGTGCTGGCCAGCTGACAAGTGTCTTCACTGACATTTTCAACCTCTACCTGACCCAGTCTGTAATACCTACATGTTTCAAGCAGATCACCATAGTCCCTGTGCCTAAGAATGCCAAGGTAACCTGGCTACAGCGCTCACATCTGCAGCCATGAAATGCTTTGAAAGACTGGTCACATCGACGCCATCATCCAAGACACCCTGGACCCACTTCAATTCGCATACCGCCCCAACAGATCCACAGATGATGCAATATCTATTGCACTCCACCCTGCCCTTTCCCACCTGGACAAGAGGAACACCTATGTAAGAATGCTGTTCATTAAATACAGCTCAGCGTTCAACACCATAGTGCCCTCCCAGCTCATCACTAAGCTAAGGACCCTGGGACTGAACACCTCCCTTTGCAACTGGATCCTGGACTTCCTGACGGGCCGCCCCCAGGCGGTGAGGGTAGGTAACAACACATCTGCCACGCTGACCCTCAACACGGGGGCCCCTCAGGGGTGCGTGCTCAGTCCCCTCCTGTACTCCCTGTTAACCCACGACTGCGTGGCCAAGCACGACTCCAACACCATCATTAAGTTTGCTGACGACTGTTGTAGTGGAGCGGGTCGAGAGCTTCAAATTCCTCGGTGTCCACATCACTAAGGATCTATCATGGTCCACACACACCAACACAGTCGTGAAGAGGGCACAACAACGCCTCTTCCCCCTCAGGAGGCTGAAAAGATTTGGAATGGGCCCTCAGAACCTCAAAAAGTTATACAGCTGCACCATTGAGAGCATCTTGACTGGCTGCATCACCGCCTGGTATGGCAACTGCTTGGCATTCGACTGCAAGGCGCTACAGAGTGTAGTGCTGCCTTGTTTGTGGACCTGTCACAAGCGTTTGATTCTGTTGATCATGCAATTTTATTGAACAAGTTGTCCTCGATTGGCCTGGGCTCTGACGCTTGCTCATGGTTTCATGATTATCTTAGTGACAGAAGTCAGGCCATCGTGATTGAAGTCCGAATTTCTTAAAGTACATCAATGTGTTCCTCAGGGGTCAATACTAGGACCTGTTCTTTTCACTATTTATATAAATGCTATTGGTCAATCCATAAATTGTAAATTGAATATATACTAAACACAAATATAAATTCAACATGTACAGTGTTGATCCCATGTTTCATGAGCTGAAATAAAAGATCCCAGAAATGTTCCAAACTTGTTTTTCTCACATTTTGTGCACACATCCCTGTTAGTGACCATTTCTCCTTTGCCAAGATAATTCATCCACCTGACAGGTGTGGCATATCAAGAAGCTGATTAAACAGCATGGTCATTACACAGGTGCACCTTGTGCTGGGGACAATAAAAGGCCACTCTAAAATGTGCAGTTTTGTCACACAACACAATGCCACAGATGTCTCATGTTTTGAGGGAGTGTGCAATTGGCATGCTGACTGCAGGAATGTCCACCAGAGCTGTTGCCAGAGAATTGAATGTTAATTTGTCTACCATAAGCGGCCTCCAACTTCGTTTTAGAGAATTTGGCAGTACGTCCAACCGGCCTCTCAACCGCAGAAGTGTAACCACGCCAGCCCAGGACCTCCACATCCGGCTTTTTCATCTGCGGGATCGTCTGAGACCAGCCACCCGGACAGCTGATGAAACTGAGGAGTATTTCTGCCTGTAATAAAGCCCTTTTGTGGGGAAAAACTCATTCTGATTGGCTGGACCTGGCTCCCATGTAGGTGGGCCTATGCCCTCCCAGGCCCACCAATGGCTGCGCCCCTGCCCAGTCATGTGAAATCCATAGATTAGGGCCTAATGAATTTATTTACATTGACTGATTTCCTTATACGAACTGTGACTCAGTAAAATGGTTGAATTTGTTGCATGTTGCGTTTTTTATTTTTTGTATACTATATATACGGATGATACTATTATGTACGCAATTGCCCTGACTGCTGACCTGGCTGTGATTCTGCAGCCGTACAGGAAGCGCTTATTGATTTAGAACTCGTGCTTAATACAGGCAAAACTAAATACATGTTGTTTTCATGTTCTGGTCAGATTGTCTCAGATGGATTACATCTTTACTCATCGGAGAAGGTTCTAGAAACGAACAAGTCGCTGTGTACAAATACCTTGGTATTTGGATTGACAATGATTTACCATTTAAAAAGCATACGAATAAGCTTCTTAAGAAGCTACGTTTTTTTCATTTTTCTTTTCTTTTTTTCATAGAAACAGATCTGATCTCTTTAGTCAGCAGGAAGCAGATTGTGCAGTCAGCCTTTCTACCTGTTGTTGATTACGGTGATACTATTTATCAAAGTGCAGCTGCCTCTCCTCTTAAACCCCCTGGATGCCGTTTATCATAGCGCCCTTCGTTTTATCACAGGAGACAGTTCTATTACTCAGCGCTGCATTCTTTACCAAAAGGTTGGTTGGACCTATTTAAAGTCACATAGATCAGATCATTACGTTCTTTCTGTTTACAAAGCCCTGCTTCATAAAAGCTTCTGACTTACCCAACATCACTGTTCAGATTTAAAATGACTAGTTGTCACACCCATTCACAGGGGTTGGTTAACTCTGGAAGACTCCTTTTGGTGTCTACAGTTACGTAAATCAGCCTTTAATTCACGTTCGGAAGACATCAAAAGACATTTAAATTGGATGCTTTTGAAGTCCCTAGGTCAATTCAGACAGCTGAAGATTTTTATAACGAGGAATGTGTTTGTTTTAATTGACTGTGTTTTGTATCTTTAATTGGCGTATTGTCTAGATTTAGGTTTTAATATAATTGCCTGTTGTATGTGCTTGTTTATGTATTGTGCAGGGCTCATTTGTAAAAGAGACTTTAGTCTCAGTATGACTTCCCTGTTGAAATAGAGGTAAATAACATCACTGGGGCTGAGCTTCCTGCCATCCAGGACCTCTATACCAGGCGGTGTCAGAGGAAGGCCCTAACATCACTGGGGCTGAGCTTCCTACCATCCAGGACCTCTATACCAGGCGGTGTCAGAGGAAGGCACTAATAATGGTCAAAGACTCCAGCCACCCAATTCATAGCCTGTTCTCTCTGCTACCGCACGGCAAGCGGTACCGATACACCAAGTCTGGAACCAACAGGACCCTGAACAGCTTCTCCCATTAGCCATAAGACTGCTAAATAGTTAGTTAAGTAGTTAACCAAATAGCCACCCGGACTATCTGCATTGACCCTTTTTGCATACGCTGCTGCTACTGTTTATTATCTGTCCCTTTATTCCTAGTTATATGTACATATCTACCTCAACTATCTCGTACCCCTACACATCGACTCAGTACTGGTACCCTGTGTATATAGCCAAGTTATCATGGACTCAGTACTGGTACCCCCTGTATATAGCCAAGTTATCATGGACTCGGTCCTGGTACCCCGTGTATATAGCCAAGTTATCGTTCCTCATTGTGTATTTATTATTACTTTTATTATTACGTGTTATTACTGTTCTATTATTTTTCTATTTTCTTTCTCTCTGCATTGTTGGGAAGAGGAAGGAAGCATTTCACTGTTGTTTACCAAGCATGTGACTAATATTTTATTAATATTTTTTATTGATTTGACACACACACACACACACACACACACACACACACACACACACACACACATACACCCTTTCCATAATTGCTTTAGAGAGTTCTCACTTGGCATCAATACACACACAGACATCATAGCATCTCAGCTGTGTGAAACCTCTAGACTTCATAATGAACTAGAGAAGTGTCAAACAAATGTCAAAACAAAAGCAATGCACCTCATTTTGTGTGTGTGTGTGTGTGTGTCGGTGTGCGCGTTTGTGTGTGTGTGTGTGTGAGTGTATTTAACATTTTGACCAGCTGCATTCAATCTGAGGTATTTCACATCTGTACAGTATAACACTATGTAGCAACAGTTTCTCACAGATATTTTATGATAAGTCAGAGGTCTTTTAGGATGTAGCTAGCAATAAAATAGCTTGAATCTTAACGTGGATGATTATTAAATAAACATAGGAGGTTATTAGTTAGTTTCACTAGAACCATTAGGCAAGTAGGCACAGTGTTTCAGCAAGGCAGTGTGTGTGAGTGATGCTTTCAGCAAGGCAGAGTGTGTGAGTGATGCTTTCAGCAAGGCAGTGTGTGTGAGTGATGCTTTCAGCAAGGCAGTGTGTGAGTGATGCTTTCAGCAAGGCAGTGTGTGTGAGTGATGCTTTCAGCAAGGCAGAGTGTGGTTGATTGTATTCCTCATTAGAGCTTTGCTCCAAACAGCTGGTGAAGTTTGATAGCAAATAATATGCATTTCTCTACTGATTTAGGAATAGGCTTTAGCAAGGGGGGTGGAGGAAGTGGGAGGAGGGGGAAGGTTGGAGAGAATGAAGGGGCGACGTCGTGCTCTGGATCAGTCTGTCAGTGGGAACAGAGAGCCAAAAATAAGTAGGATGGTTTTTGGGGCTTTGGTTAAATAAGTAGGATGGTTTTGGGGCTTTGGTTAAATAAGTAGGATGGTTTTGGGGCTTTGATTAAATAAGTAGGATGGTTTTGGGCTTTGGTTAAATAAGTAGGATGGTTTGGGGCTGTGGTTCTGGTTGTGGTTGTGAGAATGGTGTTTTCATTATATTTATATACAGTTCTTTATGTCTCTTTTATAGTCTGGAAGGTGCTGTCTATATACAGTGTTTCTCAAACTTAAAGGGAGTCTCGTTTGTGGGCTGCCAACATTTAACATATTAAATGGAATTTAACACCTAACAACCAAACAAACATTATTATCTAGGCCTATTTTTAACTGCACATGGCAAAAAGGCACACAACACATGCACACACACACACACACACACACACACACACACACCCTACTCATGGGGGAATTGCTACGCATGGTAGATCATAATGGAATCAGCACCTACGAGGAAGACACAGGGGGAGAGGTATTTCAGAACGTTGATTATTGGCAGTTGTTCTGCGGCTCATATCGTCTCTGTGCAGTTAAGCTCTGAAGTGTTTTTGTTCCGTCTCGCTCCAGTTTCAAAGAACCCCTCCCTGAGCCTGTCTTTAAGCAATCAGCACCACGGCTGGTTTCAAACAAACCTACAGTTGAAGTCGGAAGTTTACATACACTTAGGTTGGAGTCATTAAAACTCGTTTTTTTCAACCACTCCACATGTTTCTTGTTAACAAACTATAGTTTTGGCAAGTCGGTTAGGACATCTACTTTGCGCATGACACAAGTCATTTTTCCAACAATTGTTTACAGACAGATTATTTCACTTATAATTCACTGTATCACAATTCCAGTGGGTCAGAAGTTTACATACACTAAGTTGACTGTGCCTTTAAACAGCTTGGAAAATTCCAAAAAATGATGTCATGGCTATTGAAGCTTCTGATAGGCTAATTGACATCATTTGAGTCAATTGGAACGTTGTGGATGTATTTCAAGGCCTACCTTCAAACTCAGTGCCTCTTTGCTTGACATCATGGGAAAATCAAAAGAAATCAGCCAAGACCTCAGAAAAACAATTGTAGACCTCCACAAGTCTGGTTCATCCTTGGGAGCAATTTCCAAATGCCTGAAGGTACCACGATCATCTGTACAAACAATAGTACGCAAGTATAAACTCCATGGGACCACGCACCCATCGTACCGCTCAGGAAGGAGACGCCTTCTGTCTCCTAGAGATGAACGTACTTTGGTGCTAAAAGTGCAAATCAATCCCAGAACAACAGCAAAGGACCTTGTGAAGATGCTGGAGGAAACAAAAGTAACTATATCCACAGTAAAACAAGTCCTATATTGACATAACTTGAAAGGCCGCTCAGCAAGGAAGAAGCCACTGCTCCAAAACCGCCATAAAAAAGCCAGACTACGGTTTGCAACTGCACATGGGGACAAAGATCGTACTTTTTGGAGAAATGTCCTCTGGTCTGATGAAACAAAAATAGAACTGTTTGGCCTTAATGACCATCGTTATGTTTGGAGGAAAAAGGGGGTTCTTGCAAGCCGAAGAACACCATCCCAACCGTGAAGCACAGGGGGTGGCAGCATCATGCTGTGGGGGTGCTATGCTGCAGGAGGGACTGGTGCACTTCACAAAATAGATCGCATCACGAGGAAGGAAAATGATGTGGATATATTGAAGCAACATCTCAAAACATCAGTCAGGAAGTTAAAGCTTGGTCGCAAATGGGTCTTCCAAATGGACAATGACCCCAAGCATACTTCCAAAGTTGTGGCAAAATGGCTTAAGGACAACAAAGTCAAGGTATTGGAGTGGCCATCACAAAGCCCTGACCTCAATCCTATAGAACATTTGTGGGCAGAACTGAAAAAGCGTGTGTGTGCAAGGAGGCCCACAAACCTGACTCAGTTACACCAGCTCTGTCAGGAGGAATGGGCCAAAATTCACCCAACTTATTGTGGGAAGCTTGTGGAAGGCTACCCGAAACGTTTGACCCAAGTTAAACAATGTAAAGGCAATGCTACCAAATACTAATTGAGTGTATGTAAACTTCTGACCCATTGGGAATGTGATGAAAGAAATACAAGCTGAAATAAATCATTCTCTCTACTATTATTCTGACATTTCACATTCTTAAAATAAAGTGGTGATCCTAACTGACCTAAAACAGAGAATTTTTACTAAAATTAAATGTCAGGAATTGTGAAAAACTGAGTTTAAATGTATTTGGCTAAGGTGTATGTAAACTTCCGACTTCAACTGTAACTCGTCAGATGCTGGTACTGTCATGAGAGATGGTCATCCTCACTTCTATAATCTCCTCACTTCTAAATAAATATCCAATCCCATCAATTCTATAATCTCATCACTTCTATAATCTCATCACTTCTAAATAAATATCCAATCTCATCATTTATATAATCTCATCATTTATATAATCTCATCACTTCTAAATAAATATCCAATCTCATCACTTCTATAATCTCATCACTTCTAAATAAATATCCAATCTCATCACTTCTATAATCTCATCACTTCTAAATAAATATCCAATCTCATCACTTCTATAATCTCATCGCTTCTATAGTCTCATCATTTCTATAATCTCCTTACTTTTATAATCTCCTCACTTCTATAATGTCCTCACTTCTATAGTCTCTTCACTTCTATAATCTCATCACTTCTATAGTCTCATCACTTCTATAATCTCATCACTTCTATAATCTCCTCACTTCTATAGTCTCATCACTTCTATAATCTCATCACTTCTATAGTCTAATCACTTCTATAGTCTCATCACTTCTATAATCTCATCACTTCTATAATCTCATCACTTCTATAATCTCCTCACTTCTATAAACTCATCACTTCTATAATCTCATCATTTCTATAATTTAATCACTTCTAAGTAAATATCCAATATCCTCACTTCTATAATCTCATCACTTCTATAATCTCATCACTTCTATAATCTCATCACTTCTATAATCTCCTCATTGTTATAATCTCATCACTTCTATAATCTCCTCACTCCTAAATGAATATCCAATCTCATCACTTCTATAATCTCCTCACTTCTATAATCTCCTCACTTCTATAATCTCATCACTTCTATAATCTCATCACTTCTAGTCTCATCACTTCTATAATCTCCTCACTTCTATAATCTCATCACTTCTATAATCTCATCTTCTATAATATCATCACTTCTATAATCTCATCACTTCTATAATCTCATCACTTCTATAATCTCCTCACTTCTATAATCTCCTCACTTTTATAATCTCATCACTTCTATAGTCTCATCATTTCTATAATCTCCTTACTTTTATAATCTCGTCACTTCTATAATCTTGTCACTTCTATAGTCTCTTCACTTCTATAAACTCATCACTTCTATAAACTCATCACTTCTATAATCTCATCACTTCTATAGTCTCATCACTTCTATAAACTCATCACTTCTATAATCAATAGCCAACAGCTAAAATAGAAAAGAGAGGGACAAGAGGACTTGGACAGCTTCTTCACTGTAATCTAGAGGATAGCCTGTGTCTAAAGCAGAAGAGTTCATGATACAAGGCTATGTTCATGATACAAGGCTATGTTCATGATACAAGGCTATGTTCATGATATAGGCTATGTTCATGATACAAGGCTATGTTCATGATATAGGCTATGTTCATGATATAGGCTATGTTCATGATATAGGCTATGTTCATGATACAAGGCTATGTTCATGATATAGGCTATGTTCATGATACAAGGCTATGTTCATGATACAAGGCTATGTTCATGATACAAGGCTATGTTCATGATACAGGCTATGTTCATGATACAAGGCTATGTTCATGATATAAGGCTATGTTCATGATATAGGCTATGTTCATGATACAAGGCTATGTTCATGATATAGTCTATGTTCATGATATAGGCTATGTTCATGATACAAGGCTATGTTCATGATATAGGCTATGTTCATGATATAGGCTATGTTCATGATATAGGCTATGTTCATGATACAAGGCTATGTTCATGATATAGGCTATGTTCATGATACAAGGCTATGTTCATGATACAAGGCTATGTTCATGATACAAGGCTATGTTCATGATACAGGCTATGTTCATGATACAAGGCTATGTTCATGATATAAGGCTATGTTCATGATATAGGCTATGTTCATGATACAAGGCTATGTTCATGATATAGTCTATGTTCATGATATAGGCTATGTTCATGATATAGGCTATGTTCATGATACAAGGCTATGTTCATGATACAAGGCTATGTTCATGATATAGGCTATGTTCTACATTGTCAACATGGTCCACTTCAGTCTTTGGTACAATATGTTTCTTATCAATTGATCTTAGTTTTATTCTACAAGACAATCTTTCCTGGGAGAATCCAGACATAGGCTTGTGTCCCAAATGACACCCTATTTCCTACATAGTGCACTACTATCAAAGGGCCATGGTCAAAGTAGTGCACTATATAGGAAATAGGGTGTAATTTGGAATGCGGTGCCTGAACTCAGATAGGATCACATTTGGTTATCCGCTTGCCTCTCCGCTTGCTCTCAAATCCATCCGCAAATCACGTATATTGTTCTCGTTGGCAAGGCGACCGGAGAGCTTGCCCAAAGTGGGCTTTACCCGGGGTCAAGGGGTCAGCCGCATCAATCACGGCTCCCGCCAGGCATCTTCTTGGCAGTGACTAGCAACAGCGTTGGGGACACTCGTGGTTCCTAAGGAGGGAGCCATGCAAGGACACACTCTCTCTCTCTTTTACACACACACACACACACACACACACACAAAGGCGGAATGGCGTAGGGGGCTCTGTTCTCCTCATCCATCAGGGCCGTTTTCATTTTCTTTTCATTAGAGCAAAGTGGTGGCCTGCCATCCAACATCCTGCCAAAGACAGCACGCGCTCGTCTGTCCAGCTACCCTGACACGATGGTTTCTACCAGGACAGATGATAATGGAGGGAGATGGTTTGATTGTCAATAGTTGCTGTAATTTACAGCAATGGATGATATTGAGCACAAGACATCAGGCACTGAAAATCAGCAACTATTGACACTCGTCCAATCTCCAATTTTCATCCAATCAGATCCCATCCTATTATCCACATTGAGAAATTAAACCCAATCAAACCATCTCTCTCCAATATCATCTGTCTTGGTAGAAACAATCATCTAGATTCAGACGCGGGCCGATTTGTTTGTTGAGTGCATGGTCGGGGCGCCGGAACATAATTACAAATAATTTGTAGACTGCAAATCGACCCAAACAGATATAATGTTTGACTAAAACATAATTATTTCAAACCTTGCTTACATTTGTATACAGTGCCTTCGGAAAGTATTCAGACCCCTTGACTTTTTCCACATTTTGTTACGTTACAGCCTTATTCTAAAATCGATTAAATAAATACAAATCCTCAGCAATCTACACACAATACCCCATAATGACAAAGCGAAACAGGTTTTTAGAAATTCTTGCAAATATATTACAAATAAAAAACACAAATAGCTTATTTACATAAGTATTTAGAATCTTTCCTATGAGACTCGAAATTGAGCTCAGGTGCACCCTGTTTCCATTGATCTTCCTTGATGTTTCTACAACTTGATTGGAGTCCATCTGTGTTAAATTCAGTTGACTGATTGGACATGATTTGGAAAGGCACACACCTGTCTATATAAGGTCCCACAGTTGACAGTGCATGTCAGAGCAAAAACCAACCCATGAGGTCGAAGGAATTGTCCGTAGAGCTCCGAGACAGGATTGTGTCGAGGCACAGATCTGGGGAAGGGTACCAAACATTTTTTGCAGCATTGAAGGTCCCCAAGAACACAGTGGCCTCCATCATTCTTAAATGGAAGAAGTTTGGAACCACCAAGACTCTTCCTAGAGCTGGCCGCCCGGCCAAACTGAGCCATTGGGGGAGAAGGGCCTTGGTCAGGGAGGTGACCAAGAACCCGATGGTCACTCTGACAGAGCTCCAGAGTTCCTCTGTGGAGATGGGAGAACCTTCCAGAAGGACAACCAACTCTGCAGCACTCCACCAATCAGGCCTTTATGGTAGAGTGGCCAGATGGAAGCCACTCAGTAAAAGGCACATGACAGCCCGCTTGGAGTTTGCCAAAAGGCACCTAAAGACTCAGACCATGAGAAACAAGATTCTCTGGTCTGATGAAACCAAGATTGAACTCTTTGGCCTGAATGCCAAGCGTCACATCTGGAGGAAACCTGACACCTTCCCTACAGTGTCTGTGTTCCTCTCTGTAAACAATTGGAAATTCCAGGATCAACATGATCCATTACATCCTGATGAAACTCATTTGAAAAGGCCTTTTTTTATTACGATGGGGAGAAAAAAACAGCCATCTGAAAACTGCTGCCCTCCAGCTGGCTGAGACAGAGACTAGAAATAACAGGGTTGGCCATTAAAAGTCATGTTTAACCTAAAGAGCTGAATCGTATTTCCATGATAAAACCATCCATTCTGGCAGACTGATGTCATCTACTTTAATACTGCCCGAGGAAATAACCAATAGATGGCCCCTAACCCCTCTACTCTGCCAATTACCCCCCCCCCCCCCCGGTCTCCATTGATATTTCAGATGCTTTAACTTTGTTCAGGGTCGGTTGCTACCATGAATGCAGCATTGGCACTTTTTTTTTTTTTTGTGTGTTTGGTTTTTATCCTTCTAAACACACAACTGGCTAATCCTATCAAAGACTGAGACTGTTCCAGAAGGGGCATTAGCTTACTGCGGCGAGACGAGGCGTGGCGAGCTTTGTGTGTGTGTGTGTGTGTGTGTGTGTGTGTGTGTGTGTGTGTGTTTGTTTGTGTGTTTGTGTGTTTGTGTGTTTGTGTGTTTGTGTGTTTGTGTGTGTGTGTGTGTGTGTGTGTGTGTGTGTGTGTGTGTGTGTGTGTGTGTGTGTGTGTGTGTGTGTGTGTGCGTGTGCGTGTGTGTGAGTGAGTGAAGGGTGTGTGAGTATTAGTATTCATGAAGTTCCTCGAGACAGACGCTTCAATTTAGGGTAATGAAGTTAGGAAGCTCTCATGGAACAACAGCAACACACAAACACACCCATCATAGCGTTAACTACCGGCCGATTGGATCATTAGGATCTGTCTGCAGGCTGATGGACAGAGCCAGACATCTCTGAGACGGTTACACACATATATTACCTAGCTAGCTAATTTGGTTCCTTGGAAGTTGTGGGAATGTAAAGTACCAGTCAAATGTTTGGACACACCTACTCATTCAAGGGTTTTTCTATATTTTTTACTATTTTCTACATTGTAGAATAATAGTGAAGACATCAAAACTATGAAATAACACATATGGAATCATGTAGTAACCAAAAAAGTGTTAAACAAATCAAAATATATTTTATATTTGAGATTCGTCAAATAGCCACCCTTTGCCTTGATGACAGCTTTGCAAACTCTTTGGCATTCTCTCAACCAGCTTCATGAGGTAGTCACCTGGAATGCATTTCAATTAACAGGTGTGCCTTCTTAAAAGTTAATTTGTGGAATTTATGTCCTTCTTAAATGTGTTTGAGCCAATCAGTTGTGCTGTGACAAGGTAGGGGGGTATACAGAAGATAGCCCTATTTGGTAAAAGACCAAGTCCATATTATGGCAAGAACAGCTCAAATAAGCAAAGAGAAACGACAGTCCATCATTACTTTAAGACATGTCAATACGGAACATTTCAGTGCAGTCGCAAAAACCATCAAGTGCTATGATGAAACTGGCTCTCATGAGGACAGCCACAGGAATGGAAGACCCAGAGTTACCTCTGCAGCAGAGGATACGTTCATTAGAGTTACCAGCCTCAGAAATTGCATCCCAAATAAATGCTTCACAGAGTTCAAGTAACAGACACTTCTCAACATCAACTGTTTCAGAGGGGACTGTGTGAATCAGGCCTTCATGGTCGAATTTCTGCAAAGAAACCACTACTAAAGGACACCAATAAGAAGAAGAGACCTGCTTGGGCCAAGAAACACGAGCAATGGTCATTAGACCGGTGGAAATGTGTCCTTTGGTCTGGAGTCCAAATGTGAGATTATTAGTTCAAACCGCTGTGTCTTTGTGAGACACGGTGTGGGTGAACGGATGATCTCCATGTGTATTTCCCACTGTAAAGCATGGAGGAGGAGGTGTTATGGTGTGGGGGTGCTTTGCTGGTGACACTGTCTGTGATTTATTTAGAATTCAAGGCACACTTAACCAGCATGGCTACCACAGCATTCTGCAGCGATACGCCATCCCATCTGGTTTGGGCTTAGTGGGACTATCATTTGTTTTTCAACAGGACAATGACCCAACACACCTCCAGGCTGGGTAAGGGCTATTTTACCAAGAAGGAGAGTGATGGAGTGCTGCATCAGATGACCTGGCCTCCACAATCCCCCAACCTCAACCCAATTGAGATGGTTTGGCATGAATCGGCCCGCAGAGTGAAGGAAAAGTAGCCAACAAGTGCTCAGCATATGTGGGAACTCCTTCAAGACTGTTGGAAAAGCATTCCAGGTGAAGCTGGTTGAGAGAAGAGTGTGCAAAGCTGTCATCAAGGCAAAGGGTGGCTAGTTGAAGAATCTCAAATATAAAATATATTTTGATTTGTTTAATACTTTCTTGGTTACTACATGATTCCATATGTGTTATTTCATAGCTTTGATGTCTTCACTATTATTCTACAATGTAAAAATAAAGAAAAACCCTTGAATGAGTAGGTTTGTCCAAACTTTTTACTGGTACTGTACATTTTTGGTTTCCCATTGGTTCTGGGAACAAAGCCAACTGAAAATGTTGCCTGTTCTGGGAACATTCATTTTTAGGTTGCTGGGAGGTTCTGAGAACGTTTTACTATGGTTCCCTGAAAGTGTTCCTGGGAGGTTTTAATAACATTCTGAGAACTGAAATTATTTCATTTGAAGGCAATTAAATAACATTCTGAGAACATTATCTAAATATTGTGAATATTTTGAACAAAATGTAAAGGTTATTTGGAGTAAAAAAAAAAAAAAAAACTTTCTTAAAACTTTCACTGAATGTTTCAATAAGACTTTTAATAACACTGCTTAGCTTAGTTTGGGTTAACTGTTTTGAACTCCAGGCACAGATAGGACACATGGAAATTTCTTTGCGTAGTATTAATCATGCAAACATTTCATTTTTTTATTGTGGCATGGCATCAGTGAGATTCAGACGTATGATCTTCTGTTCCCTATCCATGGAATTAGTTCACTGCGCCACCAGGTTGAACTAGCATGCCATGTTTTTTTAACTGATACAAAGCTGTTAATTTTTGTCTATTCAAACGGACCCCATTTCAAAGGAAACAAGAACTCACTAAGACCAGGTGTGGCCAATTAGTGGGCACGGCCAACACACCTGAACACACTTAACATGATAGAGGCCAGAGAGAGTTTTGTTGACGCTGAGAACGGAATGTAAATGTTTTAAATAACGTTCTTAAAACGTTCTTTGAATGTTACTAAAGTTTTCTTGTGGTTTTTATGGAAAGTTTTCTTAATGTTCTGAGAACAGGACTTTAAATATAACCACGAGGAAACTTGTAGGAAACGTTACGCTGAAGTACTGAAATTCCCACAGAGGAACCTTATTTCTTAACGTTCTCTGAACTATTTCAGGACAATCCTAATGTCAAACCAGTTGGAGAACGTTTCCTAGAACGTTACCAAAAATGAAAATGAAATGTGACCAAGTTTGAACTTTTAGGAAACGTTCTGTTATAATTAATTAAATACACGTAGAACGTTATGTGCTAGCTGGGTAGTTACACATAAAATAATGTGTGTGTGTGTTTGTGTGTGTGTGTGTGTGTGTGTGTGTGTGTGTGTGTGTGTGTGTGAGAGAGAGAGAGAGAGAGAGAGAGAGAGAAAGACACTGGTTTCCATTGGTTTATTCTACAAAAGCAATCTCGTAAAAAAGAAATTGCATGTGTAATGAAAACGGCAGATATAGGGGACTTTTTATGAAGATCGACAGAATGTTCATCCGTTCAACAACATCATCAACATCAATATTTTTCTTTTGTCTAACTTTTTTTTTATAGCTGATGATGGAAACTGTGTTTTTTAAAAAAAGAAATAATGATTCACAAATAATTTTGACTTTTACTGCTTGCAAATTAAATGATTTGAACTATATCAATAATGTTTATTTGCAGGACAAGGATTGTCCTGATTGTCAACAATGCCTAAATTGCTTCACCTTGCTTTTCTGGTTGGCTTTGCAAGTTTCACCATCCAATTAGTTCAGATCTACAGGAGTGCAAGTTTCACCATGGCATGGACCACATGAGAATACGTTGCCACATGAGAATTATTGGAATATGGCAAATATTAGTAAATTATTGCATTCTATCCATGCTGGCCTTCGCAAGGTACCTGAGACATGAAATAGATACAATGCCTTCAGAAAGTATTCACATCCCTTGACTTTTTTTCCACATTTTGATGTGTTACAGCCTGAATTAAAAATGTATTAAATTGGGATTTTTTGTCACTGGCTTACACACAATACCCCGTAATGTCAAAGTGGAATTATGTTATTAGACATTTTTTGGATGGTTTGTGGACTGGCGGTTGGGAACTTAGGCCCCTTTGTTACGACAAGCCTAAATAAGTTCAGGAGTAAACATTTGCTTAACAAGTCACATAATAAGTTGCATGGACTCACTCTGTGTGCAATAATAGTGTTTAACATGATTTTTGTATGACTACCTCATCTCTGTACCCCACACATACAATTATCTGTAAGGTCCCTCAGTCTAACAGTTAATTTCAAACACAGATTAAACCACAAAGACCAGGGAGGTTTTTCGATGCCTCGCAAAGAAGGCACCTACTGGTAGATGGGTAAAAATAAAAAAGCAGGCGCTGAATATCCCTTTGAGCATGGTAAAGTTATGAATTACACTTTGGATGGTGTATCAATACACCCAGTCACTACAAAGATACAGGCGTCCTTCCTAACTCAGTTGCCGGAGAGGAAGGAAACCGCTCAGGGATTTCACCATGAGGCAAATTGTGACTTTAAAACAGTTACAGAGTTTAATGGCTGTGATAGGAGAAAACTGAGGATGGATCAACAACATTGTAGTTACTCCACAACACTAACCTAATTGACAGAGTGAAAAGAAGGAAGCCTGTACAGAATAAACATATTCCAAAACATGCATCCTGTTTGCAACAAGGCACTAAAGTAATACTGCAAAGAATGTGGCAAAGCAATTCACTTTTTGTCCTGACTGCAAAGTGTTATGTTTGGGGCAAATCCAATTCAACACATTTCTGAGTACCGCTTTCCATATTTTCAAGCATAGTGGTGACTGCATCATGTCATGGGTGTGCTTGTCATCGGCAAGAACTGGGGAGGTTTTCAAGATAAAAACATTTACGGAATGGAGCTAAGCACAGGCAAAATCCTAGAGGAAAACCTGGTTGTCTGCTTTTCACCAGATACTGGGAGATGAATTCACCTTTCAGCAGGACAATAACCTGAAACACACGGCCAAATCTACACTGGAGTTGCTTACCAAGAAGACAGTGAATGTTCCTGAGTAGCCGAGTTACAGTTTTGACTTAAATTTACCTGAAAATGGTTCTTTAGCAATGATCAACAACCAATTTGACAGAGCTTAAAGAATTTGAAAAGAATAATGGGCAAATGTTGCACAATCCAGGTTTTTAAAGCTCTTAGAGACTTACCCAGAAAGACTCACAGCTGTAATCGCTGCCAAATATGCTTCTACAAAGTATTGACTCACGGGTGTTAATACTTAAGTAAATGAGATATTTCTGTATTTCATTTTCAATAAATTTGCAAACATTTCTAAAAACATGTTTTCACTTTGTCATTATGGGGTATTGTGTGTAGATGGGTGAGAAAATAATATATTTAATCCAAATGTAGAATAAGTCAAAAGGTATGAATAATTTCTGAAGGCGGGAGGGCGTACAGGCTGTCGCCAAATATTAATGCGCAACTTGCCTAAATGGGTAATGGAAACACTTCAACCACTACATTTTTATTCGACACTAGGTTTTAATCGACACAAGATTGTTAAACACACTCTAGCAGGCAATTGTCGCATCTATTTTCGATGAAAACTTTCTAAATGTCGACAAAAAATCACTGGACAAGTTAATGGAAACATAGCTATTGAGATACAGTTAGAAAGAGAGAGACAGAGTACTAATCCCTGTTCAACCACCCCCAAAATCTCCTCATACTTCAGACTTTTCAGTCTACTTTCCTGGAGATGTTTTGGATTACTATGCAGTGGTGTGACATTTGTAGAACGAGAAATTAATTAAGGAATGAAGGATTGTCTCCAAAAAAATGCTTTTTAGACAAGGAATCTTCAATGCCTTCTGGGAAAATTAAAATACCCTTTCTATCACACAACTCAAAGCTTTTGATCTATGATTCATTCTTTGAGAAACGTTCAGCCAACCAGTTATACTGTAGTACTGAAAACACCTTTAACTGTTTAATAAGCGGTTCCCTTTCAGTCAGTGAACTTCGGTACAACATACTATGGGGGAGTCGCACTCTTGTGACTTCGGTTGAAGTATCTACAATCACACCTCACACCTCACAAATGAAATCTGCACCTCACTGGAAGCCCCGCCTTCCACCGGTGATAAGCGTGAGGCTGGGATTCATTCCTTCAATTATTCCTCTCTTCACCTCGGGTGTGAACAGGAACGATTCACGCTACTAAAAAACTATTGGAACACGAGACTGTCTTTACGTTACAGCAACTAAACTGTCCAATAGTGGCAGACCCCCTGGACGTTGTGTGCTGAAGTTTTGTATGGTCCTCATAAGTTTCCTAGTCACAAACAATTAGTTATTCTTCAATTTGCTGGACCAATGAGAAAGATGGCTAAGAAAGCGACCGAGACTACGATCATGCCCCCAGTCATATGGTTATAGTTTTTATCTGAAAGAAACTCACTATTTATGTGTAGTTTGTCTCGGCTTGGAGCACGCTCAGGCAGCCCTTGCTCGAACCAGTCCGTGTGCGCATTGCCAAATGCTGCGTGCAAACTCCCTGGAAAGACGTGTAGCATTCTTGAGGAAGCTTGGAGTTACCGATGGCGACTTTCCTTTCCCGGATGCCGGTGCCTCGGCTGGGACTGAGGTGCAGGAAGCAGAGGGACTTGGTGCTGTCGTAGAACAGGTGGAACTAGCATCCCAGCTCCGGCAGTTTCTCCGTTGATAAAAAGAGGACTTAGTTCCGGGACAGCCACCTCCTTACGCTACGTGAGTAGCAGGGGAAAGAAACCCCTGGTATCCACCGCAACGTTCATAGAACTGTGCCGCAGGGCGGCTATGCGTTTGGAGGTGAATTGGCCGCGTTCACCCCCCGCTGCAGAAGTTATCAAGATTCAGTGGGAAGTACCTGCCCCTGTGGATTTTGTTGAATAATTGACGACAACCTGGTCTAACCCGCATTCAGCTAGGCTGATGCTGCATGGGTGTGCCCCCTTCATGGATCTTGAGGGGGTTAGACCAGCAAGCTAGCTGGCTACCTAGACCCATTGGCTAACAAGGGCGTGGCTAATGAGAGATCCTATACGCTCCCTAACAAGACCCTCCAAACATAACGATGGTCATTATGGCCAAACAGTTCTATTTTTGTTTCATCAGACCAGAGGACATTTCTCCAAAAAGTACGATCTTTGTCCCCATGTGCAGTTGGAAACCGTAGTCTGGCGTTTTTATGGCGGTTTTGGAGCAGTGGCTTCTTCCTTGCTGAGCGGCCTTTCAGGTTATGTCGATATAGGACTTGTTTTACTGTGGATATAGATACCTTTGTACCTGTTTCCACCAGCATCTTCACAAGGTCCTTTGCTGTTGTTCTGGGATTGATTTGCACTTTTCGCACCAAAGTACGTTCATCTCTAGGAGACAGAACGCGTCTCCTTCCTGAGCGGTATGACGGCTGCGTGGTCCTATGGTGTTTACACTTGCGTACTATTGTTTGTACAGATGAATGTGGTACTTTCAGGCGTTTGGAAATTTCTCCCAAGGATGAACCAGACTTGTGGAGGTCTACAATGTTTTTTCTGAGGTCTTGGCTGATTTCTTTTGATTTTCCCATGATGTCAAGCAAAGAGGCACTGAGTTTGAAGGTAGGCCTTGAAATACATCCACAGGTACACCTCCAATTGACACAAATGATGTCAATTAGCCTAGCAGAAGCATCTAAAGCCATGACATCATTTTCTGGAATTTTCCAAGCTGTTTAAAGGCACAGTCAACTTAGTTTATGTAAAATTCTGACCCACTGGAATTGTGATACAGCGAATTATAAGTGAAATAATCTGTCTGTAAACAATTGTTGGAAAAATTACTTGTGTCATGCACAAAATAGATGTCCTAACCGACTTGCCAAAACTATAGTTTGTTAACAAGAAACTTGTGGAGTGGTTGAAAAACGAGTTTTAATGACTCCATCCTAAGTGTATGTAAACTTCCGACTCAACTGTACGTTGAAGGACCTGGGATATCTGGTTATGCGACCAACTTTTTGTCTGTTTTACTAATCCAGGCAAGGCTATCACCCTGGCATACGGCAGCAAGGGGCAAAGGTTACCTAGAAGTGTATGCACCCACTCCACCAGGGGCCTGGCAGTGCCTTGGGAGTTGTTTAAAGAGTTGAATATAGGAGATATTTGTGCTGCGGCTAATTGGGCATCACCACACACTTTTGTGAGGTTTTGTCACTTGGATGCCACTTCTCCACAGGGTGCTTATGGCTGGGACAGGGGAAAGTCACTAGGCAGCACGTCGTGTGCACAATACCCAGACTGCCATATCTGGCGGGGTCAGGTCTCACGCTTATCACCTGTGGAAGGCGGGCTTCCAGCGAGGCGCGGATTTCATTTGCCTTGTCAGGCGTCATTGTAGATCCTTTAACTGAAGTCGCGAGAGTTCAACTCCCCATAATATGTTGTACCTAGTTTCCCTCCCTCAGGGAACAGTAGTTATATTCATAATGTTTCATTTTCAAACTTTTATGTATAGACAACAATGCTGGAGAGAGAGAAAGAGATAGAGAGAGAGACTATGTCAAGGCAGGGAAGCCTTTTTATGCCTAGGATAGTAAAACCACTATCAAGGTACAAATTGTTTTCTCTGTATTTATTTAATTTCATTCCATGAAAATGAAGAACAATCGGTTTTATCTTAAAGATCAAACAGTATTTTTTCCTTCTGTGGACGAAGGCACCTGCTGTGCAGAGCCGTTTGAGGCAGGAATGTTTAATTGTTCCCACAATTTTCACAAACAAAATGGGTTTTTGTGTGTGTAATTCAGTTAGTGTCAGACACCGACAAAAGGCAGGGAAGTTATTGTGTGTGAGTGTTTGTGAGAAAGTTCCTTGAGTGTGACTGAATACCAGTGTCTGACAGCCACATCTGTTCCTGGTCTCAGGGGAGGAGAACAGTCTGGAGATGGACAGAGCTGAGCG
>NC_140018.1:1212185-1234685 GCF_964263955.1 Coregonus lavaretus
CTGGGCTCTGGTCTAAAGTAGTGCACTATGTAGGGAATAGGGTGCCATTTGGGATGCAGACAATGCATTCAGGAAAAGGAGCCATGCTCTGGTGAATCTAAATGGAGCTCGGGGAAATACAATGAAATAAAACGCATGGAGCTGAATGAATGGAATCCAATTGATTCAATCATTTATATGTTTTAATTTCCCAGTCTTTATTAAGACTGGGCAGAGCTGGTAATAGCGGTTGATTACACTTATTTTAGACGCGTCCGTCATACTGATGTCGCCTTAGATGAATCTGGAACGCATTGTTTAGTGACGATGCTGGAGAAGGAAGACTTGAGCTTAGACAGACATGTTGTCGTTTAACACAGAGAGAGGAGGAGGTGGGACAGGAGGCTGTTTAGAAGTAACAAGGAAATCAACGATTCTTGTTTCTTTTGTATTGTTTAATGTCTAGTGTGGCGGCTGTTGGTCAAGAGTCTGTACAGATAGAGACAAAGGAAAAGGCCTTTACTCATATCCTTCTGTCTCTGTCTGTGTGCATCAAGGCATACCAAGGCCTGCCGATTCCTACATCAAGTATCAACTCCATCCAGAACCGGAAAATCAAATGCACTTCTGAAACCACAGTGCTTAAACTCACTATCCACAGTGCTGAAACTCACTATCCACAGTGCTGAAACTCACTATCCACAGTGCTGAAACTCACTATCCACAGTGCTGAAACTCACCATCCACAGTGCTGAAACTCACTATCCACAGTGCTGAAACTCACTATCCACAGTGCTGAAACTCACTATCCACAGTGCTGAAACTCACTATCCACAGTGCTTGAACTCACTATCCACAGCGCTGAAACTCACTATCCACAGTGCTTGAACTCACTATCCATAGTGCTTAAACTCACTATCCACAGTGCTCAAACTCACTATCCACAGTGCTTAAACTCACTATCCACAGCGCTGAAACTCACTATCCACAGTGCTTAAACTCACTATCCACAGTGCTTAAACTCACTATCCACAGTGCTTAAACTCACTATCCACAGTGCTGAAACTCACTATCCACAACAATTGCATTCTGACCTAAGTTTCCTTATTAGCACAGTGCCACTCTTTCATGTGACCGGTGCTGACAAAGGAAACTAACGTTGTTAGAATTGACCCCCTGACAGAAGCCTCGTTTATACCTGGCACTAACATGCATCCTTGGTCCCGATCTTGTCCACACTCTGATTGTTCCCACGTGGTAATAAAATGTTTCTCTTACCACCGACTGTTTTCACATTTTGACCAGATTTCCTGGTTGCTTTTCAGTCAGTCAACTTTGGTACCACATACTATGGGAAAGGGCACGACTGTAATGCTTAGTCAGTTGCACCACTGAACCCATTCAACCAACATGTGTCTTCCACATTTAACCCAACCAACCCCCCATGAATCAGAGAGGTGCGGGGGGGCTGCCTTAACCGACGTCCACATCATCATGAATCAGAGAGGTGCGGGGGGGGATGCCTTAACCGACGTCCACATCATCATGAATCAGAGAGGTGCGGGGGGGGATGCCTTAACCGACGTCCACATCATCATGAATCAGAGAGGTGCGGGGGGGCTGCCTTAACCGACGTCCACATCATCATGAATCAGAGAGGTGCGGGGGGGCTGCCTTAACCGACGCCCACATCATCATGAATCAGAGAGGTGCGGTGGGGGGGATGCCTTAACCGACGTCCACATCATCATGAATCAGAGAGGTGCGGGGGGGCTGCCTTAACCGACGTCCACATCATCATGAATCAGAGAGGTGCGGTGGGGGGGGATGCCTTAACCGACGTCACCGGTGCCCGGGGAGCAGTTGTTGTTGGGAGATAACTGTCTTGCGCAAGGGCAGAACAGCAGATTCTTCCACCTTGGGGATTTGAACCAGCAACCTTTCGGTTACTGGCCCAACGCTCTTAACCGCTAGGCTACTGCACTCTCGCGACTTCAGTTGAAGTATCTACAATCACGCCTGACAAGGACAGTGAAATCGTCGCCTCACTGGAAGCCCCGCCTTCCACCGGTGATAAGCGTGAGGCTGGGATTCATTCCTTCAATGATTCCGCTCTTCACCTCGGGTGTGAACAGGAACGATTCACGCTACTAAAAAACTATTGGAACACGAGACTGTCTTACGTTACAGCAACTAAACTGTCCAATAGTGGCAGAGCGTGCTCACCCCCTGGACATTGTGTGCTGAAGGTTGCACTTTTTCTCATTCGTTTTCTAATCGCAAACAATTAGTTATTATTCAATTTGATGGAGAGAAAAAATACAATGACGAGACGACGGTGGCTAAGCCGGGTTCGGGGTCACGATCGGGGTTCGGGGCACTCCGTCATGCGGTTATAGCATTTTTCTGAAAGATACTCACGATCTATGTGTAAAAGACGTTTAGCATTCTTGAGGAAGCTTGGAATTACCGATGGTGACTTTTCTTGTCCGGATGCCGGAACCTCGGCTGGGACCGAGGTGCAGGAAGCGAAGATGGATTGGGTGGTTGGAGCAGTCTTGTCTGCCTGGGCGTGGGGTATGCAGTGGCTGCCTGCGCTCTGTAGCCAGTTACGGGAGGCTACTGGAAGAGAAAGGGCGGCCAGGTTCGGTGGGTACCCCCCACCACCTGTGTCTGCCTCGGTCCAGCACCGCTTGCCTCGGTCCAGCACCGCTTGCCTCTCTTCCCAGACTTGTTGATGAAGGGTCTGGTCCCTCCTCGGTGTTCCGGTCCTACGTGGACTTTCGACACCGGGCTAGCTAAACGAGCGCTGTATAGCGTGCTAGCAGTGGTGGAAAAAGTACCCAATTTAGTAGTAAAGTAAAGTAAAGTAAAGTAAAGATACCTTAATAGAAAATGACTCAAGTAAAAGTGAAAGTCACCCAGTAAAATACTACTTGAGTAAAAGTTTTAAAAGTATTTGGTTTTAAATATACTTAAGTATCAAAGGTTAATGTAATTGCTCAAATATACTTAAGTATCAAAAGTAAAAGTATAAATCATTTCAAAAACGTTATATTAAGCAAACCAGATGGCACGATTTTCTTGTTTTTTAAATGTACAGATAGCGAGGGGCACACTCCAACACTCAGACATCATTAACAAACAAAGCATTTGTGTTTAGTGAGTCCGCCAGATCAGAGGCAGTAGGGATGACCAGGGATGTTCTCTTGATAAGTGCGTGAATTGGACCATTTTCCTGTCCTGCTAAGCATTCAAAATGTAACAAGTACTTCTGGGTGTCAGGGAAAATGTATGGAGTAAAAAGTACATTATTTTCTTAAGGAATGTAGTGGAGTAAAAGTAAAAGCAGTCAAAAAAATATAAATAGTAAAGTAAAGTACAGATACCCCAAAAAACAACTTAAGTAGTACTTAAAATTATTTTTACTTAAGTACTTTACACCACTGCGTGCTAGCCAGGTTGGCTAACTCGCCGAGGTGAGCTAACTACCATTAGCTATTCCTGCCTCCCCACGGTGGAGTTGCTCTTGTTTAGTATACTTAGTGTTAAGTCGCTTGGTTATTCTAAACGGACCGCACGGCGGTCAAAGAGGCTAGCTAGCCCAGCTTATGCTAAAACGCCTCCTGGCTAACGTTGGCTAACATGCTTAACTTCCGGCAAGTTAAACTTATTGGCGTTCCTCCCTGGCGTTATGGCAACCTCATTCCTATTTTCAGTTCCTGGAGTTGGAGGGAGTGAAGGAAACAGGGTTTGCGTGCACCTCCGATGAAGAAGCAGCCCCCCGAGCACTTGGCTGGGGTGACCCCCTGGAGCGAGGGGGCCTTGGCACGGGTCTGGCTGACCAGTGTGCCCCTCCGCAAAAACATTACTGTGACAACAGTGCCCCCCACGTTTGGCAAACGGGGTACTAGATCGGCCATTTGGCAGAGGCCCCCTGTGCCCGTAAAGGGGGCGGGCTTCATGCAGGCTATACAGGCTCACAGAAGCACAACGTGTGTTGGAAGCTTGTCTTAGAGGCCCAATCCTTGGTTGTGCGGTTCCTGAAAGGTGTATGTCTTCTCAGGCCGGAGATTTGGTTCCTATGGGCCTGGCCCCTGAGAGGGCCAATCTGATGACTAGAGATTTACCTCTGAATGTTATTGCTACCATTCAGTCTGCAAGGGCGTCCTCTACGAGAGGGCTGTATGATTATAAGTGGCAAGTGTTTGAGCTCTGGTCCCAAGAGAAAGGACTCCATGTTAAAAGTGTATATGGCCGCTATCTCAGTGTGTCATGTGGGAATTGACGGAGCCTCACCAGGGGCCCAATCCTTGGTTGTGCGGTTCCTGAAAGGTGTATGTCTTCTCAGACCGGTCTCTAAACCTATAGCGCCCACATGGGACTTGGCGCTGCTTTTAGAGGCACTGTGTGCGGCCCCCTATGAGCCTCTGGAGTCGGTGGATCTGAAGATCCTCTCCTACAAAACCTTCCTGCTCATGGCTTTGGCTACTCTAAGGGGATGTTGAATCCAAATGCGGCCTTCGCACCGAAAGCCATGGCTATGTCCGACGGGTCCTTAGCTTTTGATCTATTTCCCTTTTCGCCTCCTACTTTTGCTTCTGAAGAGCAACAGAAGTTACATTGCCTGTGTCTGGTGTGAGCTTTACACACATACAGTTGAAGGACCTGGGATATCTGGTTATGTGGCCAACTTTTTGTCTGTTTTACTAATCCAGCTCATGGCAGGGCATCTCTCCCATTGGCTATCTGCATACAGCAGCAAGGGGCAAAGGTTACCTAGAAGTGTATGCGCCCACTAGACCAGGGGCCTGGCAGTGCCTTGGGAGTTGTTGAAAGGGTTGAATATAGGAGATATTTGTGCTGCGGCTAATTGGGCATCACCACACACTTTTGTGAGGTTTTATCACTTGGATGTCAACACTCCCAGTATAACACACTGGACTCCCGAGTGGCGCAGTGGTCTAAGGCACTGCATCGCAGTTCGAATCCAGGCTCTGTCGTAGCTGGCCGCGACCGGGAGACCCATGGGGCGGCGCACAATTGGCCCAGGGTAGGGGAGGGAATGGCCGGCAGGGATGTAGCTCAGTTGGTAGAGCATGGTGTTTGCAACGCCAGGGTTGTGGGTTCGATTCCCACGGGGGGCCAGTATAAAAAATGTAAATAATGTGTGCACTCACTAACTGTAAGTCGCTCTGGATAAGAGCGTCTGCTAAATGACTAAAATGTAAATGTAAACACACAGTGTGCTTACGGCTGGGACAGGGGAAAGTCACTAGGCAGCACACCGTGTGCACAATACCCAGACTGCCATATCTGGCGGGGTCAGGTCTCACGCCAATCACCTGTGGAAGGCGAGCTTCCAGCGAGGCGCGGATTTCATTGGCCTTGTCAGGCGTCATTGTGGTCTGCCATCGGCCGTTTCATTTAGTATCCGTTGGGTTCGGCTTGGGGCGTGATTATATTTCCCCATATTATGTTGTACTGAAGTTGACTGACTGAAAGGGAACGTAACGTTATGACTATAACTACTGTTCCCTGAAGGAGGGAAATTAGGTACAACACCCGTTGGCCACGCACCACCCGTTCCTGGGCACGGTGAAGAGTGGTATTAAATGTAATTATTTATTTATTTTAAGACACATATTGATGTCATAAGTCAATGGTGCCACCTGTCAATGATTTTAGAATGTGGGATAATGATGATTTAAATGGTTTCACTGTCCAGATCCGTCTGCACAATGTCTGCCTGACTACCTCCGGAGGTGGGCAGGAGGATCTGATCACAATGGGTCTTTTGATCGTCTACACCACAATCAGGATGTGGTCACAATCAGGATGCGGTCACAATCAGGACAAAGGACACATGTTAGAACCAGGTATAAATGAGGCTAGAGAGTATAGGGCCTTGAGAAGATAATGAAGTTAAAACAACCCAGTCCTCATCACGCACCCGTCTGGCCGTCCGTCTGGCCGTCCTCCATTCCTCAGTGGTGGTTCTGACATGTCTGGCTCCATCACAGTAACGTTGTGTCCCAATATACACCCTATATACGGGGCCATATTGCTCTGGTCTAAAGTAGTGCACTGTGTAGGGAATAGGGTACCATTTGGGATCCACTCCATTTCTCTGTGGTGGTTCTGACATGTGACAGATGACCTGGAAAACAAGAGACAGGAAGTAAAATAATAACTTTACTATATTATTATTATTATTATTATTATTATTATTATTATTATTATTATTCACAAGGTTGAACATACAGAGGTTGGAGCAGTGGACAGCCATGCTGCGGCACCCATTGAGCAGTTGTGGGGGGTTAATTGCCCCCCCACAGCGGCAGGTGATGGCATCTAGGATTTGATACCAGCAACCCACCGGTTGCCAGCTCACTTCCCGCTAGGAACTAACAAGCTCCAGGGGTTTGGGGAAAGCAGAGGTATTTTCAGTGACGAAAAGCTTGATTAACATTGAAGAGCTCTTTATCATATGGGGGCCATAGGAGATGCCTTTCACCGGTTTCTGTACGAGCCAAATTAAATGGGACACTTTGAATTACCTACCTAGATAGTCAAACAGTGAATTCAGAAAGTTTTCAGACCCCTTGACTTTTTCCACATTTTGTTACATTACAGACATATTCTAAAATTGATTAAATTGATTTTTTTTCTTCATCAAACTACACACAATACCCCATAATGACAAAGCAAAGGTCATCTTTCCCTCGATCCTAACTAGTCTCCTGGTCCCTGCCGCTGAAAAACATCTCCACAACATGATGCTGCCACCACCATGCTTCAGCGTAGGGATGGTGCC
The DNA here is from genome assembly GCF_964263955.1 of Coregonus lavaretus. Taxonomy (NCBI): domain Eukaryota; kingdom Metazoa; phylum Chordata; class Actinopteri; order Salmoniformes; family Salmonidae; genus Coregonus; species Coregonus lavaretus. The sequence continues at coordinate 1,218,982 of NC_140018.1, forward strand.
AGGTTTCCTCCAGACGTGACGCTTGGCATTCAGGCCAAAGAGTTGAATCTTGGTTTCATCAGACCAGAGAATCTTGTTTCTTACTGAATGTAAGTATATTATTTACCTTCAGAGGTGAATGTATCAAACCAGTTGCCGTGACAAAAGTGTTTTGTTGTTGTGCACTAACCTCAAACAATAGGATGGTATTTATTTGCTGTAATAGCTACTGTAAATTAGACACTGCAGTTAGATTAACTGAAGAATTTAAGCTTTCTACCCATATAAGATGTATGTCCCGGAGAGTTGGCATTGTCTACAACACATATCGCATATTGAGCAGCAACTTGTCCCGGTATAGGGACACCGATCTCGTAGAGGTTGATGGAGGCCGCTGTGTTCTTGGGGACCTTCAATGCTGCAGAAATTATTTGACACCCTTCCCCAGATCTGTGCCTTGACACAATCTTGTCTCGGAGCTCTACGGACAATTCCTTCGACCTCGTGGCTTGGTTTTTGCTCTGACGTGCACTGTCAACCGTGGTACCTTATATAGACAGGTGTGTGCCTTTCCAAATCATGTCCAATCAATTGAATTTACCACAGGTGGACTCCAATCAAGTTGTAGAAACATCTCAAGGATGATCAATGGAAACAGGATGCACCTCAGCTCAATTTCGAGTCTCATAGCAAAGGGTCTGAATACTTATGTAAATAAGGTATTTCTGTTTTTTTTTTTTTTTATACATTTGCAAAAATGTCTAATAACCTGTTTTTGCTTTGTCATTATGGGGTATTGCGTGTAGATTGATGAGGGAAAAACTTATTTAATCAATTTTAGAATAAGGCTGTAACGTAACAAAATGTGGAAAAAGTAAAGGGGTCTGAATACTTTCCGAATGAACTGTATACATACATCATATTATAGGGTGGTGGCATCAAGAAGACAATAAAACCCATCTACTGTAAAACTGTGATACTCCACCTTCAACAGTGACAACGTTTCGATCCAAGTTGGATCCTCACCAAAAATAATTGCCCCTTGTGGTTTAATTTTTTTTTTATTGAATTTAATTGAATTAAATCAGGCCAAAACAAAACTCTTTGAATTGTAACTCAATTTATAATTATTGGCTAGGTGTGAATTTCAGCTCTGCTCATGGTGGATCTTAAAGAATCAAATCACATTGTATTAGTCACATGCATGGTAAACAACAGGTGTGGACTAACAGTGAAATGCTTCCTTCCTCTTCCCAACAACGCAGAGAGAAAGAGAGAAAGAAAATAGAGAAATAATAGAAAAGTAAAACAGGTAATAATAAAAGTAATAATAAATACAAAATGAGTAACGATAACTTGGCTAGATACACTGAGTACCAGTACTGAGTCCATGATAACTTGGCTATATACAGGGGGTACCAGTACTGAGTCCATGATAACTTGGCTGTATACACGTGGTACCAGTACTGAGTCCATGATAACTTGGCTGTATACACGTGGTACCAGTACTGAGTCCATGATAACTTGGCTGTATACAGGGGGTACCAGTACTGAGTCCATGATAACTTGGCTATATACAGGGGGTACCAGTACTGAGTCCATGATAACTTGGCTATATACAGGGGGTACCAGTACTGAGTCCATGATAACTTGGCTATATACAGGGGGTACCAGTACTGAGTCCATGATAACTTGGCTGTATACAGGGGGTACCAGTACTGAGTCGGTGTGCAGGGGTACGAGATAGTTGAGGTAGATATGTACATATAACTAGGAATAAAGGGACAGATAATAAACAGTAGCAGCAGCGTATGTGATGAGTCAAAAAGGTGAGTTCAAAAAGGGTCAATGCAGATAGTCCGGGTGGCTATTTGGTTAACTACTTAACTAACTATTTAGCAGTCTTATGGCTAATGGGAGAAGCTGTTCAGGGTCCTGTTGGTTCCAGACTTGGTGTATCGGTACCGCTTGCCGTGCGGTAGCAGAGAGAACAGGCTATGACTTGGGTGGCTGGATAACTTAAACAGAAGTGAGTGAGTGAGACAATAAACGTACATATTCTATATTCAAGGCACAGATCCATTTCTCATCACAGCAAAGTACAAAGAAGCACAAGTACAAAGTAAAGATAACTGACACATTTTCACTCCTAATTACTTCATCTAATGAATCTCTCTGCTGTTTGGTCCCGTTAGGGGGAAATTAAGCTGCGTACAGGAGGACATTAATGATTTTGTCAAAGTAATACTAACATCTGGTAGTACTGATTGGAGTCCCAGTCTAAAAACCTCCCATGATACACAGTTAGTCTCGCTTTTACAACTGGCAGACATCTGTTGGGGGGGGGGGCAATACAACAGCAACAACAACCCCCCCCAACCTATTCCCTAGTTAGTGCAATTGTGTAAGTTGGGGTACTTTGGGGGGACCCCCCCCCCCAAGAGATCTCTACCAGCTGCAGAGGACAGACTCCGTATCATGGGACTGATGTGTTTAGCTGGTTGTTGATATGCAGTACTTCTTGTGCACTGTGGAGATGATGTCAACTTAACACAGTTGGAACAGAGGTGGTTTTTGTTGAGCTACGGTACTAAGTCTCTGTGCCTCCACCCACCTCCCACTTCATTTTCGAGTCAGGTGTTGAACAATAACATTATCTATAATTGATTTAATTCTGGCCCTAGTTTTTCTGGTTTGAAGTATCCCTTAAAGAACTCAGAGTGTTTTTAATTAAAATAACCTTAATTACTCCCATATCCAATATCCTGAAAACATCTCCTCTTGGCCATTTAGTCAAGATACACTCTGTTTTTCTAACTATTTAATTAACAAACTCTTCGCCATTCCGGGCCCAAAGCAAGATTCCCAGTTTGTTTTCTGCTGTCAAGTCCCGTTGTGTAAAGCATGTTTCTGCTGTCAAGTCCCGCTGTCTAAAGTCTGTTTTCTGCTGTCTAGTCCTGCTGTCTAAAGTCTGTTTTCTGCTGTCAAGTCCTGCTGTCTAAAGTCTGTTTTCAGCTGTCAAGTCCCGTTGTCTAAAGTCTGTTTTCTGCTGTCTAGTCCTGCTGTCTAAAGTCTGTTTTTTGCTGTCTAGTCCTGCTGTCTAAAGTCTGTTTTTTGCTGTCTAGTCCTGCTGTCTAAAGTCTGTTTTCTGCTGTCTAGTCCTGCTGTCTAAAGTCTGTTTTCTGCTGTCTAGTCCTGCTGTCTAAAGTCTGTTTTCTGCTGTCAAGTCCTGCTGTCTAAAGTCTGTTTTCTGCTGTCAAGTCCTGCTGTCTAAAGTCTGTTTTCTGCTGTCTAGTCCTGCTGTCTAAAGTCTGTTTTCTGCTGTCAAGTCCTGCTGTCTAAAGTCTGTTTTCTGCTGTCAAGTCCTGCTGTCTAAAGTCTGTTTTCTGCTGTCTAGTCCTGCTGTCTAAAGTCTGTTTTCTGCTGTCAAGTCCTGCTGTCTAAAGTCTGTTTTCTGCTGTCTAGTCCTGCTGTCTAAAGTCTGTTTTCTGCTGTCAAGTCCTGTTGTGTAAGCATGTTTCTGCTGTCAAGTCCTGCTGTCTAAAGTCTGTTTTCTGCTGTCTAGTCCTGCTGTCTAAAGTCTGTTTTCTGCTGTCAAGTCCTGCTGTCTAAAGTCTGTTTTCTGCTGTCTAGTCCTGCTGTCTAAAGTCTGTTTTCTGCTGTCAAGTCCTGCTGTCTAAAGTCTGTTTTCTGCTGTCAAGTCCTGCTGTCTAAAGTCTGTTTTCTGCTGTCTAGTCCTGCTGTCTAAAGTCTGTTTTCTGCTGTCAAGTCCTGCTGTCTAAAGTCTGTTTTCTGCTGTCAAGTCCTGCTGTCTAAAGTCTGTTTTCTGCTGTCTAGTCCTGCTGTCTAAAGTCTGTTTTATGCTGTCAAGTCCTGCTGTCTAAAGTCTGTTTTCTGCTGTCTAGTCCTGCTGTCTAAAGTCTGTTTTCTGCTGTCAAGTCCTGCTGTCTAAAGTCTGTTTTCTGCTGTCAAGTCCTGCTGTCTAAAGTCTGTTTTCTGCTGTCTAGTCCTGCTGTCTAAAGTCTGTTTTCTGCTGTCTAGTCCTGCTGTCTAAAGTCTGTTTTCTGCTGTCTAGTCCTGCTGTCTAAAACCTGTTTTCTGCTGTCTAGTCCCGCTGTCTAAAGTCTGTTTTCTGCTGTCAAGTCCCACAGTCTAAAGTCAATACTAATTAGTCAGCTTGTGTACCAAAACTTCAAAGTCTGTTCAATGAACATGGACCAGAGGAACCCTTGGGGGCACTTTGTATTTGTATTGGCAATGCTTTACCATTTTATCTTTCTGGCCCCCTCAGCCCGTTGCTGGATTCATACAGAATTTATAAGGTTTTTCCGTTGACAGCCTCTGCAACAAAGTGAATATAAATAATGGTTGTACTAAGGACAGGAGGATAGTTTTTTTCCAATGCCGCTTGCTGTAGGCCTTATCCATCTAAAACATAGAGCCCTAGGGATGGAGGGATGGAGGGATGGAGGGGTGGAGGGATGGAGGAATGGAGGGGTGGAGGGATGGAGGGGTGGAGGAATGTAGGGGTGGAGGGATGGAGGGATGGAGGGATGGAGGGATGGAGGGATAGAGGGGTGGAGGGGTGGAGGGATGGAGGGATGGAGGGGTGGAGGGGTGGAGGGGTGGAGGGTGGAGGGGTGGAGGGATGGAGGGATGGAGGGGTGGAGGGATGGAGGGATGGAGGGGTGGAGGGGTGGAGGGATGGAGGGATGGAGGGATGGAGGGGTGGAGGGGTGGAGGGGTGGAGGGATGGAGGGTGGAGGGATGGAGGGGTGGAGGGATGGAGGGATGGAGGGGTGGAGGGATGGAGGGAAGGAGGAATGGAGGGATGGAGGAATAGAGGGAAGGAGGAATGGAGGAATGGAGGGGTGGAGGGATGGAGGGGTGGAGGGATGGAGGGATGGAGGGATGGAGGGATGGAGGAATAGAGGGGTGGAGGGGTGGAGGGAAGGAGGGATGGAGGGATGTAGGGGTGGAGGAATGGAGGGGTGGAGGGGTGGAGGGAAGGAGGGAAGGAGGGATGGAGGGATGGAGGAATGTAGGGGTGGAGGGAAGGAGGGATGGAGGGAAGGAGGGAAGAAGGGATGGAGGGATGGAGGGGTGGAGGGATGGAGGGGTGGAGGGATGGAGGGGTGGAGGGAAGGAGGGATGGAGGGATGGAGGGGTGGAGGAATGGAGGGGTGGAGGGGTGGAGGGATGGAGGGATGGAGGGGTGGAGGGATGGAGGGATGGAGGGGTGGAGGGAAGGAGGGAAGGAGGGAAGGAGGAATGGAGGGGTGGAGGGGTGGAGGAATGGAGAGATGGAGGGATGGAGGGATGGAGGAATGTAGGGGTGGAGGGAAGGAGGGATGGAGGGATGGAGGGAAGGAGGGAAGAAGGGATGGAGGGATGGAGGGGTGGAGGGATGGAGGGGTGGAGGGGTGGAGGGGTGGAGGGATGGAGGGATGGAGGGGTGGAGGGGTGGAGGAATAGAGGGATGGAGGGGTGGAGGGATGGAGGGAGGAGGGATGGAGGGATGGAGGAATGTAGGTGTGGAGGGAAGGAGGGAAGGAGGGATGGAGGGATGGAGGGAAGGAGGGATGGAGGGATGGAGGAATGTAGGGGTGGAGGGAAGGAGGGAAGGAGAGAAGGAGGGAAGGAGGAATGTAGGTGTGGAGGGAAGGAGGGAAGGAGAGATGGAGGGAAGGAGGGAAAGAAGGATGGAGGGATGGAGGGAAGGAGGAATGGAGGAGTGGAGGGAAGGAGGGAAGGAGGGATGGAGGGATGGAGGGATGAGGGAACGAAGGATGGAGGGAAGGAGGAGTGGAGGGGTGGAGGGAAGGAGGGATAGAGGGATAGAGGGATAGAGGAATAGAGGAATGGAGGAATGGAGGAATGGAGGAAAGGAGGGGTGGAGGGAAGGAGGGAAGGAGGGATGGAGGGAAGGAGGGAAGGAGGGAAGGAGGGATGGAGGGAAGGAGGGAAGGAGGAAAGGAGGGATGGAGGAATAGAGGAATAGAGGAATGGAGGAATGGAGGAATGGAGGGAAGGAGGGAAGGAGGGATGGAGGGAAGTAGGGATGAGGAATGGAGGGGGTCCAAAAAGAAAACAAATACAAGTCAACTTGAATGATGTTGATGTAGAAACTTTTCTAAACAAATATAAATAAATCATCTCAATAAATCATCCCCTCCTCCCTTCTCCAAATCATATCTGGAGAGCTTGTCCCATTCCTCACGTCCCTCATCAACTAATCCCTGACTTTAAGATGGCTAGAGTTGCTCCCCTTCTCAAGAAACCAACACTCGACCCCTCTGACGTCAAAAACTACAGACCAGTATTCCTTCTTCTTTTCTTTTCAAAACACTTGAGCGTGCCGTCTCTGACCAACTCCCTCGTTATCTCTCTCAGAACCATCTCCTTGACCCTAACCAGTCAGGCTTCAAGACAAGGCACTCAGCTGAGACAGCTCTTCTCTGTGTCACAGAGGCTCTCCGCACTGCCAAAGCTGCCTCTCTCTCCTCTGTTCTCATCCTCCTAGATCTACAGTGGGGGAAAAAAGTATTTAGTCAGCCACCAATTGTGCAAGTTCTCCCACTTAAAAAGATGAGAGAGGCCTGTAATTTTCATCATAGGTACACGTCAACTATGACAGACAAAATGAGCATTTTTTTCTCCAGAAAATCACATTGTAGGATTTTTAATGAATTTATTTGCAAATTATGGTGGAAAATAAGTATTTGGTCACCTACAAACAAGCAAGATTTCTGGCTCTCACAGACTTGTAACTTCTTCTTTAAGAGGCTCCTCTGTCCTCCACTCGTTACCTGTATTAACCCGCCTGAAGTTCAACCTTCCTAAGTTCTACCATGTCACCCCACTCCTCGGCACACTCCCCTGGTCGAAGCTCACATCCACTACTAGACCATGGTACTTGTCTACGGAGCAGCAAGAGGTACATCCCATCCTTACCTTCAGGCTATACTCAAACCCACACCCCAACCCGAGCACTCTGTTCTGCTACCTCTGGTCTCTTGGCCCTCCCACCCCTACAGGTTACCCCCGGTCCAAGCTCTTCTCTGTCCTACCACACCAATGGTGGATCAAGCTTCCCCCTGAAGCTAGGACAGCATAGTCCCCGCCCATCTTCCGAAAACATCTGATACCCTACCTCTTCAAAGAGTATCTTAAATAATCATGAAGCAACCCCCCCCCCCCCCCCCCCTCTGCTAAATGACTAAAAAGTAAAATGTAAACAACAGTTTTTGTTGATAGCCAGGCTAAATTCTTTCTTCACTTCCAGTTTGCCAAAAGTTTTCGGAATCGAAGGCCGGTGGATGTTTCTTCTGGACATCACTTGCTATCAGCTAACTTGTTTTCTAGTCTCGTCCAGATCATATTTCCATACTGTCCATATTCAGATGCATGAACTGAGCTGTAGCCTGAAGCACCAACCATCTGTGTTTCATTAGAGAGAGGAGATAATTAGAGAGAGGTGCAGGCCTGAGAGAGAGGTGCAGGCCTGAGAGAGAGGTGCAGGCCTGAGAGAGAGGTGCAGGCCTGAGAGAGAGGTGCAGGCCTGAGAGAGAGAGTATCAGGAGTCAGGACAAAGTGGTTAACTCTGCTAACAACACTTTATTTTAACATTTTTATGATGCAAAAATAACCAGGTATTTACTATGAAAAATAACATGGTAAAAAGGGGGTTACTATTTAATTACACAATAGCCTATGAATTTCCTTCATTCATTAAATCAAGAAACAAGGTAGTTTATATCTGATGGTAGTTTATATCTGAAGGTAGTTTATATCTGAAGGTAGTTTCTATCTGATGGTAGTTTATATCTGAAGGTAGTTGCTATCTGAAGGTAGTTTCTATCTGAAGGTCGTTTATATCTGAAGGTAGTTGCTATCTGGATGGTAGTTGCTATCTGGATGGTAGTTGCTATCTGGATGGTAGTTTTTATCTGAAGGTAGTTGCTATCTGGATGGTAGTTTCTATCTGAAGGTAGTTGCTATCTGAAGGTAGTTTCTATCTGAAGGTAGTTTCTATTTGAAGGTAGTTTCTATCTGAAGGTAGTTTCTATCTGAAGGTAGTTTGTATCTGAAGGTAGTTTCTATCTGAAGGTAGTTGCTATCTGGATGGTAGTTTCTATCTGAAGGTAGTTGCTGTCTGGATGGTAGTTTCTATCTGAAGATAGTTGCTATCTGGATGGTAGTTTCTATCTGAAGGTAGTTGCTATCTGGATGGTAGTTTCTATCTGAAGGTAGTTGCTATCTGGATGGTAGTTTCTATCTGAAGATAGTTGCTATCTGGATGGTAGTTTCTATCTGAAGGTAGTTGCTATCTGGATGGTAGTTTCTATCTGAAGATAGTTGCTATCTGGATGGTAGTTGCTGTCTGTAAAGTAGTTTCTATCTGGAAGGTAGTTGCTGTCTGGATGGTTGTTGCTATCTGGAAGGTAGTTGCTAACTGGTGGATGGTAGTTGCTAACTGGATGGTAGTTGCTATCTGGATTGTAGTTGTTATTTGTATTGAAATCTTTGTCCTTTATGTAGTTTTCCACATTCACTAGTGGTATTGGAAATACTGTCTACAGACAGAGGAGGTGAAGATTAAGCTTGAAGGTGACTGTATTTCAAACTAACATCATAATGATGAAATGTAGTAACCTTTAGTGGTATCTCTATACAGCCACTCTGATGCAACTCCCTTTGAGAGGGATCAAAGAAGGTCTGGTGTCAGTCCACATTGTGCACGAGTCCCAAATGGCATCCTATTCCCTACATAGTGCACTACTTTTGACCAGAGCCCTGTGGGCCCTGCTTTATATGGAATGGGGTGTCATTTGGGATGCAGACCTGCTGAAAAGTAGTGTAGTAGATAGAGAATAGGATGCCAGTTAGGATGCACCATGGACAGTATTTACACACAGACAAAGTGAACCGCTGTTGCCACCAAGTGGTGTGAAGAGTACGGCCCAGATATCCATTGTCACAACAGTTGTCTTGTCTTTTCTATCAGTGACACTGAAGTCAATAAGCTATCTAAAGGAGAGAATGAATAGTCTGGGAGATGGAACATTTCATGTTGTGTTGTGAATGAAATCACTGTGTGAGAGAGAGAGAGAGAGAAATGGGAGAGAGAGAAAGGGAGAGAGAGAAAGGGAGGATGTTTTGAGAGAAAAGGAGGATCATGTTTCGGCTGGAGTCTAATGTCATCTGGTTGTCAGGGAAATCGCTGATGGCTGTGATTTCTGGTTTCAGAGGTGAAGTAAGATAACACTACATAGCTCGTTTCCCTCTCTCTCCATCTCTCCATCCCTCCTCTCTCTCCATCTCTCCTCTCTCTCCATCTCTCCTCTCTCTCCATCTCTCCTCTCTCTCCATCCCTCCATCTCTCCTCTCTCTCCATCTCTCCTCTCTCTCCATCCCTCCATCCCTCCTCTCTCTCCATCTCTCCTCTCTCTCCATCCCTCCTCTCTCTCCATCCCTCCTCTCTCTCCATCTCTCCTCTCGCTCCATCCCTCCTCTCTCTCCATCTCTCCTCTCTCTCCATCCCTCCATCCCTCCTCTCTCTCCATCTCTCCTCTCTCTCCATCCCTCCTCTCTCTCCATCCCTCCTCTCTCTCCATCTCTCCTCTCTCTCCATCCCTCCATCCCTCCTCTCTCTCCATCTCTCCTCTCTCTCCATCCCTCCTCTCTCTCCATCCCTCCTCTCTCTCCATCTCTCCTCTCGCTCCATCTCTCCTCTCTCTCCATCCCTCCATCTCTCCTCTCGCTCCATCGCTCCATCCCCCCTCTCTCTCCATCCCTCCTCTCTCTCCATCCCTCCTCTCTCTCCATCCCTCCTCTCTCCCCATCCCTTCTCTCTCTCCATCAACTGATTCTTGCCTGAGAAGTGTTTCTCAAACTGATAGAATCACATTTCAGATGACAGCTCAACTGTAACCATCCCCACTGCCTCTAGCGGTCAGGTTAATGATAATGCTAATTGAGACAGATGATAATGCTAATTGAGACAGATGATAATGCTAATTGAGACAGCTGATAATGTTAATTGAGACAGATGATAATGCTAATTGAGACAGATGATAATGCTAATTGAGAAAGATGATCATGCTAATTGAGCCAGACGACGATCATAGCGAAGAGAGACAGTAGCTCAACACAAACGTAAGAAGGCAATAACTGATTAATGATGACATACATACAGTGGGGGAAAAAAAGTATTTAGTCAGCCACCAATTGTGCAAGTTCTCCCACTTAAAAAGATGAGAGAGGCCTGTAATTTTCATCCTAGGTACACGTCAACTATGACAGACAAAATGAGAAAAACATTTCCCGAAAATCACATTGTAGGATTTTTTATGAATTTATTTGCAAATTATGGTGGAAAATAAGTATTTGGTCACCTACAAACAAGCAAGATTTCTGGCTCTCACAGACCTGTAACTTCTTCTTTAAGAGGCTCCTCTGTCCTCCACTCATTACCTGTATTAATGGCACCTGTTTGAACTTGTTATCAGTATAAAAGACACCTGTCCACAACCTCAAACAGTCACACTCCAAACTCCACTATGGCCAAGACCAAAGAGCTGTCAAAGGACACCAGAAACAAAATTGTAGACCTGCACCAGGCTGGGAAGACTGAATCTGCAATAGGTAAGCAGCTTGGTTTGAAGAAATCAACTGTGGGAGCAATTATTAGGAAATGGAAGACATACAAGACCACTGATAATCTCCCTCGATCTGGGGCTCCACGCAAGATCTCACCCCGTGGGGTCAAAATGATCACAAGAACGGTGAGCAAAAATCCCAGAACCACACGGGGGGACCTAGTGAATGACCTGCAGAGAGCTGGGACCAAAGTAACAAAGCCTACCATCAGTAACACAATACGCCGCCAGGGACTCAAATCCTGCAGTGCCAGACGTGTCCCCCTGCTTAAGCCAGTACATGTCCAGGCCCGTCTGAAGATTGCTAGAGTGCATTTGGATGATCCAGAAGAGGATTGGGAGAATGTCATATGGTCAGATGAAACCAAAATATAACTTTTTGGTAAAAACTCAACTCGTCGTGTTTGGAGGACAAAGAATGCTGAGTTGCATCCAAAGAACACCATACCTACTGTGAAGCATGGGGGTGGAAACATCATGCTTTGGGGCTGTCTTTCTGCAAAGGGACCAGGACGACTGATCCGTGTAAAGGAAAGAATGAATGGGCCCATGTATCGTGAGATTTTGAGTGAAAACCTCCTTCCATCAGCAAGGGCATTGAAGATGAAACGTGGCTGGGTCTTTCAGCATGACAATGATCCCAAACACACCGCCCGGGCAACGAAGGAGTGGCTTCGTAAGAAGCATTTCAAGGTCCTGGAGTGGCCTAGCCAGTCTTCAGATCTCAACCCCATAGAAAATCTTTGGAGGGAGTTGAAAGTACGTGTTGCCCAGCGACAGCCCCAAAACATCACTGCTCTAGAGGAGATCTGCATGGAGGAATGGGCCAAAATACCAGCAACAGTGTGTGAAAACCTTGTGAAGACTTACAGAAAACGTTTGACCTGTGTCATTGCCAACAAAGGGTGTATAACAAATTATTGAGAAACTTTTGTTATTGACCAAATACTTATTTTCCACCATCATTTGCAAAAAAATTCATTAAAAATCCTACAATGTGATTTTCTGGATTTTTTTTTTCTCATTTTGTCTGTCATAGTTGACGTGTACCTATGATGAAAATTACAGGCCTCTCTCATCTTTTTAAGTGGGAGAACTTGCACAATTGGTGGCTGACTAAATACTTTTTTTCCCCACTGTACTTGGATCTCTCCTGAGTGACATGGTAGATTATGGAATAAGCTGTGAATGCACAGGAGACTGAAGGTGTTTCTTTGATGGTAGTCTCAAAGAGAGACAGTTGATGCCACAAGGCAATAAATTATTCATGTTGACATACAGTACATGGGTGAAGTAAGCTCTAATTCCACAGGAGACTGAAGGTGTTCTATGATCTGATGCTAGTCTCTACTTCTGAAGGGGTCAAAAGACCAGAGAACCTTGACTTCCTGAAAGACGTGCTCATCTCCTCTAACACCAGGTATTAACCCCACATGTCCACACCTGTGTCAGTGGAGACGTATACCGGGTATTAACCCCACATGTCCTCAGCTGTCTCAGTGGAGACGTGATGGCTAAACTGGATACCCACAGCTGTCTCAGTTGAAACGTGATTGCTACACTGGATACACTGCAGAAGGGTCCCGATGAGCTACACAGGTATACTATACACCGTCCACTTCAAATCAAGCCTAGTCTGCAAGTAACAGGTCCCTTAGTATAAACTAACTTTACACTGTCCACACATCAAATGATGCTCCCACCCAACAGCTGAAGTAACGCCTACAGGACACAGAGGGTCCTGATAAACTATGCAGGTCCCTCAGTGTATTTTATTTCATTGAACCATTATTTTGACAGGGAGTCATGCTGAGACCAAGGTCTCTTTTACAGATGAACCCTGTAATTACCAACAAATAAACACATCAATATACACATCAATATACACATCACTATAAACATCACTATACACATCAATATACACATCACTATACGCTATACACATCAATATACACATCACTATAAACATCACTATACACATAAATATACACATCACTATACGCTATACACATCAATATACACATCACTATAAACATCACTATACACATCAATATACGCTATACACATCAATATACACATCACTATATACATCAACATACACATCGCTATACACATCACTATACACATCACTATACACATCAATATACACGTAAATATACACTATACACATCAATATACACATTAATATACACATCACTATATACATCAACATACACATCACACTACAAATCACTATACACATCACTATACACATCAATATGCACATCAATATACACTATACACATCAATATACACATCACTATACACATCAACATACACATCGCTATACACATCACTATACACATCACTATACACATCAATATACACGTAAATATACACATCAATATACACATCACTATATACATCAACATACACATCACACTACAAATCACTATACACATGAATATGCACATCACTATACACATCAACATACACATCGCTATACACATCACTATACACATCACTATACACATCAATATACACGTAAATATACACATCAATATACACATTAATATACACATCACTATATACATCAACATACACATCACACTACAAATCACTATACACATGAATATGCACATCACTATACACATAACAATACACATCAATATACACTATACACATCAACGTACACATCAATATACACGATAAACATCAATATACACATCACTATACACATCATTATACACATCATTATACACATCACTATACACATCAATATACACATCAATATACACATTACTATATACATCAACATACACATCGCTATACACATCAATATACACTATATGTGTATAATAGATGTCTTATCAAATACATGATGTCTTTTCAAATGCATGAAGTCTTATCAAATACATGATGCCTTATCAAATACATGATGTCTAATTAAATACATGATGTCTTATTAAATACATGATGTCTTATCAAATACATGATGTCTTATTAAATACATGATGTCTTATTAAATACATGATGTCTTATCAAATACATGATGTCTTATTAAATACATGATGTCTTATCAAATACATGATGTCTTATCAAATACATGATGTCTTATTAAATACATGATGTCTTATTAAATACAGATGTCTTATCAAATACATAATGTCTTATCAAATACATGATGTCTTATCAAATACATGATGTCTTATTAAATACAGATGTCTTATCAAATACATGATGTCTTATTAATTACAGATGTCTTATCAAATACATGATGTCTTATTAATTACAGATGTCTTATCAAATACATGATGTCTTATTAATTACAGATGTCTTATCAAATACATGATGTCTTATTAATTACAGATGTCTTATCAAATACATGATGTCTTATTAATTACAGATGTCTTATCAAATACATGATGTCTTATTAATTACAGATGTCTTATCAAATACATGATGTCTTATTAATTACAGATGTCTTATCAAATACATGATGTCTTATTAAATACATGATGTCTAGAAATCGATATGTGGACACCATAGATCGAAATGGCTTGTATTGAGCGGTAGCCCTGATTCTCACGGACACAGGAGTATGTCTCTTCTGCCTGGTGAAGCAGGATGTGAAATCTGACACCACTTGAAGCTGGGATGTCCCTCCTACCATTTCATTGGCTCTTCCGACTGTCCATCAACTCCTGGCTGAACCCTACCTCACAGCCCACTAATCACGCATATGCCTGGAATCCTTACGTCATAACGCAGCAGGAGAGAGTGGTTCCGTAGCAAATAATCTAAAATAACTAATCAATTTTAAACAAAAACCACTTCCTGTTTGTCATAGATGGGCAATATGAATATGAGATGAAAGGTGAGATCCTAACGAGTTCAGGAAGCCAGGCTAGAGATCAGTGAAACGTTCACAGCGAAGGAGGCAGACGTTTTGATCAAGAGAGACCTTTAGAAAATATGCTCATTTTCTCTAACCCTAAATTACAAATATGTATTTTACAGTGATAAGGAAGGTGAAATCTTTATAGTTAGTCATTTTATAAATTGATGATACTATATTTAGAAAAAAAATATAAGTCATGTCAAGCCTTATTCATTCAGGTTGTTGAGTAGGAAATACATCACATAAAATATTTCATATGTTTTATCATATTTGCACTGTCTACCTGAGCTTGTGTCCTAAAAAGTGAGTACAACTCAGCAATTTATAACTATTTTTTAAAAGAAAGGTGATATTTTACGTTTCTTGGTGTATGCAGCGTTATAGTTATTGTCTGGTGATAAATAATTACTTTTTGGGGATTACGTAAATTACATTTTCGATTACATTTAGTTACATTTAGGAGCTTTGGTTGAATTCATTTGGAAGGTAGCCTTAACTTAAGCTATTTAGTGTATATAAGAACGCTCAGGAAATATTTTGGTATTTTGGAGACACACGTGCTTCTACATCAGCATTGCTTGCTGTTTGGGGTTCTGTATTTCTGTACAGCCCTTTGTGACATCTGCTGATGTAAAAAAAAAAAAAGGGTTTATAAATACATTTGATTTGATTTGTTAAATAATAGGACTAAATAAAATAAAATCATACTTTAAATGCACTTTAAAATAAAGTTAGATTTATTCCTATTCTTTAACTTTGATTTGGGGTTGAGATGGAGACGTGAAATGGAGTTGCGTTGACAACCAAACACAATTCAATATCAGTAAATACAGTCTCATTAATTTTGAAATCAACCAGAGCTATTGCATGGTCTATTTTCAATTGAAGTCTAAACGATACCTGTTGGTGACGTTGCAAATGTTATATAGTCCTATATAGCATCATTGATGATGAGTGATGAAGTATGGTCATATTTCATTTGCTCTGTTAAGCCTACCCTTTGGAATGATACACTACATGGTCAAAAGTATGTGGACACTACTTCAAATTAGTGGATTCGGCTGTTTCAGCCCACCCCCCGTTCCTGACAGGTGTATAAAATCGAGCACACAGCCATGCAATCTCCATAGACAGACATCGGCAGTAAAATGGCCAGTATTTAGAGCTCAGTGACTTTCAACGTG
>NC_140018.1:1237185-1239685 GCF_964263955.1 Coregonus lavaretus
CTGATATTGCCAACTACTTTAATAATTTTTTTATTGGCAAGATTAGCAAAGTTAGGCATGACATGCCAGCAACAAACGCTGACACTACACATCCAAGTATATCTGACCAAATTATGAAAGACAAGCATTGTAATTTTGAATTTCGTAAATTGAGTGTGGAAGAGGTGAAAAAATTATTGTTGACTATCAACATTGACAAGACAAATGGGTCTGACAACTTGGATGGAAAATTACTGAGGATAATAGCGGACGATATTGCCTCTCCTATTAGCCATATCTTCAATTTAAGCCTTCTAGAAAGTGTGTGCCCCCAGGCCTGGAGGGAAGCAAAAGTCATTCCGCTACCTAAGAATAGTAAAGCCCCCTTTACTGGCTCAAACAGCCGACCAATCAGCCTGTTACCAACCCTTCGTAAACTTTTGGAAAAAATTGTGTTTGACCAGATACGATGCTATTTTACAATAAACAAATTGACAACAGACTTTCAGCATGCTCATAGGGAAGGACATTCAACAAGCACAGCACTTACACAAATGACTGATGTTTGGCTGAGAGAAATTGATGATGAAAAGATTGTGGGGGCTGTTTTGTTAGACTTCAGTGTGGCTTTTGACATTATCGATCATAGTCTGCTGCTGGAAAAACATGTGGTATGGCTTTACACCCCCTGCTATATTATGGATGAAGAGTTTCCTGTCTAACAGAACACAGAGGGTGTTCTTTAATGGAAGCCTCTCCAAAATAATCCAGGTAGAACCAGGAATTCCCCAGGGCAGCTGTCTAGGCCCCTTACTTTTTTCAATCTTTACTAATGACCTGCCACTGGCTCTGAGTAAAGCCAGTGTGTCTATGTATGCGGATGACTCAACACTATACACTTCAGCTACTGCAGTGAGTGAAATCACTGCAACACTTAACAAAGAGCTGCAGTTAGTTTCAGAATGGGTGGCAAGGAATATGTTAGTCCTAAATATTTCAAAACTAAAAGCATTGTATTTGGGACAAATCATTCACTAATCCATAAACCTCAACTAAATATTGTAATACATCATGTGGAAATTGAGCAAGTTGAGGTGACTAAACTGCTTGGAGTAACCCTGGATTGTAAACTGGTCAAAACATATTGATACAACAGTAGCTACGATGGGGAGAAGTATGTCCATAATAAAGCACTGCTCTACCTTCTTAACACCACTATCAACAAGGCATGTCCTACAGGCATTAGTTTTGTCGCACCTGGACAACTGTTCAGTTGTGTGGTCAGGTGCCACAAAATGGGACTTAGGAAAATTGCAATTGGCTCAGAACAGGACAGCACGACTGGACCTTGGATGTACACAGAGAGCTAATTTTAATAATATGCATGTCAATCTCTCCTGGCTCAAAGTGGAGGAGAGATTGACTTCATCGCTACTTGTATTTGTGAGAGGTGTTGACATGTTGAATGCACCGAGCAGTCTGTTTAAACTACTGGCACACAGCTTGGAGACCCATGCATACCCCACAAGACATGCCACCAGAGGTCTCTTCACAGTCTCCAAGTCCAGAACAGACTATGGGAGGCGCACAGTACTACATAGAGCCATGACTACATGGAACTCTATTCCACATCAAGTAACTGATGCAAGCAGTAAAATTTGATTTAGAAAACAGATACAATACACCTTATGGAACAGCAGGGACTGTGAAGCAACACAAACATAGGAACAGAAACATGCATACACACACACAATAACATACGCACTATACACACACTTACACATGGATTTTGTACTGTAGATATGATGTAGTGGTGGAGTAGGGGCCTGAGGGCACATAGTGTGTTGTGAAATCTGTGAATGTATTGTAATGTTTTTAAAATTGTATAAAGATTAGCAAAGTTAGGCATGACATGCCAGCAACAAACGCTGACACTACACATCCAAGTATATCTGACCAAATTATGAAAGACAAGCATTGTAATTTTGAATTCCATAAAGTGAGTGTGGAAGAGGTGAAAAAATTATTGTTGTCTATCAACAATGACAAGCCACCGGGGTCTGACAATCTGGATGGAAAATTACTGAGGATAATAGCGGACGATATTGCCACTCCTATTTGCCATATCTTCAATTTAAGCCTTCTAGAAAGTGTGTGCCCTCAGGCTTGGAGGGAAGCAAAAGTCATTCCGCTACCTAAGAATAGTAAAGCCCCCTTTACTGGCTCAAACAGCCGACCAATCAGCCTGTTACCAACCCTTAGTTAACTTTTGGAAAGAATTGTGTTTGACCAGATACAATGCTATTTTACAGTAAACAAATTGACAACAAACTTTCAGCATGCTCATAGGGAAGGACATTCAACAAGCACAGCACTTACACAAATGACTGATGTTTGGCTGAGAGAAATTGACTACTACTACTACCACCACTACCATCATCATTACTACTACTACCACCACTATCATCATCATTACTACTACTACTACTACTACTACCACCACTACCATCATCATTACTAC
>NC_140018.1:1240915-1275915 GCF_964263955.1 Coregonus lavaretus
TATTTTAAAGCTGACTGCTAATATATGTCTCGCTCAGTCAGGTGTCACGCAGTAACCAATCAGGTGTCACGCAGTAACCAGTCAGGTGTCACGCAGTAACCAATCAGGTGTCACGCAGTAACCTGTCAGGTGTCACGCAGTAAACAATCAGGTGTCATGCAGTACGTCAGGTCATGAGGATATTCATTCACATATAGTTCACATTGAACTGAAAACAGAACAGAAATGGTTTATGTTTTGGTGTCAGTGTCATCCTAAATGACAGCTTACTGGCAGCTCAACAATAGGTTGTGTTTGTATGAGGTTGGCCCCACGACACCTTCTGACTGAGACGGATGGATTAGCTCATAGCTCAGCCCCTCGATGTGTCCCAAATGGTCCTCTATATTCACCAGAGCCCTATGGGAATCACACTACATAGGGAACAGGGTGCCATTTGGGGAACACACCCTGCTCTGTTAGCTGCTGGAAGTAATGATGTGTGTAATTGACTGTGATTAGGTTGATGAAGGGACCAATGGTAATCCCTTAGGGAGAGGTGGGGTGGGGGAGAGAGAGAGGAGGAGTTTCTTCTTGTGTTTTCTGTTTTAGTTTTTTACTCCAACCTCCAATGGGCCAGACTAAACCGGCCCGTACGTTACCCACCCCTACTCTATACATTATACAAGACAAGCCCCTCAGACCACAACATTCTGTCATTTTAATATGTATATGCATAATTCTACCTATGTCTGGGATAAAACAACAGGTTTGTTATAGAACTCTTGTGTCTCTTGTGGCCCCTGTAAGTTTTCTGTCATGAGAAGACCCACTCGCACGCGGAGGATGAGCTGTTCAAGAAGCTCTTCATCGGGTACAACAAGTGGTCCAGACCCGTGCCCAACATCTCAGACGTCGTCATCGTCAAGTTTGGCCTCTCCATAGCACAGCTCATCGATGTGGTAAGTTATGTAATAATAATAATAATAATAATAATAATAATAATCTATGCCATTTAACAGGCACTTTCATCCAAAGTGAATAAGGGCGGGTATACATTTTCGTATGGATGGGCCGAGTGGGAATTGAACCCAAGCGCCATGCTCCGAGTGGGAATTGAACCCAAGCGCCATGCTCCGAGTGGGAACTGAACCCAAGCGCCATGCTCCGAGTGGGAATTGAACCCAAGCGCCATGCTCCGAGTGGGAACTGAACCCAAGCGCCATGCTCCGAGTGGGAACTGAACCCAAGCGCCATGCTCCGAGTGGGAACTGAACCCAAGCGCCATGCTCCGAGTGGGAACTGAACCCAAGCGCCATGCTCCGAGTGGGAACTGAACCCAAGCGCCATGCTCCGAGTGGGAACTGAACCCAAGCGCCATGCTCCGAGTGGGAACTGAACCCAAGCGCCATGCTCCGAGTGGGAATTGAACCCAAGCGCCATGCTCCGAGTGGGAACTGAACCCAAGCGCCATGCTCCGAGTGGGAACTGAACCCAAGCGCCATGCTCCGAGTGGGAATTGAACCCAAGCGCCATGCTCCGAGTGGGAACTGAACCCAAGCGCCATGCTCCGAGTGGGAACTGAACCCAAGCGCCATGCTCCGAGTGGGAACTGAACCCAAGCGCCATGCTCCGAGTGGGAACTGAACCCAAGCGCCATGCTCCGAGTGGGAACTGAACCCAAGCGCCATGCTCCGAGTGGGAACTGAACCCAAGCGCCATGCTCCGAGTGGGAATTGAACCCAAGCGCCATGCTCCGAGTGGGAATTGAACCCAAGCGCCATGCTCCGAGTGGGAACTGAACCCAAGCGCCATGCTCCGAGTGGGAACTGAACCCAAGCGCCATGCTCCGAGTGGGAACTGAACCCAAGCGCCATGCTCCGAGTGGGAACTGAACCCAAGTGCCATGCTCCGAGTGGGAATTGAACCCAAGCGCCATGCTCCGAGTGGGAACTGAACCCAAGCGCCATGCTCCGAGTGGGAATTGAACCCAAGCGCCATGCTCCGAGTGGGAACTGAACCCAAGCGCCATGCTCCGAGTGGGAATTGAACCCAAGCGCCATGCTCCGAGTGGGAATTGAACCCAAGCGCCATGCTCCGAGTGGGAATTGAACCCAAGCGCCATGCTCCGAGTGGGAATTGAACCCAAGCGCCATGCTCCGAGTGGGAATTGAACCCAAGCGCCATGCTCTACCAGTCCAAATGAACCTCACAGGATTGCAGCAGGGTTGACTGACAAGCTTGTTACAGAAAATCTGAATTTATGTCAATTATATTCATTGAAAATTCTCACATTGTTCCCCAATGAGCTTATCTTTGGGAATAAGTGGTTAGTTAAGTGTATTGGAAAGACCTGTTTATGAAATTGCAGAACAGGTGTTACTAAATGAACTCTCGCAGCAAACTGAAACAAATCCTACAATCTCCATCAGTCCCCCACAGGGGCTTTGAAGCAGAATAAAGGTGTGAAAAACAACCTTATCAAAACGATCCTTCGGTCAATAACTACAGAGAAGTATTTCACACAAGCACGGCCACAATTTAAATTGAGAGTGGCAGGGGTTTTGAATACACTGTACATTGTTACACAAACTTTCTCTCACACTCACCATCTCTCGTTCTCTCTGTCTCTCTTCCTCTGTCTCTAGTTCTCTCCATCTCTCAGTCTCAGTCTCTGTCTCTGTCTGTCTCTGTCTCTCCGTCTCTCGTTCTCTCTGTCTCTCCGTCTCTCGTTCTCTCCGTCTCTCGTTCTCTCCGTCTCTCGTTCTCTCCGTCTCTCGTTCTCTCCGTCTCTCGTTCTCTCCGTCTCTCGTTCTCTCCGTCTCTCGTTCTCTCCGTCTCTCGTTCTCTCCGTCTCTCGTTCTCTCCGTCTCTCGTTCTCTCCGTCTCTCGTTCTCTCCGTCTCTCGTTCTCTCCGTCTCTCCGTCTCTCGTTCTCTCTGTCTCTCGTTCTCTCCGTCTCTCGTTCTCTCCGTCTCTCGTTCTCTCCGTCTCTCGTTCTCTCCGTCTCTCGTTCTCTCTGTCTCTCGTTCTCTCCGTCTCTCCGTCTCTCGTTCTCTCTGTCTCTCGTTCTCTCTGTCTCTCGTTCTCTCTGTCTCTCGTTCTCTCCGTCTCTCGTTCTCTCTGTCTCTCGTTCTCTCCGTCTCTCGTTCTCTCTGTCTCTCCATCTAGTTCTCGCCATCTCTCTGTCTGTCTGTCTCTAGTTCTCTCCGTCTCTAGTTCTCTCCGTCTCTAGTTCTCTCCGTCTCTAGTTCTCTCCGTCTCTAGTTCTCTCCGTCTCTCGTTCTCTCCGTCTCTCGTTCTCTCCGTCTCTCGTTCTCTCCGTCTCTCGTTCTCTCCGTCTCTCGTTCTCTCCGTCTCTGTCTCTCCGTCTCTAGTTCTCTCCATCTCTCAGTCTCAGTCTCTGTCTGTCTGTCTCTCCGTCTCTAGTTCTCTCCGTCTCTAGTTCTCTCCGTCTCTCCGTCTCTCGTTCTCTCCGTCTCTCGTTCTCTCCGTCTCTCGTTCTCTCCGTCTCTCGTTCTCTCCGTCTCTCGTTCTCTCCGTCTCTCCGTCTCTCCGTCTCTCGTTCTCTCCGTCTCTCGTTCTCTCCGTCTCTCGTTCTCTCCGTCTCTCCGTCTAGTTCTCGCCATCTCTCTGTCTGTCTGTCTCTAGTTCTCTCCGTCTCTAGTTCTCTCCGTCTCTCGTTCTCTCCATCTCTCAGTCTCAGTCTCTGTCTGTCTCTGTCTCTCCGTCTCTAGTTCTCTCCATCTCTCGTTCTCTCCATCTCTCGTTCTCTCCGTCTCTCGTTCTCTCGTTCTCTCCATCTCTCAGTCTCAGTCTCAGTCTCTGTCTCTGTCTCTCTGTCTGTCTCTCCGTCTCTAGTTCTCTCCGTCTCTCGTTCTCTCCGTCTCTCGTTCTCTCCGTCTCTCGTTCTCTCCATCTCTCGTTCTCTCCATCTCTCAGTCTCAGTCTCTGTCTCTGTCTCTCCGTCTCTAGTTCTCTCTGTCTCTGTCTCTCCGTCTCTAGTTCTCTCCGTCTCTCGTTCTCTCCATCTCTCGTTCTCTCCGTCTAGTTCTCGCCATCTCTCTGTCTGTCTGTCTCTAGTTCTCTCCGTCTCTAGTTCTCTCCGTCTCTCGTTCTCTCCATCTCTCGTTCTCTCCATCTCTCAGTCTCAGTCTCTGTCTCTGTCTCTCCGTCTCTGTCTCTCCGCCTCTAGTTCTCTCCGTCTCTCGTTCTCTCCATCTCTCGTTCTCTCCATCTCAGTCTCAGTCTCAGTCTCTCCGTCTCTCGTTCTCTCCGTCTCTCGTTCTCTCCGTCTCTCGTTCTCTCCATCTCTCGTTCTCTCCATCTCTCAGTCTCAGTCTCTGTCTCTCCGTCTCTAGTTCTCTCCGTCTCTAGTTCTCTCCGTCTCTAGTTCTCTCCGTCTCTAGTTCTCTCCGTCTCTAGTTCTCTCCGTCTGTCTCTCTGTCTCTAGTTCTCTCCGTCTCTCGTTCTCTCCATCTCTCGTTCTCTCCATCTCTCGTTCTCTCCATCTCCGTCTCTAGTTCTCTCCGTCTCTCGTTCTCTCCGTCTCTCGTTCTCTCTGTCTCTCGTTCTCTCCGTCTAGTTCTCGCCATCTCTCTGTCTGTCTGTCTCTAGTTCTCTTCGTCTCTCTTCCTCTGTTTCTAGTTATTGTCCTCGTGCGGTCTCTCTCATTGTACATTTATAAGGTGTAAGGTTTAACAACCTTTCCTATTGAATCGTGATTCCACTGTGAACACTGCAGCCATCTAACATTTGAAGTAATATATTGGGTATTTTGTACATAGAGCTGCAAAAACAAACCTTAATAAAAGCAGATTTAGTTGACCTATGACCTAGAGGTCTTCACAGGTCTAAAACGTTGGACCCGTTCTGAAATGGACCTGGGGCTTTCCCACCTGGACCCAATATGCATAAATAAATAAAAAATAACATAGAGGCCCATTTTGAACGGACCCGAAGACAACTAGACCTGTTCCGTATAGACCTGGTCGGATCCAGACCCGGTCCGATCGGATCCGAGTGAGGGAAGCAGCAGAAAAGTTTTTTTTATTTTTTTTACGGTTATTAACCAGAGCTGATAAAGCACAAGATAAAGTGCAAGAGGAGAGAGGTACCACTCTAGCAGGCGGGGGAGGGGCCGTACTGTGAGGGAGTGACACGGTGAACAGGGAGGAGGGAGAGACGAGAGACCGCAACCAACCAAGCCGACTCCTGCTATAGTCGACTAATAGCTGTCACAGCTAGGTAATTTATCGTGAAATATGATTACGTAGTACCTGTCTTGACTGCATCAAACCGGGAGAAGCTAGGTAAGCCACCTAACGTTGGCTAGGTAGGCTGCAGTGCCTGCGCTTTCTCATCCTACAGTCACACATAACAACAACTCCATTCAGAATATTAGGTAGCAGCCTAGCTGTTGACTCTTCCTTGATGTAGCATGTCCTTCTCCTATAACTTTTAATTCCATCTTCCATTGATTAGATATCTCCTAACTTTTGCCCCACATGGAGGCTCTAAGACTGTATCCTATTGCCACTTTGATGACTTGTGATTGGCCAACAACAAGCTGCACAGCCGCACTCCACTCTGGTGAAAAGCAAAGAGCAGCAGCATAAATGATACAAGTTCTCCCTCTCTCTCTCTCTCTACTGCAGCAGTCTGTTAGGATCTGTACGGCCCCTCTGGACAAGTCAGTTAAAATGACACATACCCGTGACAATCATATCAGACCCGTGACCGCGTCTCGGATATTCAGGTACAGGTAGATCTGCAAAGACCTCTACTATGACCCCTCAGAGCAGCAGCAAAGAGAGAGTGAGAGATGGTCAGAGAGAGTGAGAGATGGTCAGAGAGAGAGTGAGAGATGGTCAGAGAGAGAGTGAGAGATGGTCAGAGAGAGAGAGAGAGATGGTCAGAGAGAGAGAGAGATGGTCAGAGAGAGTGAGAGATGGTCAGAGAGAGAGAGAGATGGTCAGAGAGAGTGAGAGATGGTCAGAGAGTGAGAGATGGTCAGAGAGAGAGAGAGATGGTCAGAGAGAGAGAGAGATGGTCAGAGAGAGAGAGAGATGGTCAGAGAGAGAGACTTTACCTCCATCAGGTGATTAAAGTGAAGATGCTGCTGGCTATGTTATGGTCCTTTCCTGATAATCACAAGAACCTCTACTGTATTCTGCTGGACTACACCCAACTAGCACTATGACTGACTGATTCATCTAATATCTCTATTTACCCCTCTCTCTCTCTCTCTCTCCCCCCTCTCCCCTCTCTCTCTCTCTCCCCCCCCCCCCTCTCTCTCTCTCTCTTTCTGTCTGCTTCTCTCTCTCTGTTTTTATCTTGAATTCCCTCTACCCCAGTATTTCTCTCTTTGTGTAACTTTTTTGCCGCCTCTCTATTTTTCATTCACCTCTTTTTTATTTTCCTTTGTGCAGGACGAGAAGAATCAGATGATGACGACCAACGTCTGGCTGAAGCAGGTGAGGTGTTCCAGTACATTCAGTATATATAGCATGTGTGTGACTGAGGTGTTCCAGTACATTCAGTATATATAGCATGTGTGTGACTGAGGGGTTCCAGTACATTCAGTGTATATATAGCATGTGTGTGACTGAGGTGTTCCAGTACATTCAGTATATATAACATGTGTGTGACTGAGGTGTTCCAGTACATTCAGTATATATAGCATGTGTGTGACTGAGGTGTTCCAGTACATTCAGTATATATAGCATGTGTGTGACTGGGGTGTTCCATTACATTCAGTATATATAGCATGTGTGTGACTGAGGTGTTCCAGTACATTCAGTATATATAGCATGTGTGTGACTGAGGTGTTCCAGTACATTCAGTATATATAGCATGTGTGTGACTGAGGTGTTCCAGTCCATTCAGTATATATAACATGTGTGTGACTGAGGTGTTCCAGTACATTCAGTATATATATATATATATATAGCATATGTGTGACTGAGGTGTTCCAGTCCATTCAGTATATATAACATGTGTGTGACTGAGGTGTTCCAGTACATTCAGTATTTATAGCATGTGTGTGACTGAGGTGTTCCAGTACATTCAGTATATATAGCATGTGTGTGACTGAGGTGTTCCAGTACATTCAGTATATATAGCATGTGTGTGACTGAGGTGTTCCAGTCCATTCAGTATATATAACATGTGTGTGACTGAGGTTTTCCAGTACATTCAGTGTATATATAGCATGTGTGTGACTCAGGTGTTCCAGTCCATTCAGTGTATATAGCATGTGTGTGACTGAGGTGTTCCAGTACATTCAGTATATATAACATGTGTGTGACTGAGGTGTTCCAGTACATTCAGTATATCTATAGCATGTGTGTGACTGCGGTGTTCCAGTCCATTCAGTGTATATATAGCATGTGTGTGACTGAGGTGTTCCAGTCCATTCAGTATATATAGCATGTGTGTGACTGAGGTGTTCCAGTACATTCAGTGTATATAGCATGTGTGTGACTGAGGTGTTCCAGTCCATTCAGTATATATAACATGTGTGTGACTGAGGTGTTCCAGTACATCCAGTATTTATAGCATGTGTGTGACGGAGGTGTTCCAGTACATTCAGTGTATATTTAGCATATGTGTGACTGAGGTGTTCCAGTCCATTCAGTATATATAACATGTGTGTGACTGAGGTGTTCCAGTCCATTCAGTATATATAACATGTGTGTGACTGAGGTGTTCCAGTACATTCAGTATATATACAGTGGGGAAAAAAGGTATTTAGTCAGCCACCAATTGTGCAAGTTCTCCCACTTAAAAAGATGAGAGAGGCCTGTAATTTTCATCATAGGTACACGTCAACTATGACAGACAAATTGAGAATTCTTTTCTCCAGAAAATCACATTGTAGGATTTTTTGTGAATTTATTTGCAAATTATGGTGGAAAATAAGTATTTGGTCACCTACAAACAAGCAAGATTTCCGGCTCTCACAGACCTGTAACAACTTCTTTAAGAGGCTCCTCTGTCCTCCACTCGTTACCTGTATTAATGGCACCTGTTTGAACTTGTTATCAGTATAAAAGACACCTGTCCACAACCTCAAACAGTCACACTCCAAACTCCACTATGGCCAAGACCAAAGAGCTGTCAAAGGACACCAGAAACAAAATTGTAGACCTGCACCAGGCTGGGAAGACTGAATCTGCAATAGGTAAGCAGCTTGGTTTGAAGAAATCAACTGTGGGAGCAATTATTAGGAAATGGAAGACATACAAGACCACTGATAATCTCCCTCGATCTGGGGCTCCACGCAAGATCTCACCCCGTGGGGTCAAAATGATCACAAGAACGGTGAGCAAAAATCCCAGAACCACACGGGGGGACCTAGTGAATGACCTGCAGAGAGCTGGGACCAAAGTAACAAAGCCTACCATCAGAAACACACTACGCCGCCAGGGACTCAAATCCTGCAGTGCCAGACGTGTCCCCCTGCTTAAGCCAGTACATGTCCAGGCCCGTCTGAAGTTTGCTAGAGTGCATTTGGATGATCCAGAAGAGGATTGGGAGAACGTCATATGGTCAGATGAAACCAAAATATAACTTTTTGGTAAAAACTCAACTTGTCGTGTTTGGAGGACAAAGAATGCTGAGTTGCATCCAAAGAACACCATACCTACTGTGAAGCATGGTGGTGGTAACATCATGCTTTGGGGCTGTTTTTCTGCAAAGGGACCAGGACGACTGATCCGTGTAAAGGAAAGAATGAATGGGGCCATGTATCGTGAGATTTTGAGTGAAAACCTCCTTCCATCAGCAAGGGCATTGAAGATGAAACGTGGCTGGGTCTTTCAGCATGACAATGATCCCAAACACACCGCCTGGGCAACGAAGGAGTGGCTTCGTAAGAAGCATTTCAAGGTCCTGGAGTGGCCTAGCCAGTCTCCAGATCTCAACCCCATAGAAAATCTTTGGAGGGAGTTGAAAGTCCGTGTTGCCCAGCGACAGCCCCAAAACATCACTGCTCTAGAGGAGATCTGCATGGAGGAATGGGCCAAAATACCAGCAACAGTGTGTGAAAACCTTGTGAAGACTTACAGAAAACGTTTGACCTGTGTCATTGCCAACAAAGGGTATATAACAAAGTATTGAGAAACTTTTGTTATTGACCAAATACTTATTTTCCACCATAATTTGCAAATACATTCATTAACAATCCTACAATGTGATTTTCTGGATTTTTCTTTCTCATTTTGTCTGTCATAGTTGACATGTACCTATGATGAAAATTACAGGCCTCTCTCATCTTTTTAAGTGGGAGAACTTGCACAATTGGTGGCTGACTACATACTTTTTTCCCCCACTGTAACATGTGTGACTGAGGTGTTCCAGTCCATTCAGTATATATAGCATGTGTGTGACTGAGGTGTTCCAGTACATTCAGTGTATATATAGCATGTGTGTGACTGAGGTGTTCCAGTACATTCAGTGTATATAACATGTGTGTGACTGAGGTGTTCCAGTCCATTCAGTGTATATATAGCATGTGTTTGACTGTTTCAATGTGAATAAATGATGGTAATTAGTTTAAGGATTAATAGGCCTGTAATGGCTCTTTCTGATCACACCTGGGGCACTGAACGACCTCTCGTCTCCTTGTTTGTGTGTCTCCGTGTGTGCGTGTGTGTTGTTCCCCACTCAGGAGTGGAATGACTACAAGCTACGCTGGAGGCCTTCTGACTATGACAACGTCACGTCCATCAGAGTCCCGTCAGAACTAATCTGGGTCCCAGACATCGTCCTCTACAACAAGTGAGTGACAGCAGACTGTTTGTCCAAAACTGTTGTTGTAATGTAACATCAAGGTCGAGTTCAGTAAACTCCACGTCCAGACCTATTTAAATGGTTACGTGGCGCCATCTACTGGGTTCCCGAGTACATTAATCAGGAAGGGTTTCTCAGGAGGTATTTCCCACGACAGTGAGCTGATGACTGTGGTACCTTCTACATGTTCTGGAGCACCAATGATGATTACCTAGATGACATTTTTCTGTCCAACAGTGAGGCATGAGTCTATTTACCTGTTGTTGTTAGGGTTTGACTGTCCAACAGTGAGGCATGAGTCTATTTACCTGTTGTTGTTAGGGTTTGACTGTCCAACAGTGAGGCATGAGTCTATTTACCTGTTGTTGTTAGGGTTTGACTGTCCAACAGTGAGGCATGATTCTATTTACCTGTTGTTGTTAGGGTTTGACTATCCAACAGTGAGGCATGATTCTATTTACCTGTTGTTGTTAGGGTTTGACTATCCAACAGTGAGGCATGAGTCTATTTACCTGTTGTTGTTAGGGTTTGACTGTCCAACAGTGAGGCATGAGTCTATTTACCTGTTGTTGTTAGGGTTTGACTGTCCAACAGTGAGGCATGATTCTATTTACCTGTTGTTGTTAGGGTTTGACTGTCCAACAGTGAGGCATGAGTCTATTTACCTGTTGTTGTTAGGGTTTGACTGTCCAACAGTGAGGCATGAGTCTATTTACCTGTTGTTGTTAGGGTTTGACTGTCCAACAGTGAGGCATGAGTCTATTTACCTGTTGTTGTTAGGGTTTGACTGTCCAACAGTGAGGCATGATTCTATTTACCTGTTGTTGTTAGGGTTTGACTATCCAACAGTGAGGCATGATTCTATTTACCTGTTGTTGTTAGGGTTTGACTATCCAACAGTGAGGCATGAGTCTATTTACCTGTTGTTGTTAGGGTTTGACTGTCCAACAGTGAGGCATGAGTCTATTTACCTGTTGTTGTTAGGGTTTGACTGTCCAACAGTGAGGCATGATTCTATTTACCTGTTGTTGTTAGGGTTTGACTGTCCAACAGTGAGGCATGAGTCTATTTACCTGTTGTTGTTAGGGTTTGACTGTCCAACAGTGAGGCATGAGTCTATTTACCTGTTGTTGTTAGGGTTTGACTGTCCAACAGTGAGGCATGAGTCTATTTACCTGTTGTTGTTAGGGTTTGACTGTCCAACAGTGAGGCATGAGTCTATTTACCTGTTGTTGTTAGGGTTTGACTGTCCAACAGTGAGGCATGAGTCTATTTACCTGTTGTTGTTAGGGTTTGACTGTCCAACAGTGAGGCATGATTCTATTTACCTGTTGTTGTTAGGGTTTGACTGTCCAACAGTGAGGCATGAGTCTATTTACCTGTTGTTGTTAGGGTTTGACTGTCCAACAGTGAGGCATGAGTCTATTTACCTGTTGTTGTTAGGGTTTGACTGTCCAACAGTGAGGCATGAGTCTATTTACCTGTTGTTGTTAGGGTTTGACTGTCCAACAGTGAGGCATGAGTCTATTTACCTGTTGTTGTTAGGGTTTGACTATCCAACAGTGAGGCATGAGTCTATTTACCTGTTGTTGTTAGGGTTTGACTGTCCAACAGTGAGGCATGAGTCTATTTACCTGTTGTTGTTAGGGTTTGACTGATTGAACAGCAGCTGTAGACCTACTCTTGATAAAGCTCTCATCTTAAAACAGCCATCCCATCCCCAGTAATATGCTGCCATGTTATCCTGATCCTAGCCATACCCAGTAATATACTGTCATGTTATCCTGCTCCTAGCCCTCCCCAGTAATATACTGCCATGTTATCCTGATCCTAGCCCTCCCCAGTAATATACTGCCATGTTATCCTGATCCTAGCCCTCCCCAGTAATATACTGCCATGTTATCCTGATCCTAGCCCTCCCCAGTAATATACTGCCATGTTATCCTGATCCTAGCCCTCCCCAGTAATATACTGCCATGTTATCCTGATCCTAGCCCTCCCCTGTAATATACTGCCATGTTATCCTGATCCTAGCCCTCCCCAGTAATATACTGCCATGTTATCCTGATCCTAGCCCTCCCCAGTAATATACTGCCATGTTATCCTGATCCTAGCCCTCCCCAGTAATATACTGCCATGTTATCCTGATCCTAGCCCTCCCCAGTAATATACTGCCATGTTATCCTGATCCTAGTCCTCCCCTGTAATATACTGCCATGTTATCCTGATCCTAGCCCTCCCCAGTAATATACTGCCATGTTATCCTGATCCTAGTCCTCCCCTGTAATATACTGCCATGTTACCCTGCTCCTAGCCCTCCCCAGTAATATACTGCCATGTTATCCTGATCCTAGCCCTACCCAGTAATATACTGCCATGTTACCCTGCTCCTAGCCCTCCCCAGTAATATACTGCCATGTTATCCTGATCCTAGCCCTCCCCAGTAATATACTGCCATGTTATCCTGATCCTAGCCCTCCCCAGTAATATACTGCCATGTTATCCTGATCCTAGCCCTCCCCAGTAATATACTGCCATGTTATCCTGATCCTAGCCATACCCAGTAATATACTGCCATGTTACCCTGCTCCTAGCCCTCCCCAGTAATATACTGCCATGTTATCCTGATCCTAGCCCTCCCCAGTAATATACTGCCATGTTACCCTGATCCTAGCCCTCCCCAGTAATATACTGCCATGTTACCCTGATCCTAGCCCTCCCCAGTAATATACTGCCATGTTACCCTGATCCTAGCCCTCCCCAGTAATATACTGCCATGTTATCCTGATCCTAGCCCTCCCCTGTAATATACTGCCATGTTATCCTGATCCTAGTCCTCCCCTGTAATATACTGCCATGTTATCCTGATCCTAGCCCTCCCCAGTAATATACTGCCATGTTATCCTGATCCTAGCCCTCCCCAGTAATATACTGCCATGTTATCCTGATCCTAGCGCTCCCCAGTAATATACTGCCATGTTATCCTGATCCTAGCCCTCCCCAGTAATATACTGCCATGTTACCCTGATCCTAGCCCTCCCCAGTAATATACTGCCATGTTACCCTGATCCTAGCCCTCCCCAGTAATATACTGCCATGTTATCCTGATCCTAGCCCTCCCCAGTAATATACTGCCATGTTATCCTGATCCTAGCCCTCCCCAGTAATATACTGCCATGTTATCCTGATCCTAGCCCTCCCCAGTAATATACTGCCATGTTATCCTGATCCTAGCCCTCCCCAGTAATATACTGCCATGTTATCCTGATCCTAGCCCTCCCCTGTAATATACCGCCATGTTATCCTGATCCTAGCCCTCCCCTGTAATATACTGCCATGTTATCCTGATCCTAGCCCTCCCCTGTAATATACTGCCATGTTATCCTGATCCTAGCCCCCTCCTGTAATATACTGCTATGTTATCCTGATCCTAGCCCTCCCCTGTAATATACTGCCATGTTATCCTGATCCTAGCCCTCCCCTGTAATATACTGCCATGTTATCCTGATCCTAGCCCCCTCCTGTAATATACTGCTATGTTATCCTGATCCTAGCCCTCCCCTGTAATATACTGCCATGTTATCCTGATCCTAGCCCTCCCCAGTAATATACTGCCATGTTATCCTGATCCTAGCCCCCTCCTGTAATATACTGCTATGTTATCCTGATCCTAGCCCTCCCCTGTAATATACTGCCATGTTATCCTGATCCTAGCCCTCCCCTGTAATATACTGCCATGTTATCCTGATCCTAGCCCTCCCCAGTAATATACTGCCATGTTATCCTGATCCTAGCCCTCCCCTGTAATATACTGCCATGTTACCCTGATCCTAGCCCTCCTAATAGTTTTCCCCTCATCTAAATGTATTCTAGTTTCACGGCTAAAAGTGTCAGATTAAACTCAGGGTATTTAATGACTGTTCCACCAAGCTCTCCTGTGAGATCATGATCAGTTAGTGAAATTAAAAAGGTTATTTAGCGGCGCGTATTAAAGCTGTGATCAGGGATTCGTAGCGCTTGAGGGGAGGAGATCAATTACAGACTGCCATATAGGAGATTGTTCCTGGAGGATGATAACTCTTTACCAAAATAATTGCTTCTAATATGTCTCGGAGTCCTGTGTGTTTTTGTATGTAAATAAAACAATTTGTGAAGTGCTGATGAGGTTCCTGTCATATTGAAATGTCAAATGTGGCCTTAACACTGATTATATACAGTATTTGGAGGGAGCTAAGTTACATAGCAAAACATTTACTATTTACCAAATCAACACAGTTATGTATTGGCTAATCCTGATTTGCTTTTAGATTAATTTGTGAAACTATCTTTATTGCGGTTTGATTATTAATGTAATAGCTACCATAATTCACAATGTTTAACACTGTACTGTACAACCATATCTAACTACAACGGGTTGGTCAAAAAAAAAAGCATTGTGATGGTTGAGAAGCGTTCTAAGAAGCAGTTTACAACGGGAAGGCCTTTGATGCAAAATAGGCTACTTGTTTTATTTTCTACCTGAGAAATCACTGTGCATCCACTGTCCCACCAGCCTGGTCAGGCAATTCATTAACTTGATCTCCACTGTAAGAAGCATCTCAACATTATTACCCCTTCTAGCCGAACATTTAGTTTGCAACAATGTGGGATTGTACAAATGTTGCTGTCTGCCTCTCTGACCTTTGCAGCGTTGTTTCAGTATTGAATAGCGATCTCCACCGGCCCATATGAACCTGTCAGGACGAGACATCCTTTTCTGCATCAGCATCATTTTTCTGGATATATACAAAAGACGTGTCAATCGAATAACACGTAAAACGAAACACACCTGGTTTGCTGTTTCTCCAGCTTCAGTTTGAAGTGATTGTGTTAGCTGTGTAGTTGGTTAACATAAGCTAGCAAGGGAGAAGCGCTGGCACGGTATCGTAGTGGGTGATATAAATAAATTGTCAGTGTTATGATTACAATAATTCCCTTTTCTGTGGCCTATAGCGTATTTCTTCTTGATGAGCAAGATGATTGATGCGCTAAATTCAGCATCACTGACAGCACTGTCACTGTCAGCAGCAGCACTGCCCTTAGCCAAAGGAAGAAGTTTTGAAAAAATTCCCCTTTATAATAAAGCATTGCATGCAACTATAATCGCATTTGTGTTGTGGTATACAGTTGAGCAGACCGGTTTTTAGGATTTCCACACATGGGGAGGAGAGGATGACGCAACGGCAACCAGAACAAGCCCCATGGCAGCGGCTGGCTGTGGCTCCACGACTGGAGCGGGAGTCTCCTTAACTGTGGCTAGTCGAGGAGCTGGCTGAGGAGGATGCAGACCTTGGTGTCGTGGACTGTGCACTCTGGAGTTGTCTTCATCTGCTTGGGAGCTAGGCCGCTCTGGGGAGCAGAAGCGGACCCGACACTCCCGTGGGGGGGGAGTGGCGCTCCCGACGCCCTGGCAGATACGACGTATGCTCCAGTCGGAGGGGACCTGGAGCGACGATCTGTTGAATAGCTGGGCCACCTCTGGACTTAGTGGAGGTCCTAATGGTCTCGTGGAGGTGTAGCCGGACTGACTCGGGAAGTACCGGCAGTGATGGTGCTCCCGTGGCGGTAACGATGTCTCTAGCCGGGGAGGCCTAGAGCAGTGGTGGTCAGGAGAGTAGCGGTGGTACCGGTGCTCCCGCGGAGGTGAATCAGGCCGGGAGGGCCTTTCCCTCATCAGCTCCCAACTGGTGAGGGTGTGGTCACTCCCTGACCACTGAAGCAGGGCTGGTAGTCTCTTAGATGAGAGAAGTGTGTAGGGCCTCGCAACTCATTTTCCTCAGGTGCATGACGGCTTCGTGTGGCGGTGTGGACTGAGGTGGGTGGTCACAGGCGTCTCATACGTCTTAGGGATGCAGGATAACTCGCCTGCATCCTGGGGCGGTTGACTGGTATGCCCTCACCCGTCTGAGTGGTCTGATCATCCTTGAGATATTTCAGCAGCATTGTAGGTCCCCAAGAACACAGTGGCCTCCATCATTCTTAAATGGAAGAAGTTTGGAACAACCAAGACTCTTCCTAGAGTTGACCGCCCGGCCAAACTGATTAATCGGGGGAGAAGGGTCTTTGTCAGGGAGGTGACCAAGAACCCGATGGTCACTCTGACAGAAGGACAACCATCTCTGCAGCACTCCACCAATCAGGGCTTTATGGTAGAATGGGCAGACGGAAGCCACTCATCAGTAAAAGGCACATGACAGCCCACTTGGAGTTTGCCAAAAGGCACCTAAAGGACTCTCAAACCATGAGAAACAAGATTCTCTGGTCTGATGAAACCAAGATCGAACTCTTTGGCCCGAATGCCAAGCGTCACGTCTGGAGGAAACCTGGCACCATCCCTACGGTAAAGCATGGTGGTGGCAGCATCATGCTGTGGGGATGTTTTTCAGCGGCATGGACTGGGAAACCAGTCAGGATCGAGGGAAAGATAGACGGAGCAAAGTACAAAGAGATCCTTAATGAAAACCTGCTCCAGAGTGCTCAGGACCTCAGACTGGGTTGAAGGTTCACCTTCCAACAGGACAACGACCCTAAGCACACAGCCAAGATAACGCAGGAGTGGCTTCGGGACAAGTCTCTGAATGTCCATGAGTGGCCCAGCCAGAGCCCGGACTTGAACCCAATCGAACATCTCTGGAGAGACCTGAAAATACCTGTGCAGCAACTCTCCCCAACCAACATGACAGAGCTTGAGAGGATCTGCAAAGAAGAATGGGAGAAACTCACCAAAAACAGGTGTGCCAAGCTTGTAGCGTCATACCCAAGAAGACTTGAGGCTGTAATCGCTGCCAAAGGTGTAAAGGGTAGTGCCCAAGGACACTAAGAAAACCTAAATGACTACCGACCCACGAGCCTACCAGACGAGCTAAATTACTTTTATGCTCGCTTCGAGGCGAGTAACACTGAAAGCATCAGCTGTTCCGGATGATTGTGTGATCACGCTCTCCGTAGCCGATGTGAGTAAGACCTTTAAACAGGTCAACATTCACAAGGCCGCAGGGCCAGACGGATTACCAGGACGTGTACTGCGAGCATGCGCTGACCAACTGGCAAGTGTCTTCACTGACATTTTCAACCTGTCCCTGACTGAGTCTGTAATACCAACATGTTTCAAGCAGACCACCATAGTCCCTGTGCCCAAGAACACTAAGGTAACCTGCCTAAATGACTACAGAACCGTAGCACTGACATCTGTAGCCATGAAGTGCTTTGAAAGGCTGGTCATGGCTCACATCAACAGCATTGTCCCAGAAACCCTAGACCCACTCCAATTTGCATACCGCCCCAACAGATTCACAGATGATGCAATCTATATTGCACTCCACACTGCCCTTTCCCACCTGGACAAGAGGAACACCTACGTGAGAATGCTATTCATTGACTACAGCTCAGCGTTCAACACCATAGTGCCCTCAAAGCTCATCACTAAACTAAGGACCCTGGGACTAAACACCTCCCTCTGCAACTGGATCCTGGACTTCCTGACGGGCCGCCCCCAGGTGGTAAGAGTAGGTAACAACACATCTGCCACGCTGATCCTCAACATGGGGGCCCCTCAGGGGTGCGTGCTCAGTCCCGTCCTCTACTCCCTGTTCACCCATGACTGCATGGCCAGGCACGACTCCAACACCATCATTAAATTTGCCGACAACACAAGTGGTAGGCCTGATCACCGACAACGATGAGACAGCCTATAGGGAGGAGGTCAGAGACCTGGCCGTGTGGTGCCAGAATAACTGTGCCAGGATGTAGTCCTGTGTAGCTCAGTTGGTAGAGCATGGCGCTTGCAACGCCAGGGTTGTGGGTTCGATTCCCACGGGGGGCCAGTATGAAAATGTACGCACTCACTAACTGTAAGTCGCTCTGGATAAGAGCATCTGCTAAAATGACTAAAAAAAAAAAAAAAAAAATAACAACCTCAACGTGACCAAGACAAAGGAGATGATTGTGGACTACAGGAAAAAAAAAGAGCACTGAGCACGCCCCCATTCTCATCGACGGGGCTGTAGTGGAACAGGTTGAGAGCTTCAAGTTCCTTGGTGTCCACATCACCAACGAACTATCATGGTCCAAACACACCAAGACAGTTGTGAAGAGGGCATGACAAAGCCTATTCCCCCTCAGGAGACTGAAAAGATTTGGTTGGGTCCTCAGATCCTCAAAAAGTTCTACAGCTGCACCATCGAGAGCATCCTGACTGGTTGCATCACCGCCTGGTATGGCAACTGCTCGGCCTCCGACCGCAAGGCACTACAGAGGGTAGTGCGTACGGCCCAGTACATCACTGGGGCCAAGCTTCCTGCCATCCAGGACCTCTATACCAGGTGGTGTTCAGAGGAAGAAACTCAAAATTGTCAAAGACTCCAGCCACCCTAGTCATAGACTGTTCTCTCTGCTACCGCACGGCAAGCGGTACCGGAGCGCCAAGTCAAGGTCCAAAAGGTTTCTCAACAGCTTCTACCCCCAAGCCATAAGACTCCTGAACAGCTAATCATGGCTACCCGGACTATTTGCACTGCCCCCCCACCCCATCCTTTTACACTGGTGCTACTCTGTTAATTATTTATGCATAGTCACTTTAACTCTACCCATATTACCTCAACTAGCCAGTGCTGCACATTGACTCTGTACCGGTACCCCCCTGTATATATAGCCTCCCTACTGTTATTTTATTTTACTTCTGCTCTTTTTTGTTTAATGTGGAAAAAAGTCAAGGGGTCTGAATATTTTCAGAATGCACTGTACTTCTAACTGATTGGTTTGGTTCTGCCCTCTATAGTGCTGTCCGGTTAGAACATGATGATGAGGCCCATCACTGTGCTCCTGATAGTCACCACCACACAGACAGCTGTTTCCATTTGGGAATGTTTATATGAATATTTTATTGGAATCTTATTGTTGTGGTTATTTCGATGCACAACATTCAGACATTCGTGTTCCTCTCGACAATAAAAAGTCCTCGGAAACATTCGTCTTGTCCCTTCGGACGACGATAACAGTCTCACCTGAGTGGGCGGATTTCCAAGCGCTCTGATTAGTTGGGAATGGCAGGGCTATGATGGGTGAGGGATCATTTAGGTATATTGAGCAGCCAAACTAACGGAATTTAAGGGAAACTGAAAGGACTGTGAAGGGGAGTTAGGTAGAGAGGAGAGGAGCAGGACAGCCTTTTTTTTTTTTTACAAAGCCTATCACCGATTCGATAGGCAGCCGCATAGACATGTTGCAATTTCAGCAATATGCGTATCGAAAAAATTATGAATTAGCCTCCTTCTGTACGCCTACATCTGTATAGGAGATCCAATAGCCTATCTGACAATGAGTACGCTTAAATGCACAGTAATAATTCGATATTAAACTGTGTGGTATCCCAGGAGGTCTACACCGGGGGTTGGTGATGGAGGGGAAGTACGTGCCGCGACGTTGGCTCCCTCTGCTGGGAGTACCCGGGCTGGGCACCACGACGCTGATGGCACCAATTAGGGGTAATTAGGGGAGAGTGCCAACCAGCCGTGCAGGCCACATAAATGGAGCTCCGTGGCACACCTTGAGAGAGAAAAAGAGCGAGGCAAGGAGTGAGCCGACAACGAAGCTCCCGGAGGACCAAATATGAGCAGGACCGAGCC
Source organism: Coregonus lavaretus (assembly GCF_964263955.1). Classification (NCBI taxonomy): domain Eukaryota; kingdom Metazoa; phylum Chordata; class Actinopteri; order Salmoniformes; family Salmonidae; genus Coregonus; species Coregonus lavaretus. Next base: position 1,260,351 of record NC_140018.1, read on the forward strand.
AACCCTAACTTATTTTGTTGTAAAGTTTATTTGATTTTCTGTTGCCTAGTAAAGTCGTATTTTTTTTACTAGAACCTCCCTGTCTCTGTGTCCATCTCTGTGCGCTCAACCCAACACCCCACAGTTTACCACAACTGATTAAGGCAGTAGGCTGAATATGGCATTAGCATTACTCTGCTTATCTTAATCGGTGTAAGGTCATAATCCAAGTAAGCATATGCCGATTAAAATAGCTGGTTTTCTGAGCAATCTTTCAAATTATTAGGACATGTGAACCCCATAATCGGTGTTCCAGCGATGTATTTGATCTACAGCATGTGCTAGCACCAGCGGAACCATTGAAGTGAGTTTGGAACAATGCGTCTTAGAAATAGCTTTCACATACACACGTTATATGTGCTAACTCAGAATCAAATATACTTCCCAAAAATAACATGGGCGCTGTGGTAGGACGTTTATTTTGATTGGAGATTTTTTGCATTTATCAGAGTTCCATCAGGTAGCCTGATTTCAGATGTGTCCATGTAAACAGGATTATTAGAGAAATCGTTCTTCTTGCAAAGCATGTAAACGTTTTAAAATAACTATTATATCAATCTGACTATGTAACCGTACTCACTAATAAAGAAATGCAAGCTCTCTCTCTCTCTCTCTCTCTAGTACTGAAATCTCTGACAGTTGAACCGTGAGGTGGACAATTATTGTTTTAGGAACGGAAAAACCAATAAAACAATAGGCTATAACGTTTTGCATATCCTACACATCGAAACACAAGGAATAGTGTTTTGTAATTTGTTATAGGCTGTTTTTAAGGACACGTAAATGTGGCACATTTCGCCAACATCCCTGGTTTATTGATGGGGCTGGCTGCATTGGTTGACGCCCTAATGGGTTACGCACCCAATGCATATGGATGACCCGTACATTTCTGAAATGTCAGATCAATTAAAATCTTCCCAGTCACTTGTCCGGCGCCAAATTTCCCTAAAATACACTTTCCATTGATACTGATTCACCCAATGAAGACGAAGCACGGGCTACTCAGCGGTGATGGCCGATGCGCTCGCACCACTACCTCAAGATACGCTTCTTTGAAAAAACAGTGCTGTTCGCTCAGAATCCCTCAAAAGCTGTTGATTAAATTTTTAAAAATTGCTTCTACAGACAGATTAGTCTTCTATTTTCAGCTGTAGGCATTTTACTTTCCAAACGGTACGCCTATGTTTTGATGGTATTTTGACATTTGTGAAAGGCAAACAGAGTCGAAGCCAACCAGTCCCCTTTTTACATTTACATCATTTAGCAGACGCTCTTATCTAGAGCGACTTACACATTGGTGCATTCAACTTATGATAGCCAGTGGTACAACCACCTTTAAAAAAAATATATATATATATACCTTTTGTGGGGGAAGAAGGATTACTTTATACTATTCCAGGTATTCCTTAAAGAAGTAGGGTTTCAAGTGTCTCCGGAATCATGGGCCTAGATTAAATGGAGACAAGGTCGTCTTTCTTGACCTGTTTCATCAGAATCGGCTGTAACCTAGAAGCCTATACTACCCTGTAACTTTTGTTGTTTAAAAAAAATTATTCTGCTAATGTCTCCAGTCATATAAAGTGCAGTAGAATTGAATGAAATGTGTTTATAATCACAAAAGGAAAGGAGAAGAAACCATTCTGATAGTAGCCTATGGCCTGCTATACACCACCATGTGCTCAGCCATGCATTGAACACTGCAGTTTTTTTTTTTTTTGCGAACTACGATTGAGTTATATTTGCCTTCATTATGACTATCCAATCTACTCATCACATTAGGAATAGTAGGCTATCTTACATACGTCTGCAAATGCAACGACAGATGCACGGAATGTTTTATTATAAAGGTGTGTTTTTATGGTGAAAGTCCGTTTCCCCAAACTTGAAACTCAACATGCTGCCTATGGGAGAGGGACAGAGAGGGACAGAGAGGGACAGAGAGGGAGAGACTCAACTCAAACTGAACTGTCTATCATACAGCAGAGCGTGCCAAACGCCCACAACTGAATAGATAAGAGCCCATCATGAGCGCACCGCTTCCAAAACATGTTTTTCTCTCCCCTACCCCAATCCCATTGTCAATTATATCAATAATGTAATGAAAAAAATAAAAAAATAAACTTTTTTTGCAACACAAATTCTTGCAGTTTTACCATCTCAGCACTAGGAGTGGTGCAGCACCTCCAGCACCTGCAGCACCTGCAGCACCTCCAGCACCACTACTTCCCGTGGCTATGGCTGTGCATGCCCATACCAACCTGGCCGAACTGAGAAGGCCAATCCAACTAACAACCAGAGGGTTTGCTTGGCAAACGATGCCAATGATATACGGTACTCGGCTGTCGACTCGTACCTACGACCGCAGCACAGCCGTGCTAAAAAAAGTTGTTAAGGCGCCCTCTCGTGTACAATTGCTTCAGTAATCTCTGTTCTGTTGTGTTCTGCTCTCCTCTCTCCAGTGCGGACGGTGAGTTCGCCGTGACCCACATGACCAAGGCCCACCTGTTCCACAATGGGAAGGTGCGCTGGGTTCCCCCGGCCATCTATAAGTCCTCCTGCTCTATAGACGTCACCTTCTTCCCCTTCGACCAGCAGAACTGTAAGATGAAGTTTGGCTCCTGGACTTACGACAAGGCTAAGATTGACCTGGAACGCATCGAGGTATGGGGTTGCATCAATCAGTTAGTCAGTCAGTCAATCAATCAATCAATCAATCAATCAATCAATCAATCAATCAATCAATCAATCAATCAATCAATCAAACAATCAATCACTCAAGCAGGTACTGTTGTAAAAATGTTGTACAAGATGTGTACGACACAGGTAATGTAAGTATTGTCTATGTGTCTAGTGTGTATGTACAGTGTTTATGTTTTATACATTAGCCTGGTCCCAGATCTGTTTGTGTTCTTGCTAACTCCATTGCTGTCATTGTCAAGCCACACTGAGAGCTGATCAGAGCCAGCAGTGTGTGACAATCTTCCCATAAGGGACACTAAAGGGTATCTCTTATTCCCTAGAACACAGTGGATCTGAACAACTGTATCTACACAGTGCTTATGAAGCCTTTGTGTATGCCATATGAAGCCTTCATAGAGTGGGACGGTTGATCTCTATTCCCTAGAACACTGTGGATCTGAACAACTACTGGGAGAGTGGGGAGTGGGCCATCATCAATGCAGTGGGAACATACAACACCAAGAAGTACGACTGCTGTCATGAGATCTACCCTGATATCACATACTTCTTCATCATCAGACGACTGCCTCTCTTCTACACCATCAACCTGATCATCCCCTGTCTGCTCATCTCCTGTCTCACCGTCCTGGTCTTCTATCTCCCCTCAGGTAGGTCCTGGTCTTCTATCTCCTTTCAGGTAGGTCCTGGTCTCCCTTCAGGTAGGTCCTGGTCTTCGGTCTCCCCTCAGGTAGGTCCTGGTCTTCTATCTCCCTTCAGGTAGGTCCTGCTCTCCCCTCAGGTAGGTCCTGGTCTTCTATCTCCCCTTCAGGTAGGTCCTGGTCTCCCCTCAGGTAGGTCCTGGTCTTCTATCTCCCTTCAGGTAGGTCCTGGTCTCCCCTCAGGTAGGTCCTGGTCTTCTATCTCCCTGCAGGTAGGTCCTGGTCTTCTATCTCCCTTCAGGTAGGTCCTGGTCTTCGATCTCCCTTCAGGTAGGTCCTGGTCTCCCCTCAGGTAGGTCCTGGTCTTCTATCTCCCTTCAGGTAGGTCCTGGTCTCCCCTCAGGTAGGTCCTGGTCTTCTATCTCCCCTCAGGTAGGTCCTGGTCTTCTATCTCCCCTCAGGTAGGTCCTGGTCTTCTATCTCCCCTCAGGTAGGTCCTGGTCTTCTATCTCCCCTCAGGTAGGTCCTGGTCTTCTATCTCCCTTCAGGTAGGTCCTGGTCTCCCCTCAGGTAGGTCCTGGTCTTCTATCTCCCTTCAGGTAGGTCCTGGTCTTCTATCTCCCCTCAGGTAGGTCCTGGTCTTCTATCTCCCCTCAGGTAGGTCCTGGTCTTCTATCTCCCCTCAGGTAGGTCCTGGTCTTCTATCTCCCTTCAGGTAGGTCCTGGTCTCCCCTCAGGTAGGTCCTGGTCTTCTATCTCCCTTCAGGTAGGTCCTGGTCTCCCCTCAGGTAGGTCCTGGTCTTCTATCTCATTTCAGGTAAGTAGGGTAACAGAGGGAATCTCTGAATTTTCTGAATGTAATGGTGTGAAACGGCTTGTTAATGGTGACTTCACTCGCTCAGACCTTGAAGTAGTTGTTGTTTCCATTGCTCTGCAAGAGGCGTGGCTTTTGTGGAGCGACGGGTAACGATGCTTCGTGGGTGACTGTCGATGTGTTCAGAGGGTCCCTGGTTCGAGCCCAGGTTGGGGCAAGGAGAGAGACGGAAGCGATACTGTTACATGAACAATTCAGAATTTAGCCAACATTCCCATCTAGTGGAGGTTTTGGAAAATTACAGGTTGTTACAACTGAAAATAGTCCATATTTGACATACATATTGCATATTTATTATTTTAGTAACAGTTACAGAAATGCAAAAATAATAATATTGAAAGAGCATTAAGCTTATTTTAAATCTGCTTAAGTAAAAATGATTAAATGAACAAAAATGAATTTATCTATGCTGACTTCATTCACAAATTAAAAGCCAAACTTATCTTTCATCAAACAAATATGGCGTAATAAATGTCTTTATCTATAATGCATGCAAGAAGAAAAAGGGCATATGTTAAAAAATATTAAATTGCAACGATTAATACATCTTACAAAACACTATGCACTGTTATCCAGTGCCTATAGCCTAGTGAAAGTCTACACACCGCTTGCACAGTCATCACATTTTGCTGCCTTCAAATTAAATCTAAAAAAGGCATTAAATTAGATTTTTTTTTTCTAGTGATCTACACAACAGACTCCACATTTTCTATGTGAAAAGAAAGTTATAGAAAATGTTCCTAATTAATTACAAATAAAAAACAAAGATATCTTGATTGCATATGTCTTCACACCACAGAGTAGTTTTTTCTTTTTTTTTCACAAATGTTCGGAACCTTTATATTCTCATAGATTCTACAGATTGTAAATTAAAGATAAACATTTTTTGCCAAGAGTATTATTATATTATTGATCGATTGACTATGACTTTTTAAAATCACCCAGCAGTGCTATTTATAGAGTTAGCTCCAGGTAAATGTTGCAATTCTTCAGCCATTCCTGAACTTGCGACCAAAAACAAGTTACATAAGGACAGCACAAAAACAAATGATCTAATGATCTCTTCGCAGCAAAATCTGCATAGGTTGTATCCCCCATATATTTAACGTTCTATTGGTTGCAAGAATTAAAATAATTAAAATAGAAAAACTAAGTTTTGAATCCAGCATTGTTTTGTGTATCAGTTCATAAACCATGTGCCATGGAATCGGTACATCGAAAATCTCTTCCCAACTATTTTGCAATCTATATGGCACAGCTGTAAAAAATGTTGGTCCTTAAATGAAACTGGTATACTTTTTTATTTATCAGAATTTTCTTTAGCCAATTTCGGTCTTTAATGCAGGGCCGACAGACAAGTACCTTACTTTCTCCCCCTTCCACTTGCCTCTTCCGTTTTTGCAGTAATGCTGCAATTAATTGGTTGTAATTCTGAGTAGAGCAGACATTTCCATATATTTTTGTTAGCTGCTTGTGTGACATAACTCCACTTTTTTTTATTCCCCAAAATATTGTTTTTTTTATCAATTAGTATATTTTAATTTAACCATAATATGTGTTATATGTGTTGTATTTTCTGGTGGATTAAACTGAAAATGCAACCAACTTTCTATGGCTTGTTTTAAAAATAGCGATATTTTGGAGATTATTTCATTTTCAAATAACGGAAAGTCAGAGGTTGTAATCTGAATAAAGGGAAAAAGGCAATTCTTGAAAGTGGGGTTGTCAGTAGCTGAGTGTAGATGCGGTGTGGAAATCAAGCGCAGGAAACACGGGCGTACGTGAACAGACTTTAGTAAATGAAGTCAGCACCAAACAGGCGAACAGCCAACCCAACCGGGAGGCAAAATACAAATTACGCACAAAATACAACGTGCGTAAAAAGACAATAGCGCACACAGTGCGGACTCTCGAAAACAACAAAACACGAGAGTAATAACGAGAGCAACAGCTAGACAATAACCAATCACACATAACACCTGACCCAACACACGATAACTAAATAGGAAACCAAATCAAACACTAACAAGGGACAGGTGTACAAACAGACAAAACCAAACAAACATGAAACATCGAACGGTGGTAGCTAGTACTCCGGGGACGACGACCGCCGAAGCCTGCCCGAACAAGGAGGAGGAGCAGCCTCGGCCGAAACCGTGACAGTACCCCCCCCTTGACGCGCGGCTCCAGCCGTGCGCCGATCCCGGCCTCGGGGACGACCAGGACGACGCGGAGCAGGGCGCGTAGGATGACCCCGATGGAACTCGGTCAGCAAGGACAGGTCTAATATGTCCCTCCTCGGCACCCAGCACCGCTCCTCCGGGCCGTACCCCTCCCACTCCACGAGATATTGGAGACCCCCCATCCGGCGTCTCGAATCAAGGATGGACCTCACAGTGTACGCCGGAGCCCCCTCGATGTCCAACGGGGGCGGAGGAGTCTCCTCTATCTCATAGTCCTGGAGTGGACCAGCTACCACCGGCCTGAGGAGAGACACATGGAACGAGGGGTTAATATTCCTGTAATCAATAGGCAGTTCTAACCTGTAACACACCTCGTTCAACCTCCTCAGGACTTTGAATGGCCCCACAAACCGCCGACCCAGCTTCCGGCAGGGCAGGCGGAGGGGCAGGTTTCTGGTCGAGAGCCAGACTCGATCTCCAGGTGCGTATACAGGCCCCTCACTGCGGTGGAGATCGGCGCTCGTCTTATGCCGACAGCTGCAGATGAACGTGGGCAGCGTTCCATGTCTCCTCCGAGCGCCGCACCCACTCATCCACCGCAGGGGCCTCGATCTGGCTCTCGTGCCAAGGTGCCAGAACCGGCTGGTACCCTAACACACACTGGAAAGGGGTTAGTTGGGTGGAGGAGTGGCGGAGAGAGTTCTGTGCCATCTCGGCCCACGGAACGTATCTCGCCCACTCCTCCGGCCGGCCCTGGCAATAAGACCTCAGAAACCTACCCACATCCTGGTTGACACGTTCAACCTGCCCATTACTTTCCGGGTGGTAACCCGAGGTAAGGCTCACCGAAACCCCCAACCGTTCCATAAAGGCTCTCCACACTCTGGAGGTGAACTGGGGGCCTCGATCAGACACTATATCCTCGGGTACCCCGTAATGCCGGAAGACATGGGTAAACAGAGCCTCAGCGGTCTGTAGGGCAGTAGGGAGACCCGGCATGGGAAGGAGACGACAGGCCTTCGAGAACCGATCCACAACGACCAGGATGGTAGTATTCCCCTGTGAGGGGGGAAGGTCTGTAACAAAGTCCACCGAGAGGTGGGACCAGGGTCGTTGTGGAACGGGCAGGGGTTGTAGCTTACCCCTGGGCAAATGTCTGGGCGCCTTACATTGTGCACACACCGAACAGGAGGAGACATAAACCCTCACATCCCTGGCTAATGTTGGCCACCAGTACTTAGTGCTAAGGCAGTGAACTGTCCGGCCGATACCTGGATGTCCAGAGGAGGGGGACGTATGAGCCCAATAAATGAGGCGATCGCGTACCTCGAGCGGAACGTACGTCCGACCCACTGGACACTGTGGAGGACTTGGGTCGGTGCGTAACGCCCGCTCGATCTCTGCATCGACCTCCCATACCACCGGTGCCACCAGACAAGACTTTGGTAGTATGGGAGTGGGCTCAACGGACCTCTCCTCCGTGTCATACCGCCGAGACAGGGCATCTGCCTTCCCGTTCTGGGACCCAGGGATGTAAGTGATTTTAAACACAAACCGGGCTAGAAACATAGTCCAGCGGGCCTGGCGAGGATTCAGTCTCCTAGCTGCCCGGATGTACTCCAGGTTACGGTGGTCCGTCAAAATGAGGAAAGGGTGTTGAGCCCCCTCAAGCCAATGCCTCCACACCTTTAGGGCCTGTACCACGGCTAACAGCTCCCTGTCCCCTACATCATAATTCCGCTCCGCCGGACTGAGCTTCTTAAAATAAAAAGCACAGGGGCGGAGCTTAGGTGGTGTGCCAGACCGTTGTGAGAGGACGGCCCCAATACCGGCCTCGGACGCGTCTACCTCTACCTGGAATGGTAAAGCGGGATCCGGATGCTTGACATCATGGGAAAATCAAAAGAAATCAAATTGTAGACCTCCACAAGTCTGGTTCATCCTTGGGAGCAATTTCCAAACGCCTGTAGGTACCACGTTCATCTATACAAACAATAGTACGCAAGTATAAACACCATGGGACCACGCAGCCGTCATACCGCTCAGGAAGAAGACACGTTCTGTCTCCTAGAGATGAACGTACTTTGGTGATAAGTGCAAATCAATCCCAGAACAACAGCAAAGGACCTTGTGAAGATGCTGGAGGAAACAGGTACAAAAGTATTTATATCCACAGTAAAACAAGTCCTATATCGACATTACCTGAAAGGCCACTCAGCAAGGAAGAAGCCACTGCTCCAAAACCACCATAAAAATGCCAGAGTACGGTTTGCAACTGAACATGGGGACAAAGATCATACTTTTTGGAGAAATGTCCTCTGGTCTGATGAAACAAAAATAGAACTGTTTGGCCATAATGACCATCGTTATGTTTGGAGGAAAAAGGGGGCGGCTTGCAAGCCGAAGAACACCATCTCAACCGTGAAGCACGGGGGTGGCAGCATCATGCTGTGGGGGTGCTTTGCTGCAGGAGGGACTGGTGCACTTCACAAAATAGATGGCATCATGAGGAAGGAAAATTATGTGGATATATTGAAGCAACATCTCAAGACATCAGTCAGGAAGTTAAAGCTTGGTCGCAAATGGGTCTTCCAAATGGACAATGACCCCAAGCATACTTCCAAAGTTGTGGCAAAATGGCTTAAGGACAACAAAGTCAAGGTATTGGAGTGGCCATCACAAAACCCTGACCTCAATCCTATAGAACATTTGTGGGCAGAACTGAAAAAGCGTGTGCGAGCAAGGAGGCCTACATACCTGACTCAGTTACACCAGCTCTGTCAGAAGGAATGGGCCAAAATTCACCCAACTTATTGTGGGAAGCTTGTGGAAGGCTACCCAAAACGTTTGACCCAAGTTAAACAATTTAAAGGCAATGCTACGAAATACTAATTGAGTGTATGTAAACTTCTGACCCACTGGGAATGTGATGAAAGAAATACAAGCTGGTTTTCCAGATATTTCAGTGTTCTATTGTTTCCAGTACTTGTCTTATATTATGTCCAATGTATTGTCCCTGTAAAAAACCTGTCTAATTAGGATGAATAATATCCGACAATACCTCTTTAATTCTAAGCACTATGCACTTTGCTAGAATTTTTGCATCACAACACTGAAGTGTAAGGGGCCTCCAGTTTTTTAAATGGACTGGATCTTTAAATTTACAATTTGGGTCCTGTTTCAGTAATAATGAAATCAGACCTTCTTGTTGAGTATCTGATAATCTACAATTTTTATAGGAGTGGTTAAAACATGCTAATAACGGTCCTCTGAGTACATCAAAAAAGGTTTGGTATACCTTAACTGGTATGCCATCCAGCCCTGTAGTTTTCCCGGACTTAATAAAGGCTTTAATTGCATCAAGAAGTTTTTCCTCTGTAATTTGGCCTTCATGTGAATCTTTCTGTACAGCTATTAATTTTACATTTTTAATAGGTTAGTGGAGATGGAGGAGACTGAAACGAAAATATATGCTTAAAGTACTTTGCTTTGTCTTTTAAAATATAGTTTGGTGAATCATGGGTGACTCCGTCATTTGTAACAAGTTTCAGAAAAGTATTTTTGGTAGCATTTCTATGTTGAAGATTTACAACAACAAAAAAGTGCATTTTTCCCCATGTTTACATTTTACATTTTAGTCATTTAGCAGTCACTCTTATCCAGAGCGACTTACAGTTAGTGAGTGCATACATTTTCATACTGGCCCCCCGTGGGAAACGAACCCACAACCCTGGCGTTGCAAGCGCCATGCTCTACCAACTGAGCTACAGATATATAAGGCCATGAGGCCATCAAATCAACACAGACATGTCCCATCCAGTTTGCTTTATTTTTTATAATATATTACACTTGATCTTTCTTGAATAAGTTCCTCCATTTCTTTTTGTTTTTCCTTTAACGTATTCTGTACCTCTATGGTACTGTTTTTATTGCTATCTATCTGTACTGCTAGTCCCTCTATTTCCTTTCTTAATATGGATTATTTTGACTTTAATTGCTTTTGTTTTAAAGATTAGTATTGAATTGCATGTCCTTTAAAAGGTACATTTAAAAGTGTCCGATACAATAAGGGGATCTGCTATGTTATGTAGGAAAAAGTCAGTTATAAATTCTTCTGTCCTGGTTAAAAACAAGTTGTCATCCAATAGGCTTTGATTACATTTCCAATATCCTCGCCCACGTGGAAATTCAGTAAGAGTAATGTACATGCCAATTATTTGATGGTCCGACCGCATTCTGACCCCCATCAACACTTTTTAAACTTTTGGTGCCAGCGAGAATGACATAAGAAAGTAGTCAAGACGACTAGCTTGATTGAGCCTCTGCCGTGTACAGTGAGGAAAAAAAGTATTTAGTCAGCCACCAATTGTGAAAGTTCTCCCACTTAAAAAGATGAGAGAGGCCTGTAATTTTCATCATAGGTACATGTCAACTATGACAGACACATTGAGAATTTTTTTTCCAGAAAATCACATTGTAGGATTTTTAATGAATTGATTTGCAAATTATGGTGGAAAATAAGTATTTGGTCACCTACAAACAAGCAAGATTTCTGGCTCTCACAGACCTGTAACTTCTTCTTTAAGAGGCTCCTCTGTCCTCCACTCGTTACCTGTATTAATGGCACCTGTTTGAACTTGTTATCAGTCTAAAAGACACCTGTCCACAACCTCAAACAGTCACACTCCAAACTCCACTATGGCCAAGACCAAAGAGCTGTCAAAGGACACCAGAAACAAAATTGTAGACCTGCACCAGGCTGGGAAGACTGAATCTGCAATAGGTAAGCAGCTTGGTTTGAAGAAATCAACTGTGGGATCAATTATTAGGAAATGGAAGACATACAAGACCACTGATAATCTCCCTCGATCTGGGGCTCCACGCAAGATCTCACCCCGTGGGGTCAAAATGATCACAAGAACGGTGAGCAAAAATCCCAGAACCAAACAGGGGGAACCTAGTGAATGACCTGCAGAGAGCTGGGACCAAAGTAACAAAGCCTACCATCAGTAACACACTACGCCGCCAGGGACTCAAATCCTGCAGTGCCAGACGTGTCCCCCTGCTTAAGCCAGTACATGTCCAGGCCCGTCTGAAGTTTGCTAGAGTGCATTTGGATGATCCAGAAGAGGATTGGGAGAATCACATATGGTCAGATGAAACCAAAATATAACTTTTTGGTAAAAACTCAACTCGTCGTGTTTGGAGGACAAAGAATGCTGAGTTGCATCCAAAGAACACCATACCTACTGTGAAGCATGGGGGTGGAAACATCATGCTTTGGGGCTGTTTTTCTGCAAAGGAACCAGGACGACTGATCCGTGTAAAGGAAAGAATGAATGGGGCCATGTATCGTGAGATTTTGAGTGAAAACCTCCTTCCATCAGCAAGGGCATTGAAGATGAAACGTGGCTGGGTCTTTCAGCATGACAATGATCCCAAACACACCGCCCGGGCAACGAAGGAGTGGCTTCGTAAGAAGCATTTCAAGGTCCTGGAGTGGCCTAGCCAGTCTCCAGATCTCAACCCCATAGAAAATCTTTGGAGGGAGTTGAAAGTCCGTGTTGCCCAGCGACAGCCCCAAAACATCACTGCTCTAGAGGAGATCTGCATGGAGGAATGGGCCAAAATACCAGCAACAGTGTGTGAAAACCTTGTGAAGACTTACAGAAAACGTTTGACCTGTGTCATTGCCAACAAAGGGTATGTAACAAAGTATTGAGAAACTTTTGTTATTGACCAAATACTTATTTTCCACCATAATTTGCAAATAAATTCATAAAAAAAATCCTACAATGTGATTTTCTGGAATTCTTTTTCTCATTTTGTCTGTCATAGTTGACGTGTACCTATGATGAAAATTACAGGCCTCTCTCATCTTTTTAAGTGGGAGAACTTGCACAATTGGTGGCTGACTAAATACTTTTTTCCCCCACTGTAAATAGTTACGCTCAAATTGAAAAAAACAGTCAACAATATAAAGAGGATTTCTATCATCATAATGGAGGATGTAGATTATATCTCACATTCCAGTGTTGGAACTTGGAAACAAGGCTGCATGGGAGTTCTCTGTGCAGCCAATGGCAATATCCACTTTAGGTATAATGCAAAATAATGGAAATTCACTTGTGGATTTAACAGTTCTAAAGCAGTTCCACCTCCGACACGTCATAACAACTGCTATGCGGATGTCGGCTAAAGCGGATCTGATTGGATAGAGCCCCATAATTTTGAATATTTTCTGTAATTATTCTCACTTTGAAAATGTTGAGTCGGTTGTGTCGATCTGTAAGAGAAAAAAAATCTAATTTAATCATTCTTTTAAAATATAATTTTAAAGCAGCAAAATGTAAAGACTGTGCAAGGGGTGTGTACACGTTCACTATCAACTGTAGACGAACATCAATTGTAAAAACATTTCTATCCTCTTTTACTCTAGAGAACAAAACAACAACACAACACAACACACACCAGACCATGACAGAATGGTTATTGCATCACAGGGGAAGCAGGAAGTTGGACCCGTTGGTCACATTAGAAAATGGGTGAATTCCAGTGGTGGCTGGTGGCACTTATAAATCGGAGGACGGGTTTATAGTTTATAGTTCCATGTTGATACCATTCCATTTCACTCCATTCCAGACATTATTATGAGACGTCCTCCCCTCACCAGCCTCCCCTGGAATACGTACAACTAACAAGTAGTCAAATAGTATCATTTTAAGGATAAAGGGACAGAGAGTGATGAGACCATGTACTCTCAGAGTAAAACGCTGATTCTCAATGATTGACTATCTACGATGAGTACAACGTTTGTGTGGGACTACCATGACAACTACCACCGCTAGAGAGTGCTATTCTAACAGAAGGAACGGTAATTCCGTTATATGTCGGACACTGCAGTTTTGTTGTTTGTAAAATAAAAATAAACTCCAACCATCACGGGAGTTCCGAGGGACACTGATGGAATCAAACTAGTAGTACTCTCTAAAAAGCACAAATTCAACATTTACATTTACATCCCGTATTGGAAAACCGTTTCTGTTTCTACTGTGAATGCTATGCTAGGGTGGCCGATTGACGACTCGTTGATGAAATGGGAGATATCTATTGATAATGTCTACCTGTGGTGGTGAAGTCCAGGAAGGGTTTCACTTCTCCCCTCTCAGTTGCCTGACACCTCCACTTCCTGTTGTTGTCCCTCCACTTCCTGTTGTTGTCCCTCCTTCTGGAGAGGCACAGTCAGAAGCCATGGTTACACCTCAAGATGATCCGATCACTGTCTGATTCCCTGGCCCCTCCCCCTTATTCCACAAGCAGTATAAATCGACAAACAGCACACTTTAATAGTCAATCGGTTTCGTTTTTTTTTCTCATCATTACAGCCTGTATTTGTTATCCAACGATTTAAGACTGGGAGTAATAAGCTACTGTCCCGATATCCTCCACCTGTCCACAGCCGTACAAATAAATATAATTTAATATCCTCCTGTTTTAAAAAACAGTAAAACCGCTTTGTAGGCCTACGTGCATTGGTTGTGGGCAGGCTCTGTCGTAGCCGGCCACGACCGGGAGACCCATGGGGCGGCGCACAATTGGCCCAGCGTCGTCCAGGGTAGGGGAGGGAATGGCCGGCAGGGATGTAGCTCAGTTGGTAGAGCATGGCGTTTGCAACGCCAGGGTTGTGGGTTCGATTCCCACGGGGGGCCAGTATGAAAAACATAAAATAATGTATGCACTAACTGTAAGTCGCTCTGGATAAGAGCGTCTGCTAAATGACTAAAATGTAAATGTAAAAATGTATTTTAAGCAGGTCTTATGAAGAATAGGATACCAAAATCGGTATTTTGAAGAATCTCTAATATGATGGCCTATTATAAAACAAATGATTTAAAAAAAAACATGGATAAAAAGTGGCAATGGATACAAATTGCAAAGGGGCTGGTAAAGCAAATACTATCGCTTTCTAAGGGAATAAAGTGTAACATTTTAAAGTAGCCTAAAGAGTCCTTCATATTGTAGCCTACGTCATATTGGACACGCTCATGATTACAGAAAGTGCCTTTACACATCAGTTTGGACAATATTGTGCACTTTATTGCTAGCTATTTGTCTGGAAAATGCAAAAAGATTCACAGAATATAATATAATATTATAAAATCTAAAAGGATTGCATTATATTCACTAGAGATATCCGTTTTTTTTTTGTTGTTGCATGGGTTGTGTCTCAATCCACCGCATCCGCCTGTGTCACCCTTCCTCATCTGTGGTGGAAGGTGGCCGAGCTACAGCGGTGTTTTGTCAAGACCAGGAGACGTCCCGAAAATCGGTCTTCTCACGAAAACATCTGTAGCGTCCGAACGGTTTTTGGCCTAACTATTATGAAAAGATGAGACTCTCAAGAAACACAATGGTGTTCTGCTCTACGACCCCCACAAGTGTCACGGGACTAGTCTGAAGGTAACCCATACAAACTAATGGAAGTATGGTCGTTTTGTGCCAACAGAAATAAGGGGTTAAATGTGTCCAAAAAAAAACTTAAATATTTCCTGATCTTTCTTATGTCTCCTAGTTATAGGACAGACACTTCAGAACCTTATTCCTTGTGATTAATTTTTTGACTGTCTTTTTGGTTCTCTGCAGAAAGGGTTCTACATGGAACCCAAAAGGGTTCTAAACAGGCTTTATCCTATGGGGACAGCCGAAGAACCCTTTTAGGTTCTAGATGGTGTAGAACAGAAAACCAGCAGTACTCCGGCCCTCCTAGGGTAAGATTTGGTCCTCTGTAGCTCAATTGGTAGAGCACAGCGCTTGTAACGCCCAGGGTAGTGGGTTCGATCCCCGGGACCACCCATACGTAAAAATTTATGCACACATGACTGTAAGTCGCGTTGGATAAAAGCGTCTGCTAAATTGAATATTATTATTATTATTTTAATACCCCTGGTATTGCCCATCTTTACCATGGTAACTCAACTGTTTCTTTTGTTTGGTTGCAAAATGCAAATGCAAATACAAAACTGTGTGAAATGACTCTGTTCCTTTTACTGACATTCTGTGGTGGAACTAAAAAGACAACTTATGACCATTTCTCTCTCTGCCCAGCCTCAGAAAAACAGAAGTGGTCTGAG
>NC_140018.1:1278415-1280399 GCF_964263955.1 Coregonus lavaretus
AGATCACCCTGTGTCTCTCCATCCTCCTCACCCTCTTTCTCCTTCTTGTTTCAGACTGTGGGGAGAAGATCACCCTGTGTATCTCCGTCCTCCTCTCCCTCACCGTCTTCCTGCTCCTCATCACAGAGATCATCCCGTCCACCTCCCTGGTCATCCCTCTGATTGGAGAGTACCTCCTCTTCACCATGATCTTCGTCACTCTCTCCATCGTCATCACTGTGTTTGTCCTCAACGTCCACCACCGCTCCCCGGGGACCCATAAGATGCCTCGCTGGGTCCACTCTGTCTTCCTGGACCTGATCCCCAGGTGGCTGTTCATGAGGCGGCCGGCGCCGGACGGAAGGAGACGCAGGTTGTTGTTGCTCCAGCAGGGGGCAGCGGTGGCACAACACCAGGGACGGACTACAACCACCACGAGACCACCAGGTGAGGTGGTAATAACAGGACCATGAATAATAAGTTGGGAGACTTTATTGTGATTTATAGGGCCGGTTTCCCAGGTTAAGCGTAGTCTAGGACTAAACATCATTCTTAATGGTGATTTTCTATTGAAAGTGCTTCTTAGTCCAAGACTAGGCAGACAATGATAAACATTGTGTCCGGGAAACTGGCCCTCAATATATGTATGACTGAGGCAACTTTATGCGTAGTTTAAATGTATCAAGTCCAATCATTAATTCCTTCATCCAGGCCTAGACCATCCTCCCTGCCTCAGCACCTCAGCCAGCTGGCTCCGGGATGGAGGAGGGACCAGGGAGGACCCCCGGGGACGGACCCCATGTTATGAGGACCTGGAGCTGGGGGCGCTGACCTCCTACTTCTCCTTCCGTCCTCCGTCACCCAGACCCCCGGGCTCCACCCATCCGCCCCAGCAGAACCACCCACCCCAAGGGGCAGGGCAGCCCCAGAACCGCCTGGATGGTGGAAGTGGACGAGGAGGAGTGAATAGAAGGATTAACCCCACCCAGCGACTGGAGAAGATGGATAACTTGGTGTCAGAGTCTTTGTCTCCCAGCGTGATACGGGCTCTGGAAGGACTGCACTACATTGCAGACCACCTGAGGGCAGAGGACGCTGACTTTAGTGTGAGTGTTTATGACATACTATAACACAACTAAACTGGCAGCACTAGTAACACTGATATTGCAGATAGTTGAATGTACACATTCTGATAAATGACTAAAAAGTCAAAATGTAAAAAGAAAAGTGGTTACCGTTCATTCAAGTCTCTCCTCTCCTCCATCTCTCCATCCAGGTGAAGGAAGACTGGAAGTATGTTGCCATGGTGATCGACCGTATCTTCCTGTGGATGTTTATTATCGTGTGTCTGCTGGGGACCATCGGGCTCTTCCTCCCCCCCTGGCTGGCCGGCATGATCTAGGACTTGGGGTCTGCGACCCCATCCCGGAGCGGGTACCATAGGACTGGCACTACAATGACCGGCTGGTGGTATGAGTAGAGACAGATGGACTGTGACCTTTCAGTAGCACCATCTCGTGGAAGCCTAATGAGGAAACTAAGTTAGTAGGATGACTGGCACTACCAATGAGGGAGTTCCATTTAAGTGCACCGGGCTATGGCCCGTGACGTGAACGGGCAAGAGCGGTGAGGGAGGAGCGCCCTGCTACAGTGACCTGCGCCGCTCGGTCATGTTGTCAACAAAGGCAGCATGGTGCATCATCCAGAAACAACTCTTTTCCATAAAATATATATGTTAGAATTTTCAAAATAGTTTCAATTGTGAAAGGCTGATAAAACCTTTTATCAAAAGCAATCACTTTTGCATGTGAAAACACAGAATCCTGCTTAACCTACGTCACTTTTGTTTGAGCAAACTTCACCTGGCTCACACGCTAACCCGGTTCGGGGCATTCATAGAATCCCTTAAAATGTACTGCTTCGTATTGGAGAAGCAATGACTTGTGGGTAAATTCTATCCAATAAGGTGATTTGGCTGCTTTTCAAGGAAGTAAAGTCTCTCTCT
>NC_140018.1:1280599-1288099 GCF_964263955.1 Coregonus lavaretus
CTTTTCTTAAAGAGATTCTCCGATAATTTTGTATACGTTTTAGCCAGTAGTTCTGAACTAGCGCTTAGGAGCCTATAGTGGTCCCTGTAAATTGCTTACTACATCACATATGTGCAGATATGTGAACCACGTAATTGCTCTCTCTCTCTCTGCTGTGTCATTGGGCCCGCCCTGCAACCTCATTGGATAACGCTGGGCATGCCTCTTGCAAGCCGTCAGTCAAATGCGAGGGGCTGAAGCTCATTGGCTAGAACTCGTAATTACTAGGGGCTGGCCCACGTGGTGGGAAATGTAGGCAAAATGGCACGGCACAACTTCAAGAAAAACAGTCACTTTCAAACTAGGGATTTCGTGGCTAATTGAGGTAAAACCGTAATTAATAGACTATGCGTGTATGAACTACACGTTGACACATCCAGCCCAAAGCGGGAGGTTAAAAAAATACTTAGCAGTCGCCAAAGTTCCTGAGCATGTCTTTAATTTAAAACTCTGAGATAAACAGATATCACACAAGAAAGTCATATTTTCTGTCCATTTGAATCCTGACATTACATTTTAGTCATACTGATGCCGCTTATCTCGACTATTGTACCTGCAAGTCACTGATGTCCATCCAATCAGTCACAACATGTTTGGCTCTGACCTGTCCTCCAGTGGAAAAAAAAACAACCCACATGGAAATCCTCCCATCCATCCAGAGGGGGTGTCCTGTGGGTATTTACCCCACTATGGGTCCTCCGGTTTGGGCTTGGCCAGGTTGGCCCTGACCCTGGCCTGGTCCACAGCATCCAGGAGGTTCTTCCCGTCCATGGCCAGGTTGTGTGCTGCAGTCAGCATCTGTTTCTTACACTCCTCCTTCAGAGAGGTGATTGCGTTCTGCTGGGCCAGACGCATCTTACTGATCAACTCTGCCATGTCGTTGTTCAACAGCTTCTGGGTGCCCTCGATCTGAGAGGAGGGGAGAGGATTGGAGAGAGTGAAAGGTTAATGGTAGCCTGCATGCTAGCATGTTTTCTCTTTTAGCCAACTCCTTTGTCATTGTTCCTAAGTGAACATCTCAGTGGAACAAGAGAATAGAGGGATTGAGGACGGGGGATATACTGTTGAAGACGGGGGATATACTGTTGAGGGCAGGGGATATGCTGTTGAGGGCAGGGGATATACTGTTGAGGACGGGGGATATACTGTTGAGGACGGGGGATATACTGTTGAGGACGGGGGATATACTGTTGAGGACGGGGGATATACTGTTGAGGACGGGGGATATACTGTTGAGGACGGGGGATATGCTGTTGAGGGCAGGGGATATGCTGTTGAGGACGGGGGATATACTGTTGAGGACGGGGGATATACTGTTGAGGACAGGGGATATACTGTTGAGGACGGGGGATATACTGTTGAGGACGGGGGATATACTGTTGAGGACGGGGGATATACTGTTGAGGACGAGGGATATACTGTTGAGGACGGGGGATATACTGTTGAGGACAGGGGATATACTGTTGAGGACGGGGGATATACTGTTGAGGACAGGGGATATACTGTTGAGGACGGGGGATATACTGTTGAGGACGAGGGATATGCTGTTGAGGACGAGGGATATGCTGTTGAGGACGGGGGATATACTGTTGAGGGCAGGGGATATGCTGTTGAGGACGAGGGATATACTGTTGAGGGCAGGGGATATACTGTTGAGGACGAGGGATATGCTGTTGAGGACGAGGGATATACTGTTGAGGGCAGGGGATATACTGTTGAGGGCAGGGGATATACTGTTGAGGACGGGGGATATACTGTTGAGGACGGGGGATATACTGTTGAGGACGGGGGATATACTGTTGAGGACGGGGGATATACTGTTGAGGACGGGGGATATACTGTTGAGGACGGGGGATATACTGTTGAGGACGGGGGATATACTGTTGAGGACGGGGGATATACTGTTGAGGACGGGGGATATACTGTTGAGGACGGGGGATATACTGTTGAGGACGGGGGATATACTGTTGAGGACGAGGGATATACTGTTGAGGACGAGGGATATACTGTTGAAGGCGGGGGATATACTGTTGAGGACGGGGGATATACTGTTGAGGACGGGGGATATACTGTTGAGGACGAGGGATATACTGTTGAGGACGAGGGATATACTGTTGAAGGCGGGGGATATACTGTTGAAGGCGGGGGATATACTGTTGAGGATGGGGGATATACTGTTGAGGACGGGGGATATCGGAGAGAAGGAGTGAGGTAAAACGGAGAAGGTTGTTACTGTACCTCTGTCCTGATGGACTCATGCAGGGTAGGTAGAATATCATCCACACTGTGGATCAGACTCCGCAAGGTCAGCCCTATAGACTGGAGCGAGAGGGGAGTCTTTAATCAATAAAATACGTCCTGGCAAGTCAAGCTGTTACCGTGGCTACAGATACACGCCCCGCCACTACTAAAATAAAGGCGTGGAATGCAATAGTTTGAACAGTTCTGTGTACAACATTAAGTTTGTAGGCTACACCAGTGACCAGACAAAAGGTATCAAGGAGGGGGGAGTGGAACTCAGCACAGCAGCTACATAGGAAGCGGACTAGGCACTCAGCACAGCATCTACATAGGAAGCGGACTAGGCACTCAGCACAGCAGCTACATAGGAAGCGGACTAGACACTCAGCACAGCATCTACATAGGAAGCGGACTAGACACTCAGCACAGCATCTACATAGGAAGCGGACTAGACACTCAGCACAGCAGCTACATGGGAAGCGGACTAGACACTCAGCACAGCATCTACATAGGAAGCGGACTAGACACTCAGCACAGCAGCTACATAGGAAGCGGACTAGACACTCAGCACAGCATCTACATAGGAAGTGGACTAGACACTCAGCACAGCATCTACATAGGAAGCGGACTAGACACTCAGCACAGCAGCTACATGGGAAGCGGACTAGACACTCAGCACAGCAGCTACATAGGAAGCGGACTAGACACTCAGCACAGCATCTACATAGGAAGCGGACTAGACACTCAGCACAGCAGCTACATAGGAAGCGGACTAGACACTCAGCACAGCAGCTACATGGGAAGCGGACTAGACACTCAGCACAGCATCTACATAGGAAGCAGACTAGACACTCAGCACAGCAGCTACATAGGAAGCGGACTAGACACTCAGCACAGCATCTACATAGGAAGCGGACTAGACACTCAGCACAGCAGCTACATGGGAAGTGGACTAGGCACTCAGCACAGCAGCTACATAGTAAGCGGACTAGGCACTCAGCACAGCAACTACATAGTAAGCGGACTAGGCACTCAGCACAGCAACTACATAGGAAGCGGACTAGACACTCAGCACAGCAGCTACATAGGAAGCGGACTAGACACTCAGCACAGCATCTACATAGGAAGCGGACTAGACACTCAGCACAGCATCTACATAGGAAGCGGACTAGACACTCAGCACAGCAGCTACATAGGAAGCGGACTAGACACTCAGCACAGCAGCTACATAGGAAGCGGACTAGACACTCAGCACAGCAGCTACATAGGAAGCGGACTAGACACTCAGCACAGCATCTACATAGGAAGCGGACTAGACACTCAGCACAGCATCTACATAGGAAGCAGACTAGACACTCAGCACAGCATCTACATGGGAAGTGGACTAGGCACTCAGCACAGCAGCTACATAGTAAGCGGACTAGGCACTCAGCACAGCATCTACATAGGAAGCGGATTAGACACTCAGCACAGCAACTACATAGTAAGCGGACTAGGCACTCAGCACAGCAACTACATAGGAAGCGGACTAGACACTCAGCACAGCAGCTACATAGGAAGCGGAGTGGGTACTCAGCTACGTAAAAATAAATCCTGCACATGCGCAGAAATATCAGTATTTTTAGCCTGGGCAAATTGGGATACAGAAACTCCATATCTTATAATGCTTCTGTGGGTCCATTGCCTCTATCCTACAGCAGACCTGAGTACAGTCAAATACTTTCATATACTTGAGCTGCCCTTGATTGAGTTCGCCCGGTACAATGGGACTCATTTTCCCAAAAGTGGAACTCCAAGCTGAATCACAAGTGTCTGATTCAGGTTTCCTACGGGACTAGTCACCACCTTCCATGTCTTTACCTTCACTATGTTGATGTATTGTTCAGGCTGTAGTGTGTTGACATCGTTCTTCAGCTGCACCACCACCTTGACCAGCTCCATCACCGCCTGGTACACCTGGTCATCTGACCGGTCCAGCTCTGCTGTTGGGAAGGCCTGGGCTGTGGGGACGGGGAGACGTGGGGGCTTGTCTGGCGGGGCTGGGGTTTCAGAGAGGGAGGGAGAGAGGGAGGGAGGGAGGAGGGGGGGAGAGGGGGGAGAGAGGAGGAGGGGGAGAGAGGAGGAGGGGGGGAGAGGGGGGAGAGAGGAGGAGGGGGAGAGAGGAGGAGGGGGGAGAGAGGGAGGGAGAGAGAGGGACGCGGGGGGAAGAGAGGGGGAGAGAGAGAGGGAGGCGGGGGGAAGGGGGAGGCGGGGGGAGAGAGGGAGGGGGGCGGAGAGAGGGGGGGGAGGCGGGGGGAGAGAGGGAGGGGGGCGGAGAGAGGGGGGAGAGGAAGGCAGGGGGAAGAGAGGGGGGAGATGAGGGCGGGGGAGAGGGAGGCAGGGGGAGAGAGGGGGGGAGAGAGGGGGGAGAGATGGAGGCGGGGGGAGAGAGGGAGGGGTGTATGAGAAGGACTGGAGGATGTTTATGATACTTTTGTTACACTTAATCAAATTCCATTTCATACGACTAGATATTCTGAAGGACCACTCACCATGTTCAGTCTCAGCTTCAGGTGACTACAGACAGAGACAAAAAGCAGAATAACTATAGAAACCTGACTAATCATCGTACCTACTACAACTCCATATCGCATAGCAGGAAAGACAGTTGGGGATTTGTTACCAATTCATTGTGATTTCATGTAAATGGACAGACAGACGAGTGAATGACAGACCAGAAAAACAGAGGCTGCGGTAACACTAAACCTAAAGCCTGAAGGTATAATGCTTTAGAACTTGTTATATGCATATATGAGCTTTTAAAAAGACACATACCAGTGGACTGGAGGCGTCCTCCTGTCCCATGGGATCCTGTAAAGGAACAAGTAGCTTCAGGTTCATTTGACACTATATGGACGTGGACCGTCGATTGGCCACGGACCCCATGGTCCCCATAGGGACAGTCAGTTCAAAAACAGACCCACTGAGAGTGAGAGTTACGGGACTGGTGGTTAGGGTGGAGAGGGGGTTGGTTGATAAGGTGGACGGAAGGTAGTTATGGTGGACAGGGCGTACAGAGAGCTAGTTGTTAGGGCGGACTAGGGCCCGGTTGCTAGGGCAGGTTACTAGGTCTAGGGTGGTAAAGGTCGAAGGTGTATTCCCCACCAGGAGTCGTTACTCCTTGGTCAGCCACTTGTTGTTAAGGGGTTGTTAGGGTGGTTTGCTAGGTCTAGGGGGGAATATGTTGGAGGTATATTCCCCACCAGGAGTCTCTCCTCCTTGGTCAGCCACTTATTGTTAGGGTGGTTACTAGGGCGGGTTGCTAGGTATAGTGGTATAAAGGTCGGAGGTGTTTTCCCCACCAGGAGTCTCTCCTCCTTGGTCAGCCACTTGTTGTTAGGGTGGTTGCTAGGACGGGTTGCTAGGTCTAGGGGGGTAAAGGTCGGAGGTGTTTTCCCCACCAGGAGTCTCTCCTCCTTGGTCAGCCACTTGTTGTTAGGGTGGTTGCTAGGGTGGTTGTTAGGGCGGGTTGTTAGGTCTAGGGGGGTAAAGGTCGGAGGTGTATTCCCCACCAGGAGTCTCTCCTCCTTGGTCAGCCACTTGTTGTTAGGGTGGTTGCTAGGGTGGTTGTTAGGGCGGGTTGCTAGGTCTAGGGGGGTAAAGGTCGGAGGTGTTTTCCCCACCAGGAGTCTCTCCTCCTTGGTCAGCCACTTGTTGTTAGGGTGGTTGTTAGGGTGGGTTGCTAGGGCGGGTTGCTAGGTCTAGGGGGGTAAAGGTCGGAGGTGTTTTCCCCACCAGGAGTCTCTCCTCCTTGGTCAGCCACTTGTTGTTAGGGGGTTGTTAGGGTGGTTGCTAGGGCGGGTTGCTAGGTCTAGGGGGGTAAAGGTCGGAGGTGTTTTCCCCACCAGGAGTCTCTCCTCCTTGGTCAGCCATTTGTTATCCTCCATCATCTGTTGTTTCTGTTGTCTCATCGTCTCCTGCATACGCAGTCTCTCCATCTGCCACAACCGCTGGGCGTCCTCCTTACTGGACGGCTCCACAACGAACTCACCCTCCTATTGGAAGGGAGACACACACACACAATCCTATAGTACAGAGCTAGTAATACAGTAGCCATGCTTGTTGGGCTTATAGCAGTAACACAGGGCTTTAACACAAGCACAGGACCACATGACTTGGATCGTCATAGAGACCTAACGTAGAAGGCATAAATGAAACGGAAGCTAGGTTGAAGATACTGTATCCCTGAAAAACAGATGCTTACGGTTTCTTTAAACCCCCACTGAGGGTGGAAATAGAGTAACCAGAGTCTAGAAGGAAGTAGACTAGAACTAGATAACTAGAGTCTAGAATTAAGTAGACTAGAACTAGATAACTAGAGTCTAGAATTAAGTAGACTAGAACTAGATAACTAGAGTCTAGAATTAAGTAGACTAGAACTAGATAACTATAGTCTAGAATTAAGTAGAATAAAACTAGATAACTAGAGTCTAGAATTAAGTAGAATATAACTAGATAACTAGTCTAGAATTAAGTAGACTAGAACTAGATAACTAGAGTCTAGAATTAAGTAGAATATAACTAGATAACTAGTCTAGAATTAAGTAGACTAGAACTAGATAACTAGTCTAGAATTAAGTAGACTAGAACTAGATAACTACAGTCTAGAATTAAGTAGACTAGAACGAGATAACTAGAGTCTAGAATTAAGTAGACTAGAACTAGAGTCTCACCCCCATGCTGCATCGTCGTGGAGACACCATAGGCACCATCAAGGCGTTGCTCCTAGAGTCTACAGGAGTGGTGAATTCACAGGGACTGACCAGGTCTGGAGAGCTGGCACACAGGGCCTCATTCAGCTGAATGTGCAGGCCAATACTCTTCCCAAAACGACCCCCAGGTTTCAACCTGGAGGGCTGGAGACACAGGGACAGAAACGATGACGGGCGCTGAGTAACTTACAGTACCAGTCAAAGGTTTGGAGACACCTACTCATTCCAGGGTTTTCCTTTATTTTTTACATTGTAGAATAATAGTGAAGACATCAAAACTATGAAATAACTCATATGGAATCATGTAGTAACCTAAAAAGTGTTAAACAAATCAAAATATATTTTATATTTGAGATTCTTCAAAGTAGCCACCCTTTGCCTTGATGACAGCTTTGCACACGCTTGGCATTCTCTCAACCAGCTTCATGAGGTAGTCACCTGGAATGCATTTCAATTAACAGGTGTGCCT
>NC_140018.1:1293099-1370599 GCF_964263955.1 Coregonus lavaretus
ACACAGAAATACTGCAAAAGCAAAGGATCCCCCAAAACATTTCAACAGACTTACCAAACATCCAGACATCACTAGCCGTTGTGAAGCGTCTGAAATTAATGGATTCTGGAGCCATCCATTTGATAGGTAATCGGCTCACTGAGGCTGTGGAAGTGATGCAGAAAGACAGTGGTAATATGTATATATGTATTTAGCCAGTGTGAGGCCAGTATTTAAGAGCACACAGACAGACCACCAACCACTCCATGGGAGCATCTCAATTACATTTCCTTGATTCCTTGCATCCTCTTCGACCTCCTTCTCAAAACCCATTGGATGAGAAGGTCAGAAGTCCCTCCCATCTGACTTTCTCATCCAATGGTTTTTTTTTAAATGAGGCGCGGTGAGAGGACGCGAGGAATCAAGGAACTGACATTGAGATTCTCCCCGTACCTTTGTAATATTCTTCTTCCTCGATGTATCTGGACAGGCCAAAGTCTCCCAGCCTAACACAGTCTGCTGTGGCCACCAGCACGTTCCTCACCGCTATGTCTCTGTTCGGAGACAATAAACAGGGTTAGTTGAAACGGAGGTACTACAGGTTTTTGTCGTCCTGTTGCAAGATGTTTTGCTACCGTGTGCTCTAACGAACACAACCCTGTGTGGGTGCAAACGTGGCTGTCATACGTGTGCTTTGTCTCTGTTGGGACACAACATGTTGTGTGGCTGCCGTGTTGTTGTGTTGCTACCATGCTGTGTTCTCATGTGTTGTTGTCATGTTGTGTTGTGTTTGTGTTGTTGTCATGTTGTGTTGCTACCATGCTGTGTTGCTGCCATGTTGTGCTGCTACTGTGTCGTTGTCATGTGTTGCTGTCATGTTGTGTTGTCGTCATGCTGTGTTGCTACCATGCTGTGTTGCTGCCATGCTGTTGTCATGTTGTGTTGCTGCGATGTTGTGTTGTCGTCTTAGGTATCTCTTTATGTAGTGTTGTGGTGTCTCTTGTCGTGATGTGTGTTTTGTCCTACATTAAAAAAAAAAATCCCAGCCCCCGTCCCCGCAGGAGGTCTTATGCCTCTTGGTAGGCCGTCATTGTAACTAAGAATGAGTTCTTAATTTACTTGTTAAATAAAGGTTAAATAAATATAAACAACAACATGGGTTAGTGGGCAGCAATAGTACTTTACAGCATGGACATCTACACTGAGTGGACAAAACATTAAGGACACCTGTTCTTTCCATTACATACGACTGACCAGCTGAATCCAGGTGGAAGCTATGATCCCTTATTGATGTCACTTGTTAAATCCACTTCAAATCAGTGTAGATGAAGGGGAGGAGACGGGTTAAATAAGGATTTTTAAGCCTTGAGACATGGATTGTGTATGTGTGCCATTCAGAGGGTGAATGGGCAAGACAAAATATATACAGTAAGTGCCTTTGAACGGGGTATGGTAGTAGGTGCCAGGCGCATCAAGAATGGTCCACCACCCAAAGGACATCCAGCTAACTTGACACAACTGTGGGAAGCATTGGAGTCAACATGGGCCCAGCATCCCTGTGGAACGTTTTCGACACCTTGTAGGGGGGGGGGGGGGGGGGGGGGGGTGCAACTCAATATTAGGAAGGTGTTTAAAATGTTTTGTATACTCAGTGTATGTATTACATATCTAGGAGTGTGATGAAGTGGAACATGGAATATGGGTGTAAAGATGGCCACCCTACCTGTGTGGGAAAAGCTATACGGACACGCCTGGTGCCCAAATTGATGACGTATGTCGCACAGCTGAGAGTCGAGCAGATATTAATGGATTCGGTTCAGTCAGTCGTCAGTGATGAGCCCTTTCCGGCTAGCTAGTTTATGCCGGCTAGCTGACAACAACAGCAGCATCATTGCGCTAGTTAATACTCACTAAAAGAAAGTGATGTTTATTTTGACGGGCGAGGGAGAAATAACATGTAGTATCGGTCACCGTCTGGATGTCACCGTGACATGCCAATAAATTAACGTAACGACAAGCCGGAGTGAACGACCAGTACAACGGCGTTGTATCAAGGTACTTTCCACTGATGCTAACGTGGCCAATGTGTTCCATCCCACTTGATTTATATTAAGAGTAGGATAGCAGCCTACACGACAAATAACTTGTAATATTGGTAGTAGCCATCTGGATGTCACCGTGATACGGTCTACTGCTGCTCAATGGGGAGAGTTTGTGCTGCAAGCCGGTAACAGAACAACACGGCGCACAGTGTGTCCTTCGTTCCTGCTTGCAGACTAATGATGAGCACTGCTGGAGAGGGAAGTAGTTAGATAGTGTAGCCAATATCAGGCCAGTAAGGAGAAGGAAGTAGTTAGATGGTGTAGCCAATATCAGGCCAGCAAGGAGAAGGAAGTAGTTAGATAGTGTAGCCAATATCAGGCCAGCAAACTATTAATAAACAATTACTCCGATTTAAAAAACGGAAATGATTCTGAACATTCTCACAACTCCCAACTTCGGCAGACAAGTTTCAAATTCTCTTGGAAGTTTCTAGCCACAAGCATGAACTAGCTACCTGGGATGACTGACTGAACTGAATCAGTTTATCCCCACTCAACTCTCGCTGCGTGACATAAGTCATCCATTTTGGGGCCCCAGGCGTGTCCGTATAGCCTCTCCCTACCTGTGCACCATGCTGATTCCCTCCAGGTAGACCAGAGCTTTACAGATCTGCAGGCTGAAGAGGACCAGCGTTATGTTGGTCAGCTTGCGCTGGTTCTCTACTAGGTAGTTGCCCAGCTGGAAGACAGATGGAACAGAATGATAGGGCAGCAGACAGGACAAGCTGGTAGAGAAGCACCTGTAGGGTCACTGGTTTGAATCCCAGGTCTGCCAGGAGAAATTGTGCTATAAGTCAAGTCTATCCAAGTTTCCAAGTTCATTTTTATAAGATCATGGCTGCTGTTGTCTCACTTAGCCATACTGGTAGAGCTTCATGACAATTCACACATCATGGCTAACAACATAACATTATGGCTAACAACATAGCATTATGGCTAACAACATAGAATTATGGCTAACAACATAGCGTCATGGCTAACAACATAGCGTCATGGCTAACAACGTAGCGTCATGGCTAACAACATAGCGTCATGGCTAACAACATAGCATTATGGCTAACAACATAGCATTATGGCTAACAACATAGCGTCATGGCTAACAATTTAGCGTCATGGCTATAAAACATAGCGTCATGGCTATAAAACATAGCGTCATGTCTAATAAAATAGGGTGCGTTCATAAATTCACACTGGAGTGCCAGAGAGCGCTGACACCGGCCATATTCAACGGGTGTTGAGCAGTTATTCTGCGCTCTGGCACACTCAGACAAGAGTGCTCTGAAATCGGAGTAGTAAACGCACCCATAGTGTCATGGCTAACAATATAGTATTATGGCTAACAACATAGCGTTATGGCTAACAACATAGCGTCATGGCTAACAACATAGCGTCATGGCTAACAACATAGCATCATGGCTAACAACATAGCGTTATAGCTAACAACATAGCGTCATGGCTAACAACGTAGCGTCACGGCTAACAACATAGCGTCACGGCTAACAACATAGCGTCATGGCTAACAACATAGCGTCATGCCTAACAACATAGCGTCATGGCTAACAACATAGCGTCATGGCTAACACCATAGTATTATGGCTAACAACATAGCGTCATGGCTAACAACATAGCGTCATGGCTAACAACATAGCGTCATGGCTAACAACATAGCGTCATGGCTAACAACATAGCGTCACGGCTAACAACATAGCGTCACGGCTAACAACATAGCGTCACGGCTAACAACATAGCGTCATGGCTAACAACATAGCGTCATGGCTAACAACATAGCGTCATGGCTAACAACATAGCGTCATGGCTAACAACATAGCGTCATGGCTAACAACATAGCGTCATGGCTAACAACATAGCGTCATGGCTAACAACATAGCGTCATGGCTAACAACATAGCGTCATGGCTAACACCATAGCGTGGCTGTGGTTCTCACCTCTCCATACTGGTAGAGTTCCATGACGATCCACACTGGGTCTTCCTCTATGACGCCGATCAGACTGACGATGTGGGGGTGGTTCAGGTTCTTCATGATCACTGGAGAATGGGACAGGTTTAACAATTCAACTTTTTCCTTATATTTTCGTATGAAGGCTACATTAGGAGAGGGATACACAGGGGCGCAACTTTCACTCTTTCTGAAATTGCATTTTTGTCACCCCCAGTTTTATCATTGGAATGTGATAACAAACAAGGCTCGGGTGTGCTTTAGGACCATGCAGACGCTTCCAAGCGGTCGGGTAGCCTGTTTGGAGTGTTTATCCGACTGGATTAAAATAATAATAATAATAATAATAATAATTATGTCTTCCGCCTTAAAACCAAAGTTGCGCCACTGGGGATACATACTTTCTTATTAATAGTATTTATCCCACAGCATCATTGTTTCTGATTGGCTAGAAGGGCACTCTAGAATGTACATTAAAACCAGATAACTGGACAGTTGGAAAAGATATCGGGACACCTTGTAATCATGACGCAATATGCGCCTACACATGCAGACTGTACTTGCTGCAAAGTAACAGAAAGCTAAACCAACAACTACACAAACTGAAATTGGATACATTGTAAACGCAGGTCCAACAAAGGAAAAGCTAGCATTGACTTGTTTTTGCAGAGACATTTTTTTGGGGGAGCATCTGATGACCTGAGGTGGTGAGTGATGAACATGAATTTCTCCTGTCCTTTCCATGTTGCAGTCATGATGCTATGCTGTCAAATCCTCCCACATGTTTCTAGTTTGACCGGCTGTTTTCAGCAACTGGTATTTTTGAATTCGCTTGTCATATTGGCAGGTTTGCTAGCAACAAACTGTTTAGCTAGCTTCTAGTCTAGTGTTTGATATGCAATGCGATCTCTTCGTAATGAACAGTGTCGAGTGTCCTGACGAGAAGGACAACTTTTGTAGCTATGCCAGGCAAAAAATCGGGCATTATCAGCTCATTGTTATGGATGTATCCAAATGAATGTCAATAGAAAAACATCTTAAACAAACGCAAATGCAGCTACTTTGCTGTTATTCTGGCTGCAGAGGTCGTGACTGTGTTAGCCATAGCTAGTTGGCCTCCTAACAAGCAAGGGACAAGAACATTGCCAGAGCGCATGGCTATGGAACATACAGAACAAACAAATGGATCCATAACTATATCTATAGCAACCAAAATATGAATAATCTTATAAAAATGAAAATAGGTGCTTCGTCCATTCTTTTCAAGGTAATGTACAGAATGGAGGCGTTTATCCCTTATGTATTGTCTCTACAGATCAGGTCTGTTGATGCTTATTCAAGTGATCATGAAGTGTACAAAAAAAAGTAAGTAGCGTTGCCTTGTGTGAGCCAGGACGGAGCCTACCCCCTGGACAGGACACTAGTCTATCGCTGTAGTGAGGCAGCTTGATGTCTCCTACAACCCCCTGGACAGGACACTAGTCTATCGCTGTAGTGAGACAGCTTGATGTCTCCTACAACCCCCTGGACAGGACACTAGTCTATCACTGTAGTGAGACAGCTTGATGTCTCCTACAACCCCCTGGACAGGACACTAGTCTATCACTGTAGTGAGACAGCTTGATGTCTCCTACAACCCCCTGGACAGGACACTAGTCTATCGCTGTAGTGAGACAGCTTGATGTAGCCTACAACATTTTACATTTACATTTTAGTCATTTAGCAGACACTCTTATCCAGAGCGACTTACAGATCGTGAGTGCAAACTGCATGTTTTTAGTTTTTTTCATACTGGTCCCCCGTGGGAAATGAACCCACAACCCTGGCGTTGCAAACGCCATGCTCTACCAACTGAGCTACACTTCAAAACCTTATTCCTCATGATTTACTTTTTTTATTGTCTTTTTTTGTTATTCAATGTGATTCTATAAGCTGTGGTAGTAAAGGCCAAATTCAAAATTGTATCAAATAATTTTTTTATACTATGGGAATATGGGAAATGTAAAAAGGCAAAATTAGAGTGTACCCACTTCTCCAACCCCCTGGACAGGACACTAGTCTATTGCAGGGCCTTACCCCCAATCTCTCCTTAATGCTGAGTGCCAACCAGTGGTGTAGTGGTGCCTGGAGAAGTGGGTACACTCTAATTTTGCCTTTTTACATTTCCCATATTCCCATAGTATAAAAAAATTATTTGATACAATTTTGAATTTGGCCTTTACTACCACAGCTTATAGAATCACATTGAATAACAAAAAAAGACAATAAAAAAAGTAAATCATGAGGAATAAGGTTTTGAAGTGTCTGTCCTGTATCTAGGAGACATAAGAAAGCTCAGGAAATATTTTTGTTTTTTTGGACACATATTTAACCCCTTATTTTTGTTGGCACAAAACTACCATACTTCCATTTATTTGTATGGGTTACCTTCAGACTAGTCCCGCTAGTCCCGCTAAATGCACTGTTGGTTAAGGGCTGTAAGTAAGCATTTCACTGTAATGTCTGCACCTGTTGTATTCGGCGCATGTGACCAATAAAATTTGATTTGATTTGATTTGATTTGATTTGACTTGACACTTTCACCATCGTGTTCGTGAGAGTCTCATCTTTCCATAGTAGTTTGTAGGCCAAACGTTTTCCCGGAGCAGATTTTCGTGATGTCGTGAGAAGATTTTTTGGGCTCCCGAGTGGCGCAGTGGTCTAAGGCACTGCATCTCAGTGCTTGAGGCGTCACTACAGACACCCTGGTTCGATTCCAGGCTGTATCACAACCGGCTGTCTTAAACTGATGATTTTCATGGGGATTTTTAAAATTATGTTACTTAGATATAAACCACATCAGGAGACCACTTTTGAGGTCTGCGAATCTTTTTTGAAATTGTGATTTTTTTTGTGTAGTTACCCTTTAATTCAAGTGGCAGGCACCTAGCACATGGGATGGCGTTTTCCAATGGATTTATGCAAATAAATAATAATCATGATATCATTCTTTCAGGTAGGCATAGGCTACTTTGTAGCTAGTTAACATTTAATAGAGAAGGTTTTTGGGAAAGCCTTTCCATCCATACCAGAAGACGGTTAGGTATATCATTAGCATCACTATATTTGTCCGTTAATTGTTTGAAACCTGGACGTTTTACTTCATATAATGAGGCATGTCTTACCTTGCTTCAAAGTAGCCTATAGCCAAAATCCCACCATAGAAAAATGGAGGCAATTATTTTATAAAGACTTCCTCATATGCGTTCTCCTGTTGTTTTGGTTTTCTTTCAACTTTTTTCAATGTCTAGCAGCCAAAGGCATTACTACATTTACATTTACGTCATTTAGCAGACGCTCTTATCCAGAGCGACTTACAAATTGGTGCATTCACCTTATGATAGCCAGTGGGACAACCACTTTACAATTATTATTATAATTATTTTTTGTGTGTGTTTTTTTGTTATTTTTTTTTTTATATATTTTTTTTCTTTAGTTTTAGAAATATTTTTTAGATTGTTTTTATTTTTGTGAAATTTCTTTCAATTTTTTTAATTTTTTATTTAGAGTATGTTTTTAATTTTCTTTGTTTTGTATATATAGTTGTTGTTTTTTAATTTTTGTTGTTTTTACATTTTTATGTGTTTTTTTTTTTGTAATTCTTCTTCTTCTTCTTCTTATTTTTTTTTTGGGGGGGATAGAAGGATTACTTTTATACTATCCCAGGTATTCCTTAAAGAGGTAGGGTTTCAAGTGTCTCCGGAAGGTGGTCAGTGACTCCGCTGTCCTGGCGTCGTGAGGGAGCTTGTTCCACCATTGGGGTGCCAGAGCAGCGAACAGTTTTGACTGGGCTGAACGGGAACTGTTCTTCCACAGAGGTAGGGGGACCAGAAGGCCAGAGGTGGAAGAACGCAATGCCCTCGTTTGGGTGTAGGGACTGATCAGAGCCTGAAGGTAAGGAGGTGCCGTTCCCCTCACAGCTCCGTAGGCAAGCGCCATGGTCTTGTAGCAGATGCGAGCTTCAACTGGAAGCCAGTGGAGTGTGCGGAGGAGCGGGGTGACGTGAGAGAACTTGGGAAGGTTGAACACCAGACGGGCTGCAGCGTTCTGGATGAGTTGTAGGGGTTTAATGGCACAGGCAGGGATTATCCTAGTCATATTAGCATATTGCATCTTTAGATCTCCCCTCTTCCTAAAGAGAAACCACTCGCATGTGCGGTGCGCATTTTAGAACAGTGTTTTACCCGTTTTACGCAAATCGCACGTAGGCCTACCGCCATGCACACAATGCTGCTTCTAAAATGTGAAGATATAATAGATATATAGTTAATATAATATATAGATATAATAGTTCATCAACATTCTAAAGCTAAACAGTCTGATCTGTTCCATCAGCCTTTTTAATTGATACAGTGTATACCTCCACTACACTACTTTGATACGCATCGTTGAGATTAAGAAGTGAGTTTACGCAATGCCCACTGAAAAAATAAGTGGATATACTATACCCGCCCACACGTTTTGTTTTTTGCCCTAGCACTACACAGCTGATTAAAATACAGGTCTTTGGGTATGACTTGGCTGGGGGATCCCAACTTTTCAATCTCAGGGTGGACACTAACCACAAGGCCAGTGAGTTGGTGAAGTGTGATCAGTATTTGCTCTGTACCTGCTTCACTCATGAACTTCTCCATGACGTCAGGTGAACAGTCTTTACATGTCTTCACCGCCACGCTTAGTCTCTTCCCATTCTGGTTCACAAACACAGAGACCAGTCACACACACACACACACACACACACACACACACACACACACACACACACACACACACACACACACACAGAGAGACCAGTCACACACACACACAAACAGAGACCAGTCACACACACAAACACACACAAACACACACACACAGAGACCAGTCACACACACACACACACACACACACACACACACACACACACACACACACACAGAGACCAGTCACACACACACACACACACACACACACACACACAGAGACCAGTCACACACACACACACACAAACAGTGAGATCAATATTGTGTTTAGTTAGGCACATTTGAGGTGTTAGAATTGACTGTGTGAGTAGGGTGTCGGGAGATAGACTTGCCGATTTCTTGTACATTCCTTCATAGACCTCCCCGAAAAAACCCTCGCCAAGTATCCGGCCCAGAACAATGTCTTCTCTGTCGATTCCATACTTCACCACTGAAACCAAGTATACAACAACTTAGAACATACAGTAGATCATAGAACATAGAACATACAGTAGATCATAGAACATAGAACATACAGTAGATCATAGAACATAGAACACAGAAGGCAAATTTAAAGAAAACACTACCGAAGTTCTATCAACACATTGCCTGTAGTACATGCGCATCAAAAACTCTCGACCATTGCTACAACGCCCTCCCATGCCCTCCCTTCGACAAATCAGATCACGACTCCATCCTGGCTCCTCCCTTCCTATAGGCAGAAACTCAAACATGAAGTACCCGTGCTAAGGTCTATTCAGCGTTCAACACCATAGTGCCCTCCAAGCTCATCATTAAGCTCGGGGCCCTGGGTCTGAACCGCGTCCTGTGCAACTGGGTCCTGGACTTCCTGACGGGCCGCCCCCAGGTGGTGAAGGTAGCAAACAACACCTCCACTACGCTGATCCTCAACACAGGGGTCCCACAAGGGTGCGTGCTCAGCCCCATCCTGTACTCCCTGTTCACCCATGACTGCGTGGTCACGCACGCCTCCAACTCAATCATCAAGTTTGCAGACGACAGAACAGTGGTAGGCCTGATCACCAACAATGACGAGACAGCCAACAGGGAGGTGGTGATGGCCCTGGCGGAGTGGTGCCAGGAAAATAACCTCTTCCTCAACGTCAACAAAACAAAGGAGCTGATCGTGGACTTCAGGAAACAGCAGAGGGAGCAAGCCCCTATCCACATCGACGGGACCGCAGTGGAGAAGGTGGAAAGCTTCAAGTTCCTTGGCGTACACATCACTGATCATCTGAAATGGTCCACCCAAGCAGACAGTGTGGTGAAGAAGGTGCAACACCACCTCTTCAACCTCAGGAGGCTGAAGAAGTTTGGCTTGGCCCCTCACAAAC
Source organism: Coregonus lavaretus (assembly GCF_964263955.1). Taxonomy (NCBI): domain Eukaryota; kingdom Metazoa; phylum Chordata; class Actinopteri; order Salmoniformes; family Salmonidae; genus Coregonus; species Coregonus lavaretus. The sequence continues at coordinate 1,303,254 of NC_140018.1, forward strand.
TTTTACAGATGCACAATTGAAAGCATCCTGTCGGGCTGTCTCACGACCTGGTACGGAAACTGCACCGCCCGCAACCGCAGGGCTCTCAAGAGGGTGGTGCGGCCTGCCCAAGGCATCACCAGGGCCACACTGCCTGCCCTCCAGGCCAGCAGACTACAGCACCCAATGTCACAGGAAGTCCAAAAAGATGATCAAGGACATCAACCACCCAAGCCACTGCTTGTTCACCCAGCTATCATTCAGAAGGCGAGGTCAGTAGAGGTACATAAAAGCTGGGACCTGAGACTTAAAAACAGCTTCTATCTCAAGGCCAGCAGACTTTTAAATAGACATCACTAGCCGGCTACCACCCGGTTACTCAACTCTGCACCTTAGAGGCTGCTGCCCTATGTACATAGACATGGAATCACTGGTCACTTTAATAATGTTTACATATCTTGTATTACTCATCTCATATGTATATGCTGTATTCTATACTATTCTACTGTATCTTAGTCTATGCTGCTCTGTCATTGCTTGTCCATATATGTATATATTCTTAATTAATTCCTTACTTAGATTTGTGTGTATTGGGTATATGTTGTGAAATTGTTAGATATTACTTGTTAGATATTACTGCACTGTCGGAGCTAGAAACACAAGCATTTCACTACACCTGCAATAACATCTGCTAAATATTTGTATGTGACCAATAACATTAGATTTTATTTGATTACTGTGTTTTACTGTATTTAGTCAATGCCATTCTGACATTGCTCATCCTAATATTTATATATTTATTAATTCCATTCTTTTACTTTTAGATTTGTCTGTATTGTTGCGAACTATCAGATACTACTGCACTGTTGGAGCTAGGAACACAAGCATTTTGCTAGACCCGCAATAACATCTGCTAAATATGTGTATGTGACCAATACGATTTGATATGAAAAGTCTACATCAATCTCCTCATATCAACAACTATAAAATGTCTTCCAGTTTGATAAAGGAGAACTTCTACTTACCAGACCTCGGTCGTTCATCAATCTCAGCGTAGATTTCAGATCCTGAACGATTGGATATTTGATGATATCAGTTTTGTGGTCAAAACAGATGGGTCAACATAGCCCCCCCCCCTACAGTACTAGTTTCAAATAATTCAACACAGCCACTGCACTGATTTGAACAATGATTAATAATGAGAAATTAACCATGATATTTGTCAAACAAAAGATGAAAGCAGTCTTGGTAGATAATAACTCACCCATGCTATTTCTGATGCTGTCTGTGTTTACCGTTTGACTACAGAGTGGGAGGAGAGACAGCCAGAGGAGGAGAGGAGAGGATCATCAAACCCTGGGTTTATAGTTCCTCAATGCACCAGGCACACTGTTACAATAACACTACCTGTCTCTTTGGAAAAATCTATCTGACAGCATCACTTTTCACTTGATCTTATATCCAATGTTCCAACAAGTACTCTTGAATATGTACAGTTCAGTTTCAGCATAGTGACTTGTTATAGGAATGACACAAAAGCCCAAATATTAAGCCTTGTTCAATCCACTCACTTTGTGGGTAGGTCTGGAAGGGAACTTCGTAGATTGGCGTCTATGGGTCATGGCAGAAACATGGTGTTACTTCACATTGGTTCAATAGACTTACGAGAGATGAGGTAATCAAGTTAGACCACTGTGATGCACTCTTTCAGTGTATCCCCTTCTGTGTTTCCCCTTACCATTATATACACAGGGCGGACTTCCTGATCCCCCTTACCTTTATTTGGTCTGATGACGATGAACGACTTGTCAGTGGCGTGCTCCAAGCGACAGTAACCGTCAATAAGGTCCACCATGTTCTCTGCCATCGCAAACTTAGTCACGTTGATAGACAGAGGCTGACCAAGAAGATACAAACGATTCACATTACTGACAATTACTGACAATTACAATCACTTTATAACATTATAATGTCATAGGGGTCATAGGCTTTCAGGGCGAAATATTTACTTAAGATGCAGGCATTTAACTCAACGAACACGTCAACAAAAATGTTGCATGATAAAAAATAAAAAATACACACACACACAGATCTCAAGTTAGGATTCAGGGCCCGAATTCACAAAGTGTCTCAGAGTAGGAGTGCTGATCTGAGATCGGTTTCCGCCTGTCCAAATAACTGGATTCATTATTGATCTAAAGGCATAACTGATCCCAGATCAGCACCCCTCTCTCCCTAATGTGTGTCCAGGCCTCACTGTGTTCCCGATTTAAGCAGTGCTAATAAAGTTGTTCTAGATCTATTTTAATGCGTACCTGTCTGGCTCCGTCTATGTCCAGGTTGAGGAGGGCTTTGTCGTCACTCTGAGATAAACACTTGATGCTCTTGATCTGTTTGAAGTTTGCTAGACACACAGGCTACGGGGGTAAGAGATAAAACAATTAGCCGATACACTTAAAAGCCTTTGGTGTAGGGTGAAGTTGCCCAGTAGACGCCGGTCTTGGGTCAGTTGAGCATTTTCCCCCCACTAAATGGTTAGGGTAAGGATTTGTGGGAGGGGTACCCTAGGGGAAACTTCACCCCGGAGCCCACACCGGCTGGGGATGAGGAAGAGATGGGGATACATTACTACTCCAAAGAGAGACACCCTTGCAGCAGGCCTCAATGAGGAATGTTCCATTTCTTGTTTTTTTGTAGAAAGCTTTAAATGTGTAGTCTGAAATTACCCTGCTAACATTTAGGCTATGACATCATAAGATCTTTATTGTGTGTGTGTTGGTGTGTGTGTGTATATATATATATATATATATATATATATATATATATATATATATATACACACATACATACATACATACATACAGTGGGGGGGGGGAAGTATTTAGTCAGCCACCGATTGTGCAAGTTCTCCCACTTAAAAAGATGAGAGGCCTGTAATTTTCATCATAGGTACACGTCAACTATGACAGACAAATTGAGAATTTTTTTTCCAGAAAATCACATTGTAGGATTTTTAATGAATTTATTTGCAAATTATGGTGGAAAATAAGTATTTGGTCACCTACAAACAAACAAGATTTCTGGCTCTCACAGACCTGTAATTTCTTCTTTAAGGGGCTCCTCTGTCCTCCACTCGTTACCTGTATTAATGGCACCTGTTTGAACTTGTTATCAGTATAAAAGACACCTGTCCACAACCTCAAACAATCACACTCCAAACTCCACTATGGCCAAGACCAAAGAGCTGTCAAAGGACACCAGAAACAAAATTGTAGACCTGCACCAGGCTGGGAAGACTGAATATGCAATAGGTAAGCAGCTTGGTTTGAAGAAATCAACTGAGGGAGCAATTATTAGGAAATGGAAGACATACAAGACCACTGATAATCTCCCTCGATCTGGGGCTCCACGCAAGATATCACTCCGTGGGGTCAAAATGATCACAAGAACGGTGAGCAAAAATCCCAGAACCACACGGGGGGACCTAGTGAATGACATGCAGAGAGCTGGGACCAAAGTAACAAAGCCTACCATCAGTAACACACTACGCCGCCAGGGACTCAAATACTGCAGTGCCAGACGTGTCCCCCTGCTTAAGCCAGTACATGTCCAGGCCCGTCTGAAGTTTGCTAGAGTGCATTTGGATGATCCAGAAGAGGATTGGGAGAATGTCATATGGTCAGATGAAACCAAAATAGAACTTTTTGGTAAAAACTCAACTCGTCGTGTTTGGAGGACAAAGAATGCTGAGTTGCATCCAAAGAACACCATACCTACTGTGAAGCTTGGGGGTGGAAACATCATGCTTTGGGGCTGTTTTTCTGCAAAGGGACCAGGACGACTGATCCGTGTAAAGGAAAGAATGAATGGGGCCATGTATCGTGAGATTTTGAGTGAAAACCTCCTTCCATCAGCAAGGGCATTGAAGATGAAACGTGGCTGGGTCTTTCAGCATGACAATGATCCCAAACACACCGCCCGGGCAACGAAGGAGTGGCTTCGTAAGAAGCATTTCAAGGTCCTGGAGTGGCATAGCCAGTCTCCAGATCTCAACCCCATAGAAAATCTTTGGAGGGAGTTGAAAGTCCGTGTTGCCCAGCGACAGCCCCAAAACATCACTGCTCTAGAGGAGATCTGCATGGAGGAATGGGCCAAAATACCAGCAACAGTGTGTGAAAACCTTGTGAAGACTTACAGAAAACGTTTGACCTGTGTCATTGCCAACAAAGGGTATATAACAAAGTATTGAGAAACTTTTGTTATTGACCAAATACTTATTTTTCACCATAATTTGCAAATAAATTCATAACAAATCCTACAATGTGAATTTCTGGAATTTTTTTCTCATTTTGTCTGTCATAGTTGACGTGTACCTATGATGAAAATTACAGGCCTTTCTCATCTTTTTAAGTGGGAGAACTTGCACAATTGGTGGCTGACTAAATACTTTTTTCCCCACTGTAGGAGGATTATAGAGGAGGATTCTAGAGGATTATAGAGGAGGATTATAGAGGAGGATTCTAGAGGATTATATAGAGGAGGATTCTAGAGGATTATATAGGAGGATTCTAGCGGATTATATAGGAGGATTCTAGAGGATTATATAGGAGGATTATAGAGGAGGATTATAGAGGATTATATAGGAGGATTATAGAGGAGGATTCTAGAGGATTATATAGGAGGATTATATAGGAGGATTCTAGAGGATTATATAGGAGGATTCTAGAGGATTATAGAGGATTATAGAGGAGGATTCTAGTGGATTATAGAGGAGGATTCTAGAGGATTATAGAGGAGGATTCTAGAGGATTATATAGAGGAGGATTCTAGAGGATTATATAGGAGGATTCTAGAGGAGGATTCTAGCGGATTATATAGGAGGATTCTAGAGGATTATATAGGAGGATTATAGAGGAGGATTATAGAGGATTATATAGGAGGATTATATAGGAGGATTATAGAGGAGGATTCTAGAGGAGGATTATATAGGAGGATTCTATAGGATTATATAGGAGGATTCTAGAGGATTATATAGGAGGATTCTAGAGGATTATAGAGGAGGATTCTAGAGGATTATTATTAAGGAGGATTCTAGAGGATTATAGAGGAGGATTCTAGAGGATTATATAGGAGGATTATAGAGGTATATAGTGGAGGATTCTAAAGGAGGATTCTAGAGGATTATATAGGAGGATTATAGAGGAGGATTATAGAGGATTATATAGGAGGATTCTATAGGAGGATTATTTAGGAGGATTCTAGAGGATTATATAGGAGGATTATAGAGGATTCTAGAGGAGGATTCTAGAGGATTCTAGAGGAGGATTCTAGAGGATTATATAGGAGGATTATAGAGGAGGATTCTAGAGGATTATAGAGGAGGATTCTAGAGGATTATAGCGGAGGATTCTAGAGGATTATATAGGAGGATTATGTAGGAGGATTCTATAGGATTATATAGGAGGATTATATAGGAGGATTATATAGGAGGATTATAGAGGATTATAGAGGAGGATTATAGAGGAGGATTATAGAGGAGGATTATAGAGGATTATATAGGAGGATTCTATAGGATTATAGCGGAGGATTCTAGGGGATTATATAGGAGGATTATGTAGGATGATTCTATAGGATTATATAGGAGGATTATATAGGAGGATTATATAGGAGGATTATATAGGAGGATTATAGAGGATTATAGAGGAGGATTCTAGAGGAGGATTCTAGAGGATTATAGAGGAGGATTATATAGGAGGATTCTAGAGGATTATAGAGGAGGATTCTAGAGGATTATATAGGAGGATTATATAGGAGGATTCTAGAGGAGGATTCTAGAGGATTATATAGGAGGATTATATAGGATTATAGAGGCGGATTCTAGAGGATAATAGAGGAGGATTCTAGAGGATTATATAGGAGGATTATATAGGATGATTCTAGAGGATTCTAGAGGAGGATTCTAGATGATTATATAGGAGGATTATATAGGAGGATTATAGAGGATTATAGAGGAGGATTCTAGAGGATTATATAGGAGGATTATATAGGAGGATTATATAGGGGGGGGTGATATAGGAGCATTATATAGGGGGTGATATAGGAAGATTATATAGGGGGATTATATAGGGGGATTATATAGGGGGGTGATATAGGAGGATTATATAGGGGGGTGATATAGGAGGATTATATAGGGGGTGATATAGCAGGAGATATAGGAAGATTATATAGGGGGATTATATAGGGGGGTGATATAGGAGGATTATATAGGGGGTGATATAGGAGGATTATATAGGGGGGTGATATAGGAGGATTATATAGGGGGATTATATAGGAGGATTATATAGGGGGGGGTGATATAGGGAGGTGATATAGGAGGATTATATAGGAGGATTATATAGGGGGATTATATAAAATGATTATATAGGGGGATTATATAGGAGGATTATATAGGGGGATTATATAGGGGGATTATATAGGGGGGTGATATAGGAGGATTATATAGGGGGATTATATAGGGGGGTGATATAGAAGGATTATATAGGGGGGTGATATAGGGAGGTGATATAGGAGGATTATATAGGAGGATTCAGCACCCAACCTGTTTATCTTGTGATGGGAGAGGAACAACAATCGCGGTCAGAAAGCATGCATGACAATGCAATGAAAATGACCAAATGGCAACATATACAGTGCCTTCGGAAAGAATTCAGACCCCTTAACTTCTTCCACATTTTGTTACGTTACAGCCTTATTCTAAAATGGATTTTTTTTAAAAATCCTTAGCAATCTACACACAATACCCCGCAATGACAAAGCGAAAACAGGTTTTTAGAACATTTATTAAAAATAAAAAACTGAAATACCTTATTTACATTAGTAATCAGATCCTTTGCTATGAGACTCAATTGATTGGACATGATTTGGAAAGGCACACACCTGTCTATATAAGGTCCCACAGTTGACAGCGCATGTCAGAACAGAAACCAAGCCATGAGGTCGAAGGAATAGTCCGTAGAGCTCCGAGACAGGATTGTGTCGAGGCACAGATCTGGGGAAGGGTACCAAAAAATGTCTGCAGCATTGAAGGTCCCAAAGAACACAGTGGCCTCCATCATTCTTAAATGGAAGACGTTTGGAACCACTAAGACGCTTCCTAGAGCTGGCCGCCCGGCCAGACTGAGCAATCGGGGGAGAAGGGCCTTGGTCAGGGAGGTGACCAAGAACCCAATGGTTGTAAGGGTTGGTGTGAGGTGTGACCCAGGTGCGGTGCAGGATAGACAGTAGGCAGTAGGCAAGGATGGTGAAACAAGGATCTTTACTGGTGGTCCAAAAGCCAGGATACAAAACAACGGACTATACATGAAAACAAATGAGGAGCACAAAGGTCTCCAAAAAACAGGCTGACAGCAAACAATACGAAATACTAACTCTGACTGGAAAAACACAATGACACAGGGAGAACACTTCTCGAGTACCTGTAACTCCGTCACGTGATCCGACACTGATACGTACTGCTTGACATCAAGGAACTAGCAGAGAAAACTGAGCAAGGGAACACAGGGAAGTGAGGGCATAAATACAGAGGTGAATCAGATAGCCACAGGTGACACCAATAGGCAGATAATTAGTCCCGACTGTGAGTGAGGAGGTGCCTATGGTTGTCGGAGGATGACACCTAGTGGGTTGCTCCGGAACTGCGACCCACTCCTGTAACAGATGATCACTCTGACAGAGCTCCAGAGTTCCACTGTGGAGATGGGAGAACCTTCCAGAAGGACAACCCTCTCTGCAACACTCCACCAATCAGGCCTTTATGGTAGAATGGCCACACGGAAGCCACTCCTCAGTAAAAGGCACATGACAGCCCGCTTGGAGTTTGCCAAAAGGCACCTAAAGACTCTCAGACCATGAGAAACAAGATTCTCTGGTCTGATGAAACCAAGATTGAACTCTTTGGCCTGAATGCCAAGCGTCACGTCTGGAGGAAACCTGGCACCATCCCTACGGCGAAGCATGGTGGTGGCAGCATCATGCTGTGGGGATGTTTTTCAGCGGCAGGGACTGGGAGTCTAGTCAGGATCGAGGCAAAGATGAACGGCGCAAAGTATAGAGATCTCCTTGATGAAAACCTGCTCCAGAGCACTCAGGACCTCAGACTGGGGCGAAGGTTCACCTTCCAACAGGACAACAACCCTAAGCAAACAGCCAAGACAACACAGGAGTGGCTTTGAATGTCCTTGAGTGGCCCAGCCAGAGACCGGACTTGAACCCGATCAAACATCTCTGGAGAGACCTGAAAATAGCTTTGCAGCAACGCTCCCCATCCAACCTGATGTCATACCCAAGAACTCTCGAGGCTGTAATCGCTGCCAAAGGTGCTTCAACAAAGTACTGAGTAAAGGGTCTGAATACTTATGTAAATGTGATATTTCAGTTTTTATACATTTATGGGGTATTGTATGTAGATTGATGAGGAATAAGGCTGTAACGTAACAAAATGTGGAAAAAGTCAACGGGTCTGAATACGTTCAGAATGCACTGTATACAGTTAACACCCTGCTTACCGCTGAGTCTTTCTGGGTGCGTTGGCGAATGCCCCTGGCTCCAATCACCAGCTCTACTGACAGACTCCAGCCTTGCTGTGGACAAACAGTGGGGTTGCAAGTTAAGTTACATTTCAGACTTGTACAATGTCTGTCAAGTGAACCGAGAAAAAAGGAAAACCCAGCGCACGTCTAATTGTAGATTATTGTAGTGCTGGGATAGAAAAGTCAGCAGTTATGGACGAATGAGGAAGGTCCACACTTGGGTATTTGGCAGTGCATTTGAGGGTCAGGTATTTGGCAGTGCATTTGAGGGTCCGGTATTTGGCAGTGCATTTGAGGGTCAGGTGTTTCCAGTGTATCCTTGTTGTCTGTAAAGCCAGCGGCAACACTCACCACCAGTTCACAAGGGTAGACCTCTTCGCCAATGCTGAGGAAGTCTGTGAGTGTCTGGAAGAAGCGAACCACGCACTCCTCCTCCTTCAGTGCAGCATACTGCTGGAACGTCTGCTGGATCAGCTTCCGAAGGGGACGAGACTGGGACAGACCACGGCAACATTGGACAACACTTTCATAACCCTATTTTACTATGACGTCACGTGGTAAACAACGCTGCTAGCATAGAAATGATCAGAAATGATCCTTGTTGATATAATAGTGAAGTCGGCTCATTGACAACTCAATTTATGTTAGTAGAAACTTCCAATAATGTTTTTAACGATCGTGTGGATATCAAAATGTATAAATGTACCTTCATGCTGTCAATGAGCTCCTGTGGGAAGAACAGGTTCAGCCCCACGTCCTTCCTTCATTAGATAGACCAGTTATAATCAATCAAAACAATCAATCCAATGTGATAGAAAAGTCATAGAACTGAAGGTTAGTAGAAAAAAACATGTCAAATGTACATACTTACTCTAGCAATTCAAAGTTGGACTTTTTCTCCAGACCTTTAGCGTTCATGTCTTTATAAAACCTCCTGAAGGTGAAGCAGAGAGACAATAATGAAGCTCTATGGACAAACCCACTGTGATGTTGATGATGTCTACACATTGACAATACAATATCAAAGGAAAGCCCAACCTCACCTAATCTCCAGACAGCCCAGCTGCAGGGCCATCCCGTCACTGACTTTACTGGCATGATACTGCATGTAGTCACTACGCACCTAACACAGGCAATACCGAGAGAACACATTAAATCTGTCTGTAGTCACAATGCATCTACAGTATCCACACAAGGCCAAGACATCAGTGAGTTATCTTTAGATGATGAAGTTCTGGAAAGTATTAATGTGTTCTCTCCATAGTCAGAGTATTAATGTGTTCTCTACATAAAGTATTAATGTGTTCTCTACATAGTCAGAGTATTAATGTGTTCTCTACATAGAGTAATAATGTGTTCTCTATATAGAGTATTAATGTGTTCTCTACATATAGTATTAATGTGTTCTCTACATAGTCTGAGTATTAATGTGTTCTCTACATATAGTATTAATGTGTTCTCTACATAGTCAGAGTATTAATGTGTTCTCTACATAGAGTATTAATGTGTTCTCTACATATATTATTAATATGTTCTCTACATATATTATTAATGTGTTCTCTACATAGTCAGAGTATTAATGTGTTCTCTACATAGAGTATTAATGTGTTCTCTACATAGTCAGTATTAATGTGTTCTCTACATAGATTATTAATGTGTTCTCTACATAGAGTATTAATGTGTTCTCTACATAGAGTATTAATGTGTTCTCTACATGGAGTATTAATGTGTTCTCTACATAGAGTATTAATGTGTTCTCTACATAGTCAGAGTATGAATGTGTTCTCTACATAGTCAGAGTATTAATGTGTTCTCTACATATAGTATTAATGTGTTCTCTACATAGAGTATTAATGTGTTCTCTACATAGAGTATTAATGTGTTCTCTACATAGTCAGATTATTAATGTGTTCTCTACATAGAGTATTAATGTGTTCTCTACATAGTCAGAGTATTAATGTGTTCTCTACATAGTCAGAGTATGAATGTGTTCTCTACATTGTCAGTATTAATGTGTTCTCTACATAGAGTATTAATGTGTTCTCTACATAGTCAGAGTATTAATGTGTTCTCTACATAGTCAGTATGAATGTGTTCTCTACATAGAGTATTAATGTGTTCTCTACATAGTCAGTATGAATGTGTTCTCTACATAGAGTATTAATGTGTTCTCTACATAGAGTATTAATGTGTTCTCTACATAGTCAGAGTATTAATGTGTTCTCTACATAGTCAGTATTAATGTGTTCTCTACATAGTTAGATTATTAATGTGTTCTCTACATAGTCAGTATGAATGTGTTCTCTACATAGAGTATTAATGTGTTCTCTACATAGTCAGAGTAGTAATGTGTTCTCTACATAGTCAGAGTATTAATGTGTTCTCTACATAGTCAGTATTAATGTGTTCTCTACATAGTCAGAGTATTAATGTGTTCTCTACATAGTCAGTATGAATGTGTTCTCTACATAGAGTATTAATGTGTTCTCTACATAGTCAGAGTAGTAATGTGTTCTCTACATAGTCAGAGTATTAATGTGTTCTCTACATAGAGTATTAATGTGTTCTCTACATAGTCAGAGTATTAATGTGTTCTCTACATAGTCAGAGTATTAATGTGTTCTCTACATAGTCAGAGTATTAATGTGTTCTCTCCATAGTCAGAGTATTAATGTGTTCTCTACATAGTCAGAGTATTAATGTGTTCTCTACATAGTCAGAGTATTAATGTGTTCTCTCCATAGTCAGAGTATTAATGTGTTCTCTCCATAGTCAGAGTATTAATGTGTTCTCTACATAGTCAGAGTATTAATGTGTTCTCTACATAGTCAGAGTAGTAATGTGTTCTCTACATAGTCAGAGTAGTAATGTGTTCTCTACATAGTCAGAGTAGTAATGTGTTCTCTACATAGAGTATTAATGTGTTCTCTACATAGTCAGTATTAATGTGTTCTCTACATAGTCAGTATGAATGTGTTCTCTACATAGAGTATTAATGTGTTCTCTACATAGTCAGGGTATTAATGTGTTCTCTACATAGTCAGAGTATTAATGTGTTCTCTACATAGTCAGGGTATTAATGTGTTCTCTCCATATAGTATTAATGTGTTCTCTACATAGAGTATTAATGTGTTATCTACATAGTCAGAGTATTAATGTGTTCTCTACATAGTCAGTATGAATGTGTTCTCTACATAGTCAGTATGAATGTGTTCTCTCCATAGTCAGAGTATTAATGTGTTCTCTACATAGTCAGGGTATTAATGTGTTCTCTACATAGAGTATTAATGTGTTCTCTACATAGTCAGAGTAGTAATGTGTTCTCTACATAGTCAGAGTATTAATGTGTTCTCCACATAGAGTATTAATGTGTTCTCTACATAGTCAGAGTATTAATGTGTTCTCTACATAGTCAGAGTATGAATGTGTTCTCTACATAGTCAGTATTAATGTGTTCTCTACATAGAGTATTAATGTGTTCTCTACATAGTCAGAGTATTAATGTGTTCTCTACATAGTCAGTATGAATGTGTTCTCTACATAGTCAGTATGAATGTGTTCTCTACATAGAGTATTAATGTGTTCTCTACATAGTCAGAGTAGTAATGTGTTCTCTACATAGTCAGAGTATTAATGTGTTCTCTACATAGAGTATTAATGTGTTCTCTACATAGTCAGTATGAATGTGTTCTCTACATAGAGTATTAATGTGTTCTCTACATAGAGTATTAATGTGTTCTCTACATAGTCAGAGTATTAATGTGTTCTCTACATAGTCAGTATGAATGTGTTCTCTACATAGAGTATTAATGTGTTCTCTACATAGTCAGAGTAGTAATGTGTTCTCTACATAGTCAGAGTATTAATGTGTTCTCTACATAGAGTATTAATGTGTTCTCTACATAGTCAGAGTAGTAATGTGTTCTCTCCATAGTCAGAGTAGTAATGTGTTCTCTACATAGTCAGAGTATTAATGTGTTCTCTACATAGTCAGTATTAATGTGTTCTCTACATAGTCAGAGTATTAATGTGTTCTCTACATAGTCAGTATGAATGTGTTCTCTACATAGAGTATTAATGTGTTCTCTACATAGTCAGAGTAGTAATGTGTTCTCTACATAGAGTATTAATGTGTTCTCTACATAGAGTAGTAATGTGTTCTCTACATAGTCAGAGTAGTAATGTGTTCTCTCCATAGTCAGAGTAGTAATGTGTTCTCTACATAGTCAGAGTATTAATGTGTTCTCTACATAGTCAGTATTAATGTGTTCTCTACATAGTCAGAGTATTAATGTGTTCTCTACATAGTCAGTATGAATGTGTTCTCTACATAGAGTATTAATGTGTTCTCTACATAGTCAGAGTAGTAATGTGTTCTCTACATAGAGTATTAATGTGTTCTCTACATAGAGTAGTAATGTGTTCTCTACATAGTCAGAGTAGTAATGTGTTCTCTCCATAGTCAGAGTAGTAATGTGTTCTCTACATAGAGTATTAATGTGTTCTCTACATAGAGTAGTAATGTGTTCTCTACATAGTCAGAGTAGTAATGTGTTCTCTCCATAGTCAGAGTATTAATGTGTTCTCTACATAGTCAGAGTAGTAATGTGTTCTCTACATAGTCAGAGTATTAATGTGTTCTCTACATAGTCAGAGTAGTAATGTGTTCTCTACATAGAGTATTAATGTGTTCTCTACATAGTCAGTATTAATGTGTTCTCTACATAGTCAGTATTAATGTGTTCTCTACATAGTCAGTATGAATGTGTTCTCTACATAGAGTATTAATGTGTTCTCTACATAGTCAGGGTATTAATGTGTTCTCTACATAGTCAGAGTATTAATGTGTTCTCTACATAGTCAGGGTATTAATGTGTTCTCTCCATAGAGTATGAATGTGTTCTCTACATAGAGTATTAATGTGTTCTCTACATAGTCAGAGTATTAATGTGTTCTCTACATAGTCAGTATGAATGTGTTCTCTACATAGTCAGTATGAATGTGTTCTCTCCATAGTCAGAGTATTAATGTGTTCTCTACATAGTCAGAGTATTAATGTGTTCTCTACATAGAGTATTAATGTGTTCTCTACATAGTCAGAGTAGTAATGTGTTCTCTCCATAGTCAGAGTAGTAATGTGTTCTCTACATAGTCAGAGTATTAATGTGTTCTCTACATAGAGTATTAATGTGTTCTCTACATAGTCAGTATGAATGTGTTCTCTACATAGTCAGTATGAATGTGTTCTCTCCATAGTCAGAGTATTAATGTGTTCTCTACATAGTCAGAGTATTAATGTGTTCTCTACATATAGTATTAATGTGTTCTCTACATAGTCAGAGTAGTAATGTGTTCTCTCCATAGTCAGAGTAGTAATGTGTTCTCTACATAGTCAGAGTATTAATGTGTTCTCTACATAGAGTATTAATGTGTTCTCTACATAGTCAGGGTATTAATGTGTTCTCTACATAGTCAGAGTATTAATGTGTTCTCTACATAGTCAGGGTATTAATGTGTTCTCTCCATAGAGTATGAATGTGTTCTCTACATAGAGTATTAATGTGTTCTCTACATAGTCAGAGTATTAATGTGTTATCTACATAGTCAGTATGAATGTGTTCTCTACATAGTCAGTATGAATGTGTTCTCTACATAGTCAGAGTATTAATGTGTTCTCTACATAGAGTATTAATGTGTTCTCTACATAGTCAGAGTATTAATGTGTTCTCTACATAGTCAGTATGAATGTGTTCTCTACATAGAGTATTAATGTGTTCTCTACATAGTCAGAGTAGTAATGTGTTCTCTACATAGTCAGAGTATTAATGTGTTCTCTACATAGAGTATTAATGTGTTCTCTACATAGTCAGAGTAGTAATGTGTTCTCTCCATAGTCAGAGTATTAATGTGTTCTCTACATAGTCAGAGTATTAATGTGTTCTCTACATAGTCAGAGTAGTAATGTGTTCTCTACATAGTCAGAGTAGTAATGTGTTATCTACATAGAGTATTAATGTGTTCTCTACATAGTCAGTATAAATGTGTTCTCTACATAGTCAGTATGAATGTGTTCTCTACATAGAGTATTAATGTGTTCTCTACATAGTCAGGGTATTAATGTGTTCTCTACATAGTCAGAGTATTAATGTGTTCTCTACATAGTCAGGGTATTAATGTGTTCTCTCCATAGAGTATGAATGTGTTCTCTACATAGAGTATTAATGTGTTCTCTACATAGTCAGAGTATTAATGTGTTCTCTACATAGTCAGTATGAATGTGTTCTCTACATAGTCAGTATGAATGTGTTCTCTCCATAGTCAGAGTATTAATGTGTTCTCTACATAGAGTAGTAATGTGTTCTCTACATAGTCAGAGTATTAATGTGTTCTCTACATAGTCAGAGTATTAATGTGTTCTCTACATAGTCAGAGTATTAATGTGTTCTCTACATAGTCAGGGTATTAATGTGTTCTCTACATAGAGTATTAATGTGTTCTCTACATAGTCAGAGTATTAATGTGTTCTCTACATAGTCAGATTATTAATGTGTTCTCTACATATAGTATTAATGTGTTCTCTCCATAGAGTATGAATGTGTTCTCTACATAGAGTATTAATGTGTTCTCTACATAGTCAGAGTATTAATGTGTTCTCTACATAGTCAGTATGAATGTGTTCTCTCCATAGTCAGAGTATTAATGTGTTCTCTACATAGAGTAGTAATGTGTTCTCTACATAGTCAGAGTATTAATGTGTTCTCTACATAGTCAGAGTATTAATGTGTTCTCTACATAGTCAGAGTATTAATGTGTTCTCTACATAGTCAGAGTATTAATGTGTTCTCTACATAGTCAGAGTATTAATGTGTTCTCTACATAGTCAGAGTATTAATGTGTTCTCTACATAGTCAGAGTATTAATGTGTTCTCTACATAGTCAGAGTAGTAATGTGTTCACTACATAGTCAGTATGAATGTGTTCTCTACATAGAGTATTAATGTGTTCTCTACATAGTCAGTATTAATGTGTTCTCTACATAGTCAGTATGAATGTGTTCTCTACATAGAGTATTAATGTGTTCTCTACATAGTCAGGGTATTAATGTGTTCTCTACATAGTCAGAGTATTAATGTGTTCTCTACATAGTCAGGGTATTAATGTGTTCTCTCCATAGTCAGGGTAGTGCTTGCTGCCTACCGTACCTGTTGATAGAAATACAGCAGTGTGGTTTTGTCTTCTTTAAACTTTTCCAGGAAGTTGACTGGAATGTAGCGGACTCTCAGGTCATACCTGGGGAGAGATGACCATACCACTGCTTTAGAGTAGGAGTCTTCAACTGAACCGTATTCGTCAATACAATTATCATTGTTCCCAGGGACGGCCTGTTCAATAGGGCGATATGGGCGATGCACTGCCAAACGGGAAAAGGAAGGGATTTTTTTCCTAATCAATTATATCACGGCAACAGTAGTTATCAGTGTTCACGTCTGATCTGCCAGCCACTAAATGTCAAATCAGGCTAAAGTCGTGCTTCAAATGGCCCCGCCCGTTTTTGGGGCGATTTCAGTCAAGTTGAAAATCGCCCAGAAGTCTCTCATAGCCTGTCATGTAAAATCTATTTTTTTCAAATTTCAAAGCTTTCAATACATTCTCTATGGGTGTCTGTGGGCTTGCACTTACGCGCTTTCGTCATACGTGACGTAACCATGAACGTAACTAAGACAATAGCGGCTAGCAGCGTCTCTGTTGCGACCTGCAGTGTGGCGTTATTTTATGTTTTTAATTTGTAGACTTAGTTTACAAACATTCTGCCAACCATGGATTTCCAGTGGTTGGTTATGGACTGATCTTGTTGATCGTGTACATACCCGCTACGAACGGACTAAATAATGAAAACGCTGCTGGCAGCGGAATCCCAATACAGCTGGGAGACTTGGCTGGATGACAGAGTCCCGGACAGAGAAGTGGAGCCGGCCGGCTTCACCCTGGTCAGAGCGGACCGCGATCCTGGTAAGAGAGCGACTCTGTACCCCGACATTGAACTGCTTTCTGTGTCATTGCGACCTTACTATCTGCCCCGTGAGTTCCCCCAATTGTTTGTTACCGTTGTGTACTGTTGATAATCACAAGTTTACTGGAGAACTGAGACCAAGTAGAGACTTTGGACAGGGTGGATATGGTATAATAAAGGCAGTTTATTCAGAGGTAAAGATATCTGGAATCGCGTGCACGGACTCGTTCGTCAAACTCTTAGGGAGAAGAGAGCCCCGAAAACATTGTGTGCAGACATTTTATACAATAAATGATGTAGGTTGAATCTAGTAGTTCTGATCTTCTGATTGGTCCTGATGAGTTGGGCGAGGTCCCCTCCACTGTTGCATTGGCTCTGAGTCGGGTTCTCTGTCTTCAAATGTTCAGCCTAAAGAGAGGGGATTTTTGTGTGTGTGTGTGTGTGTGTGTGTGTGTTTAACAGTGATGATGTGTGTGTGTGTGTGTGTTATCAGTGATGATGTGTGTGTGTGTGTGTGTGTGTGTGTGTGTGTCCTCAGAGCAAGAACTCGTGAGTTGGAAGAACTGAGAGACCTATGGCGTGGGTGTTGTCCTTGGCCACCTGCTGACAAGGCTGACAAGATAGGACTCTTTTGTCCATTGTTATAGGATAGGAACAGCATTGATTGAAAACAAACGTCCAACACAAAATGGGTCATGCACAAGATTTTAGTCAGACCAAGCTATAACATTATATATTTACTACGACAGTACATTCAACCAAAAGCTAATATAACAAAGGCATCAGAGATTATTTATAATCTGTCACAGAAACTGGAATCCATCTCCCCAGATCAGTCAATAAATGCTTCTGGTATTGACTTATATGCTGCCCCTGTCTTCATGTTGTTGCTGGACATATCTTTTTTAAAATGTGTGTAGGTCACCTAAATCATCAGAAAAATTGCCCCTCCTGAGAATTTTTTCAGGAGCCGCCACTGATTGTTCCTGACTACTTCCTCTCGCTCAACCTGGGCTGCGTCTCAAATGGCTCCGTATATTATCCATCATGTGCATTACTTTCTCTCACCCTCCTCTCCTCCACCCTCCTCTCACCCCCACCTCCTCCACTCCCACCTCCTCCACCCTCCTCTCACCCCTACCTCCTTCACCCTCCTCACCCCCACTTCCTCCACCCTCCTCTCACCCCTACCTCCTCCACCCTCCTCACCCCCACCTCCTCCACCCCTCCTCTAACCCCTACCTCCACCACTCATCTCACCCCCACCACTCCTGCACCTTCCTCTCACCCCCACCACTCCTCCACCCTCCTCTAACCCCCACCTCCTCTACTCCTCCACTGACACCCACCTCCTCCTCCTCACCCCCACCTCCACCCTCCTCTCACCCCCACCTCCTCCACCCTCCTCTCACCCCCACCTCCTCCACCCTCCTCTCACCCCCACCTCCTCCACCCCTCCTCTCACCTCCACTCTGCCTCCACGTGGTGACTCTCATAGCGTTGCTCCACCTCCCCCACGGTCAGGTCTGGATGGAGCCAGTGAAGCTCGTCTGACTTGAGGTGCTTCAGCAGCAGGCCATAGCAGCCTTTATACAGGATGTTAGGGCCCAGCCTACCACTGGTCAGGATAGACTGCACTATAGCCTGGAGGAGACCAGTATGGAGTCAGTCACAGCTAGAATTTGGGGGGCTAGTCTGCAAAGCTATATAGTTGGTTTAAAGTAGTGTATTCTTACAATGTTACAACTAAATAACTAAGTACGCAGTCACAGTATCTAGACAATCCCTCACCCTGATCTGCCAGGAGCTGTCACACTTGACCAGCTTGAAGTTCTTCCCCAGGGTGTTGTTGGTGGAGAAACAGACTTTGAGGATCTTGGTGGGCCCTCCCTCCTCGCTGAAGGGGCTTTGTTGTGGGCCATTGTTGTGGCCGGGGCTGGGTAGCCTCCAGGACAGGGTGGTAGTGTCTCCTTGCATCACCTCATACATTCTCAGGGCAGAGAGGAGGACAACGTTAAACTGTATTCATACCTGGGGAGAGGGAGAGAGAGAGAGAGAGAGAGAGAGAGAGAGAGAGAGGGGGGGAGAGGAGGGCAATGTCACACTGATATCATACCTGGGGAGAGGGAGAGAGAGAGAGGGAGAGGGGGGGGGGGGGAGAGGGAGAGCGAGGGGGAGAGGAGGGCAATGTCACACTGATATCATACCTGGGGAGAGGGAGAGAGAGAGAGGGAGAGGGGGGGGGGGGAGGGAGAGCGAGGGGGAGAGGAGGGCAATGTCACACTGATATCATACCTGGGAAGAGGGAGAGAGAGAGAGGGGGGGGGGGGGGAGAGGGGGGGAGAGAGAGAGAGGGGAGGAGAGAGAGGGAGAGAGAGGAGGAGAGAGAGGGAGAGAGAGGAGGAGAGAGAGGGGGAGAGAGGAGGAGAGAGAGGGGGAGAGAGGAGGAGAGAGAGGGAGAGAGAGAGGGGGGGAGAGAGAGGGGGGGAGAGAGAGGGGGGGGAGGAGAGAGAGGGGGGAGAGGAGGAGAGAGAGGGGGGAGAGAGAGGGGGGAGAGAGGAGGAGAGAGAGAGAGGAGGAGGAGAGAGAGAGGGGGGGGGAAGAGGAGGGCAATGTCACACTGATATCATACCTGGGGAGAGGGAGAGAGAGAGAGAGAGAGAGAGAGAGAGAGGAGGAGAGAGGGGGGAGAGAGGAGGAGGGGGGGGGGGAGGAGAGAGAGAGAGGGGGGGGGGGGGAGGAGAGAGAGAGAGAGGGGGGGGAGGAGAGAGAGAGAGAGAGAGAGAGAGAGAGAGAGAGAGAGAGAGAGAGAGAGAGAGAGAGAGAGAGAGAGAGAGAGAAAATGGTTCGGCCGTGGCTTGCTATATCAAGCAGACAGGCATCGAGGCATTCAGTTACTGTTCTATTGAACGTTAGAATGGGCAAAACGAGTGACCTAAGTGACTTTGAGCGTGGTATGATCATTGGTGCCTTGTGCGTCGGTTCCAGTATCTCAGAAACAGCCGGCCTCCTGGGCTTTTCACGCACGACAGTGTCTAGAGTTTACAGAGAATGGTGCGACAAACAAAAAACATCCAGTCAGCAGCAGTCCTGTGGGCAAAAACAGCTCGTTGGTGAGAGGTTGAAGGAGAATGGCAAGAATCGTGCAAGCTAACAGGTGGGCCACAAACAGACAAATAACGGCGCAGAACGGCATCTCGGAACGCACAACTCGTTGATCCCTGTCACGGATGGGCTATTGCAGCAGACGACCACACCGGGTTCCACTCCTATCAGCTAAAAACAAGAAGAAGCGGCTCCACTGGGCACGCCATCACCAACACTGGACAAATGAGGAGTGTTAAAATATTGCCTGATTCGACGAATCCTGGTTCCTGTTGCGTCATGCTGATGGCAGAGTCAGGATCTGGCATAAGCAGCATGAGTCCATGGCCCCATCCTGCCTGGTGTCAACTGTACAGGCTGGTGGCGGTGGTGTAATGGTGTGGGGAATGTTTTCCTGGCACACGTTAGGTTCCTTGATACCAATTGAGCATCGTTTCCATGCCCTGAATCATTCAGGCTGTTCTGAAGGCAAAGGGGGTCCTACCCGGTACACCAACCCGGTGTACCTCATAAACTGGCCACTGAGCGTATCTAATTTTCCATGTGATGGAGACAAATCACAAAATGTTTTGAGTAATGGAAACATTCCAGGTAGACGTCACAGCTCTCATACTTTCAACGTTAATGTGCTTTACATACGAGTATAACTTATACAATAGTAACACCTGTGATGGAACATTATGTTGGTGCTTTTCTATTTACCAATTTCTATGTTTGTGCTTTTCTATTTACCAATTTCTGTGTTCTATGTTTGTGCTTTTCTATTTACCAATTTCTGTGTTCTGTTTGTGCTTTTCTATTTACCAATTTCTATGTTCTATGTTTGTGCTTTTCTATTTACCAATTTCTGTGTTCTATGTTTGTGCTTTTCTATTTACCAATTTCTGTGTTCTGTTTGTGCTTTTCTATTTACCAATTTCTATGTTCTATGTTTGTGCTTTTCTATTTACCAATTTCTATGTTCTATGTTTGTGCTTTTCTATTTACCAATTTCTATGTTCTATGTTTGTGCTTTTCTATTTACCAATTTCTATGTTCTATGTTTGTGCTTTTCTATTTACCAATTTCTATGTTCTATGTTTGTGCTTTTCTATTTACCAATTTCTATGTTCTATGTTTGTGCTTTTCTATTTACCAATTTCTATGTTCTATGTTTGTGCTTTTCTATTTACCAATTTCTGTGTTATGTTTGTGCTTTTCTATTTACCAATTTCTATGTTCTATGTTTGTGCTTTTCTATTTACCAATTTCTGTGTTCTATGTTTGTGCTTTTCTATTTACCAATTTCTGTGTTCTATGTTTGTGCTTTTCTATTTACCAATTTCTGTGTTCATGCAAGTGACTGATTGAACTAACCCTCACTATCAGCATCTGCAATTTGGCAGTACGCCCAGACCCTTGTTTTGATATCGCAGTTTTCAAGGTCTCAGCTTAGAGAAGAAGCCTCGTGAGGTATTGGTCTGTCACATACATGACCCAGTATTGGTCGGCCACATGAACGAAGCAAACGTTAATGATCAATTAATTAATGATGAATAAGCTAAATCATGAAAATATGACTTGTCTGCAGTATATAAGAGAACTGAACGGGACTGCCCCATTAGAGCTCCTGACAGACGTTCACAATGATTCATTTAAGACTGACTTTGAGTGTCCCTGTGTAAGAATTTCCACGACACACGTTATATTAGTAACAATACTATGCTGCGTGGTGTATAGTAATCAGATAGGGTTCTGACTCACTTCCCAGTCGAGTCACAGATCTTGATCTACTGATAGCCTTTCCTGTCTCTCTGTGTTCATGTGAAGGCCTGTGTGAGTCAGAAGGTAAGCTCGCATGGCAGTGCACAGGCCTACACGTCACACGGTTGGTTATGTTTCCACTTGCCATTGCAGAAATACGTATTCAACTTGGTCATGCTCGCAGGTAGGGAGATGATCACAAATGTCAATTCTTCCCAGTCTGATACTGACATGCAAGTGGTAGGTCACGTTCTGAAATACTGTACTCTATTGTCATATTTATAATGTGTAGGAGTTCACTATGTCCATGTCCTGGTTTGTGTATATATGTGTACGGTACCTGGTAAATATTGGGGGCATCCTGGGATGTGCTTTTGTTTGTTACTGCTCTAAGAGTGAGTTAGCTGGCATTCTCAAGATATAATGGTCTCATTGGTCCCTGCTAATATACAATTATTTCCATGCTACAGACGAATCACAAATTTACAGCCATCAACATACTGTTGCACATCTAATCTAACATCTAATGTGCTTCCTTGTGTCTATTGTCAGAATAAACACCAATCAACTGGGCTCGCTGGCTGGACAGGCCTTTCTTTAAAAACACAACGCAAGAGAGTTACGAAGTACGATCACATCTGTTAAATACACACACCACTTTTACAAGAGAGCTACGACGTACGGTCATATCTGTTAAACACACACACCACTTTCACAAGAGTTACGACGTACGATCACATCTGTTAAACACCACTTTGAGTATCAAAATGAACCAACATCTTTGGGTTTGTGAAACGGGCCAGTCCCTTTCTAAATGCAACGCAAACAAAAACCCATATGAAACAATAACAACTCTGTCAGGGAAAAACACCCCAATGAAGCCATGAGAACTTTAACTAACATTACACTAGCAGTAAGTACATAACTAACATTACACTGGCAGTAAGGATATAACTAACATTACACTGGCAGTAAGGATATAACTAACATTGCACTGGCAGTAAGGCCATAACTAACATTACACTGGCAGTAAGGACATAACTAACATTACACTGGCAGTAAGGATATAACTAACATTACACTGGCAGTAAGTACATAACTAACATTACACTGGCAGTAAGGGCATAACTAACATTACACTAGCAGTAAGGGCATAACTAACATTACACTAGCAGTAAGGCCATAACTAACATTACACTGGCAGTAAGGACATAACTAACATTACACTGGCAGTAAGGATATAACTAACATTACACTAGCAGTAAGGATATAACTAACATTGCACTGGCAGTAAGGACATAACTAACATTACACTGGCAGTAAGGATATAACTAACATTACACTGGCAGTAAGGACATAACTAACATTACACTGGCAGTAAGGATATAACTAACATTACACTAGCAGTAAGGATATAACTAACATTGCACTGGCAGTAAGGCCATAACTAACATTACACTGGCAGTAAGGACATAACTAACATTACACTGGCAGTAAGGATATAACTAACATTACACTAGCAGTAAGGATATAACTAACATTACACTGGCAGTAAGGCCATAACTAACATTACACTGGCAGTAAGGGAATAACTAACATTACACTGGCAGTAAGGACATAACTAACATTACACTGGCAGTAAGGATATAACTAACATTACACTAGCAGTAAGGATATAACTAACATTACACTGGCAGTAAGTACATAACTAACATTACACTGGCAGTAAGGATATAACTAACATTACACTGGCAGTAAGGCCATAACTAACATTACACTAGCAGTAAGGACATAACTAACATTACACTGGCAGTAAGGACATAACTAACATTACACTGGCAGTAAGGGCATAACTAACATTACACTGGCAGTAAGGACATAACTAACATTACACTGGCAGTAAGGACATAACTAACATTACACTGGCAGTAAGGGCATAACTAACATTACACTGGCAGTAAGGCCATAACTAACATTACACTGGCAGTAAGGCCATAACTAACATTACACTGGCAGTAAGGCCATAACTAACCTTACACTGGCAGTAAGGCCATAACTAACATTACACTGGCAGTAAGGCCATAACTAACATTACACTGGCAGTAAGGATATAACTAACATTACACTAGCAGTAAGGATATAACTAACATTACACTGGCAGTAAGGCCATAACTAACATTACACTGGCAGTAAGGGCATAACTAACATTACACTGGCAGTAAGGGCATAACTAACATTACACTGGCAGTAAGGATATAACTAACATTACACTGGCAGTAAGGCCATAACTAACATTACACTGGCAGTAAGGCCATAACTAACATTACACTGGCAGTAAGGAAATAACTAACATTACACTAGCAGTAAGGACATAACTAACATTACACTGGCAGTAAGGACATAACTAACATTACACTGGCAGTGAGGATATAACTAACATTACACTGGCAGTAAGGCCATAACTAACATTACACTAGCAGTAAGGACATAACTAACATTGCACTGGCAGTAAGGCCATAACTAACATTACACTGGCAGTAAGGACATAACTAACATTACACTGGCAGTAAGGACATAACTAACATTACACTGGCAGTAAGGATATAACTAACATTGCACTGGCAGTAAGGATATAACTAACATTGCACTGGCAGTAAGGCCATAACTAACATTACACTAGCAGTAAGGACATAACTAACATTACACTGGCAGTAAGGCCATAACTAACATTACACTGGCAGTAAGGACATAACTAACATTACACTGGCAGTAAGGACATAACTAACATTACACTGGCAGTAAGGCCATAACTAACATTACACTGGCAGTAAGGCCATAACTAACATTAACCTGGCAGTAAGGCCATAACTAACATTACACTGGCAGTAAGGATATAACTAACATTACACTGGCAGTAAGGCCATAACTAACATTACACTAGCAGTAAGGACATAACTAACATTACACTGGCAGTAAGGCCATAACTAACATTACACTGGCAGTAAGGACATAACTAACATTACACTGGCAGTAAGGACATAACTAACATTACACTGGCAGTAAGGCCATAACTAACATTACACTGGCAGTAAGGCCATAACTAACATTAACCTGGCAGTAAGGCCATAACTAACATTACACTGGCAGTAAGGATATAACTAACATTACACTGGCAGTAAGGACATAACTAACATTACACTGGCAGTAAGGATATAACTAACATTGCACTGGCAGTAAGGATATAACTAACATTGCACTGGCAGTAAGGCCATAACTAACATTACACTAGCAGTAAGGACATAACTAACATTACACTGGCAGTAAGGCCATAACTAACATTACACTGGCAGTAAGGACATAACTAACATTACACTGGCAGTAAGGACATAACTAACATTACACTGGCAGTAAGGCCATAACTAACATTACACTGGCAGTAAGGCCATAACTAACATTAACCTGGCAGTAAGGCCATAACTAACATTACACTGGCAGTAAGGATATAACTAACATTACACTGGCAGTAAGGATATAACTAACATTACACTGGCAGTAAGGACATAACTAACATTACGCTGGCAGTAAGGACATAACTAACATTACACTGGCAGTAAGGACATAACTAACATTACACTGGCAGTAAGGACATAACTAACATTACACTGGCAGTAAGGACATAACTAACATTACACTGGCAGTAAGGACATAACTAACATTACACTGGCAGTAAGGACATAACTAACATTACACTGGCAGTAAGGATATAACTAACATTACACTGGCAGTAAGGAGAAAAGGGGACAAAGCTGTTACGCAACAAGCACGCTTTCCCACGGTCCATTTTTTTCTGCAGTGTGTTCTGTAGTGAGGCACAAACCTGGGTTCAAATAACATTAGAAATCTTTCAAATCATGTTAGCGTTTGCTCTGGTCTGCCTGGAAATACCACATGGTCGGGGGTTTGCACTTTTGCGATTATTCTATTGGTTGGATTGTGCAAGGCAAGCTTAATCAAGCCCAGAGAAAGTATTTGAAATTATTTTGAATAGTATTTGAACCCAGGTCTGGTGAGGCAAGCTGTGGTCTGCATTGAGCCAATTCTGTCCTTGAGAATCACACCTCAACAGAAAATATGTCCCGAAGATTACAGCAGATTCTGTACTAACCAATCAACAACCAACGGGCTGTGTTCAACAAACAACTGATGATTGATTGCAAGCAGTCATTGTGGTTTTAAGACTAACCGAGGGTACACAGCTATGCTCCTGGACATGCTCCTGCGACTAACAGTATCTCTACACTTAGTATGCCAAACATTAAGAACACCTTCCTAATATTGAGATGCGCGCCCCCCGCCCACCCCCCCGCCCCCTTCAAATTGTCTCAAAGCTTACAAAATCCTTATTTAACCCGTCTCCTCCCGTTCATCTACACTGATTGAAGTGGATTTAACAAGTCACATCAATAAGGGATCGTAGCTTTCACCTGGTCAGTCCATGTCATGGAAAGAGCAGGTGTTCTTAATGTTTTGTACACTCAAGAGTATATTCTACGCTAAGAGTCTGTGCCTTGGTTAAACTGGTGCGAAAGTATAAAGGAAAGGAAACGATACCCAAACAAAAGTAGTTCCATACTTCTCTCAAATGAAGGCAGAGGTTGCATAAGAACCAGTACGAACAGTCCAAACAGTTACAGTAACCAATACAGTACATACCTGGACAGGACCTGGTCAGCATCACTGGCTAACACAGTAGAACACTCCCAATACAGTACATACCTGGACAGGACCTGGTCAGCATCACTGGCTAACACAGTATAACACTCCCAATACAGTTCATACCTGGACAGGACCTGGTCAGCATCACTGGCTAACACAGTATAACACTCCCAATTACCAATACAGTACATACCTGGACAGGACCTGGTCAGCATCACTGGCTAACACAGTATAATACTCCCAATACAGTACATACCTGTACAGGACCTGGTCAGCATCACTGGCTAACACAGTATAATACTCCCAATACAGTACATACCTGGACAGGACCTGGTCAGCATCACTGGCTAACACAGTATAACACTCCCAATACAGTACATACCTGGACAGGACCTGGTCAGCATCACTGGCTAACACAGTATAATACTCCCAATTACCAATACAGCACATACCTGGACAGGACCTGGTCAGCATCACTGGCTAACACAGTATAATACTCCCAATTACCAATACAGTACATACCTGGACAGGACCTGGTCAGCATCACTGGCTAACACAGTATAACACTCCCAATTACCAATACAGTACATACCTGGACAGGACCTGGTCAGCATCACTGGCTAACACAGTATAATACTCCCAATACAGTACATACCTGTACAGGACCTGGTCAGCATCACTGGCTAACACAGTATAATACTCCCAATACAGTACATACCTGGACAGGACCTGGTCAGCATCACTGGCTAACACAGTATAACACTCCCAATACAGTACATACCTGGACAGGACCTGGTCAGCATCACTGGCTAACACAGTATAATACTCCCAATTACCAATACAGCACATACCTGGACAGGACCTGGTCAGCATCACTGGCTAACACAGTATAATACTCCCAATTACCAATACAGTACATACCTGGACAGGACCTGGTCAGCATCACTGGCGAACACAGTATAACACTCCCAATTACCAATACAGCACATACCTGGACAGGACCTGGTCAGCATCACTGGCTAACACAGTATAACACTCCCAATTACCAATACAGCACATACCTGGACAGGACCTGGTCAGCATCACTGGCTAACACAGTATAACACTCCCAATTACCAATACAGTACATACCTGGACAGGACCTGGTCAGCATCACTGGCTAACACAGTATAATACTCCCAATTATAGTTCAAAATAGTCTGCAGCAGCTACGCAGTACGTCACCTTAGCAGTCTTCCCATAGAAATCTGGCTGACATGTTATCACTCCATAATGAGGCCCTGGGTTATGTATGCTAGGTCTGTCTGTCTGTCGGAGAGCAGAGCTGAGCTGTGTTTCAGTCCACATGTTTCAGTCGGTGTGTTTCAGTCGTGTGCGTTTCAGTCGGTGCGTTTCAGTCGGTCAGTCGGTGCGTTTCAGTCGGTGTGTTTCAGTCGGTGTGTTTCAGTCGGTGTGTTTCAGTCGGTGCGTTTCAGTCGGTGCGTTTCAGTCGGTGCGTTTCAGTCGGTGTGTTTCAGTCGGTGCGTTTCAATCCGTCAGTCGGTGTGTTTCAGTCGGTGTGTTTCAGTCGGTGTGTTTCAGTCGGTGTGTTTCGGTCGGTGTGTTCAGGGCTTCAGCTGTTGTTGGAGAGGTTACTGTTTTGTTAACCTGAGGCTCGGAATTCCTCAACTAGGGCCCTGTGTGTGTCTCTCACTCTGTGTGTGTGTGTGTGTGTGTGTGTGTGTATGTGCGTGCGTGCGTGCGTGCGCGTGTGTGTAAGTGCCTGTGTGCGTGTTTGTCTGGGAGATACTCCCCACAGCACCTAGCACCACCACATGGGTTTGTGGGAGGGAGGGGTTGGAACGCTACGATCCTACGATCGAGACGCTCAGACAATATTACATAACAGGCACCTCATTACTTCCTGTTCAATCATTTTCATGTAATAGTACATGGTTCATAGCATTTTGATAACGAATACTTTAAATGCTGTGAACTCTGAAAGGTTAGTAGTATGGTCAGTTGCTAATAAAGTTTGACCATTTGAGATGTTTTCTAGTTACAAACGATTGCACAGGAGGAAAGCAAGGGTAAGGTTTCCAATCTCCTGTCTTGCGTAATGGCATGCCATTCTACAGTATATTAGTAGCTGTACTTTGAGAAACCCAATCCAAACATCTCCATGAGAAACAGTTACGAAAATATTTTCTTAATGAAAAAATGGGACCTTTCATTGAAACACAAGTACTTACATTTAGTCATTCAGCAGACACTCTTATCAAGAGCAACTTACAGTTAGGTAGCTTGGTATGACAACCAAACTGGCTTTATATATACACTGAACAAAAATATAAACTCAACATGAAACAATTTCAACGGTTTTACTGACTTATAAGGAAATCAGTCAATTGAAATCATTTTATTAGGTCCTAATCTAATCTATGGGTTTCACATGACTGGGCAGGGGGACAGCCATAGGTGGGCCTGGGAGGGCATAGGCCCACCCACTGGGGAGTCAGGCCCGCCCACTGGGGAGTCAGGCCCACCCACTGGGGAGTCAGGCCCACCCACTGGGGAGTCAGGCCCACCCACTGGGGAGTCAGGCCCACCCACTGGGGAGTCAGGCCCAGCCAACCAGAATTAGTTTTTCCCCACCAAAGGGCTATATTACAGGCAGCCACTGTAGTTGCATTTGCCTATGGGTTTTCACAATAACATCAATGCTTTGAGTAAAGCCAGTGTGTCTATGTATGCAGATGACTCAACACTATACACGTCAGCTACCACAGTGACTGAAATGACTGCAACTCTTAACAAAGTTGCAGTTAGTTTCAGAATGGGTGGCAAGGAAAAAGTTAGTCCTAAATATTTCTAAAACTAAAAGCATTTTATTTGGGACAAATCATTCACTAAACCCTAAACCTCAACTAAATCTTGTAATGAATACTGTGGAAATTGAACAAGTTGAGGTGACTAAACTGCTTGGAGTAACCCTGGATTGTAAACTGTCATGGTCAAAACATGTTGATGCAACAGTAGCTAAGATGGGGAGAAGTCTGTCCATAATAAAGCGCTGCTCTGCCTTCTTAACAACACTATCAACAAGGCAGGTCCTACAGGCCCTAGTTTTGTCGCACCTGGACTACTGTTCAGTAGTGTGGTCAGGTGCCACAAAGAGGGACTTGGGAAAATTTCAATTGGCTCAGAACAGGGCAGCACAGCTGGCCCTTAACTGTACACGGAGAGCTAACATTAATAATATACATGTCAATATCTCCTGGCTCAAAGTGGAGGAGAGATTGACTTCATCACCACTTGTATTTGTGAGAGGTATTGACATGTTGAATGCACCGAGCTGTCTGTTTAAACTACTGGCACACAGCTCGGACACCCATGCATACCCCCACAAGACATGCCACCAGAGGTCTCTTCACAATCCAAGTCCAGAACAGACTATAGGAGGCGCACAGTACTACACAGAGCCATGACTACATGGAACTCTATTCTACATCAAGTAACTGATAACAAGCAGTAGAATCAGATTTGGAAAAAAAAAACATTTCAATTACACTTTATGGAACAGTGGGGACTGTGAAGAGACACACACAGACACAGACACATGCTAACACACGCACTCTACACACACATTCACATCAGTGGAGGCTCCTCAGAGGAGGAAGGGGAGGACCATCCTCTTCAGTGATTTTCAGAAAAATAAACATTGTAAAACAGTTAAAGTTATCCTTTTTAGATAAAACTAAACTACATATAATCACGTCACCAAATAATACTAGAGAGAGAGATTGTCATTTTTTTTTCCACTTTTAGTTTCACTTTCTTAGCTAGCAAATGCAGCTAGCTAGTTCAGCCTACTGAAACACCCTGCTCAAACAGAGGGATGCTATGTTAGCTAGCTGGCTATGACTTTCCAACACAACACTGGAACTCTTCCAAGTCAAGGTAAGCTTTTGGTTTTACAAAATTATTGCCACCGGGGCCCGCCGGTATAACTGCTTACTGACTGTACACTGTAACGTTACTGCATGATTGTAGTGGGTTTACAAACACGTTAGTTCTATTAGCTATGTTGACTATGACGTTACTTTAGCTAATATGGGGACAACGATGTAGGCTGTGTGTAGCGGTTATGATATGAAGGTTTGGCATGAAAAGGTTTTTTTATGCCTGGTCACATACACAGACGAAGGGAAAAGGTGAGAGGAGGAGAGAGCATAGACGTGCGAATGAATACAACATGGCTGCTATGAAAGTGAACTGTGTTTACGCGTGATCAGGGGTGTGTTCATTCCTGTTGAAAAACGTTTCTTAAAACGGAACAAAACGGGGATAAACATACCTGAAGTTGTCCAATAGAAACTCTTGTTTGCAACTGTTGGACGAATGATTACACCCTGTCTGTCACCTCAAATTTCTCTCTCGAACCTGTGTGCAGCTACGTTGTAAACTTTCATTCATAGGCTAGGTTGTAGCAACCTCGTGATGGGTAAAGGGAAAATTAGAGTATCAGGTAGACCTATCAATGTTACATTGAACTGGGTGAATAAAATATGAATGACATGGGAAAAAATTATCATCCTCCCTCATCTTAAAACAGAACTGACCGCCACTGGTACACATGGATGTTGTATTGTAGATATGTGGCAGTTGAGTAGTGGTCTGAGGGAACACACTTAATGTGTTGTGAAAAGTGTTATGAAATGTAATGTCATGTAATATTTTTTTACTGTATATAAACTTCCTTAATGTTGCTGGACCCCAGGAAGAGTATTTGTATTTATTATGGATCCCAATTAGTTCCTGCCAAGGCAGCAGCTACTCTTCCTGGGGTCCATCAAAATTAAGGCAGTTATACAATTTTAAAAACATTACAATACATTCATGACAGATTTCACAACACATTAAGTATGTGCCCTCAGGCCACTACTCTACTACCACATATCTATAACACAAGATACATGTACGTGTGTGTATAGTGCGTATGTTATCATGTGTGTGTCTGTGCCTGTGTTTGTGTCTGTTCACAGTCCCTGCTGCTGCCTTGGCAGGAACTAATGGGGATCCATAATAAACCCCAGGAAGAGTAGCCGCTGCCTTGGCAGGAACTAATGGGGATCCATAATAAACCCCAGGAAGAGTAGCTGCTGCCTTGGCAGGAACTAATGGGGATCCATAATAAACCCCAGGAAGAGTAGCTGCTGCCTTGGCAGGAACTAATGGGGATCCATAATAAACCCCAGGAAGAGTAGCTGCTGCCTTGGCAGGAACTAATGGGGATCCATAATAAACCCCAGGAAGAGTAGCTGATGCCTTGGCAGGAACTAATGGGGATCCATAATAAACCCCAGGAAGAGTAGCTGCTGCCTTGGCAGGAACTAATGGGGATCCTTAATAGATACAAATACAGTGGGTAACATCCATAAAGGGCTGGAACAGGTCCCGATAACAGGAATGTGAGAGCTGACCTCTGGAGGGTTTAATATTTAACAGGCAAACACTAAACCCTGAGCACCAGAGGTACAGATAGGGAGACCTCGACAGGGTTGGAAGTATGTTTGTTTGTTTGTTTGTGTGTGTGTGTGTGTGTGTGGACAGGGTTGGAAAGATTGGACAGCCTACAGGGAAACAGCCCTGACAAAGTGTTA
This sequence comes from Coregonus lavaretus, assembly GCF_964263955.1. NCBI lineage: Eukaryota > Metazoa > Chordata > Actinopteri > Salmoniformes > Salmonidae > Coregonus > Coregonus lavaretus. The sequence continues at coordinate 1,335,038 of NC_140018.1, forward strand.
CGTAGAAGAATGAAAGGCTAAAAACAGATGGAGAAAGTAAAAACATGTAGAAAGTAAAAACATGTAATCTAGTTTTACTGTGGGCAACATTAGAAAACTGACAGAGCAAAGTATATGTCAACCATTACCACGTCTACCTCCATGTTTCCAGAAACTATGCTGAGGATCAACCATTACCACGTCTACCTCCATGTTTCCAGACACTATGCTGAGGATTGCAAAAATCTCTGAAGCTGGAGAGACTCTTATCTCCCTCACTAACTTTAAGCATCAGTTGTCAGAGCACCTTACCGATCACTGCACCTGTACACAGCCCATCTGAAATTAGCCCACCCAACTACCTCATCCCCATATTGTTATTTATTTTGCTCATTTGCACCCCAGTATCTCTATTTGCACATCATCTCTTGCACATCTATCATTCCAGTGTTAATACTAATTGTAATTATTTTGCACTATAGCCTATTTATTGCCTTACCTCCATAACTTGCTACAATTGCACACACTGTATATATATTTTCTGTTGTATTTTTGACTTTATGTTTTTTTACCCCATATGTAACTCTGTGCTGTTGTTTTTATCGCACTGCTTTGCTTTATCTTGGCCAGGTCGCAGTTGTAAATGAGAACTTGTTCTCAACTGGCTTACCTGGTTAAATAAAGGTGAAATAAAAATAAATAAAATAAAAGGATCAACCATTACCACGTCTACCTCCATGTTTCCAGAAACTATGCTGAGGATCAACCATTACCACGTCTACATCCATGTTTCCAGAAACTATGCTGAGGATCAACCATTACCACGTCTACCTCCATGTTTCTAAATATAGCTTCAATCTCTAGCTATAGCTAGAGGACTCCTGATATCTCCAGGAGTGATAAGTATCATTTTTGTCTTAATCTGTTGTTGTCTAGTGCTGTCTTGTAGCTAGCTAGGGCCAGCTACTTGAAGTGCTGTCTGTCTTCCCAGTGGCCTACTTAGTGTGTGAACTGCTGACTGCTCATAACTTGCAGCCGATTGTTGACACATCAAACAGGATTGAGGGGAAGGGCAAAACTAAGACCGTCGCTGAAACAAAGACGGTTCTGCCAAGTTGTTCTGTGGAGTTGTTCCAGGAGGGAAAGAGAGGAAGGCTCTCTCTCACTGGAGTAGCTTACCTAGTTTTCTACAGATTATCTCATTTTGCTCTTTTGTAGCTTTTGTCAACTATGTGTGTGTTTTCTATACCTGTTCCTCCCCCTGTAGGCTTTACAGAGACGCTCCCCAACCCTTGGCTGCAACCCTTCTAACAGAACAGGGCTGCTGTTCCTCCCCCTGTAGGCTTTACAGAGACGCTCCCCAACCCTTGGCTGCAACCCTTCTAACAGAACAGGGCTGCTGTTCCTCCCCCTGTAGGCTTTACAGAGACGCTCCCCAACCCTTGGCTGCAACCCTTCTAACAGAACAGGGCTGCTGTTCCTCCCCCTGTAGGCTTTACAGAGACGCTCCCCAACCCTTGGCTGCAACCCTTCTAACAGAACAGGGCTGCTGTTCCTCCCCCTGTAGGCTTTACAGAGACGCTCCCCAACCCTTGGCTGCAACCCTTCTAACAGAACAGGGCTGCGGGCAGCTGAGCGAAAATGGAGGAAAAGTAAACTTCTGAAGGACCTATCATCCTTTCCCTCCCTCCTCTCTACCTTCTCTTCCTCTCTATCTGCTGCTAAAGCCACTTTCTATCACTCTACATTTTTTAGCTTCTGCCTCTAACACTAGGAAACTCTTTACAACATTCTCCCCCTCCCTTTAACCACCTTCTCCCCCTCCCTTTAACCACCTTCTCCCCCCTCCCTTTAACCACCTTCTCCCCCTCCCTTTAACCACCTTCTCCCCCTCCCTTTAACCACCTTCTCCCCTCTCCCTTTAACCACCTTCTCCCCCCTCCCTTTAACCACCTTCTCCCCCCTCCCTTTTAAACCTTCTCCTCCCTCCCTTTTAAACCTTCTCCTTTAAGCCATAGACTGTTCTCTGCTTCAGCACGGCAAGCGTTACCGGTGCATCATGTCTGACACCAACAGGCTCCTGAACAGCTTCTATCCCCAAGCCATAAGACTGCTAAATACCTAACAGAATGGCTACAGGAACTGTCTGAGTTGACCCTTGGATTTTATTTGGATTTTTGCACTGTCTCTATACACACACTCACAGGACTCTGACCACTCACAGGACTCTGCACACTCACAGGACTCTGACCACTCACAGGACTCTGACCACTCACAGGACTCTGACCACTCACAGGACTCTGACCACTCACAGGACTCTGCACACTCACAGGACTCTGACCAACTTTCTCGTTATCTCTCTCAAAACGATCTTCTTGACCCTAACCAGTCAGGCTTCAAGGCGGGTCACTCAACCAAGACTGCTCTCCTCTGTGGCACGGAGGCTCTCCGCACTGCCAAAGCTGACTCTCTCTGTTCTCATCCTCCGCTGCCTACGACAGTGAACCATCAGATCCTCCTCTCCACCCTCTCAGGGCTGGGCATCTTATGCTCTACACACTCTTGGATTACATCCTACCTGGCAGGCCGCTTCTACCAAGTGACGTGGAGAGGATGTGTCTGTACCACGTACTCTCACTACTGGTGTCCCCCAGGCCTTGGTTCTAGGCCCTCTCCTCTTCTCTCTATACACCAAGTCACTCGGCTCTGTCATATCCTCACATGGTCTCTCATATCATTGCTATGTGGATGACACTCAACTACTTTTCTCCTTCCCCCCTTCTGACACCCAGGTGGCAACACGCATATCTGCGTGCCTTGCAGATATCTCAGCTTGGATGTCGGCCCACCATCTCAAGCTCAACCTCCACAAGACAGAGCTTCTCTTTCTCCCAGGTAAGGCCTGCCAGCTCCAAGACCTCTCCATCATGGTTGACAACGCCACTGTGTCCCCCTCCCAGAGTGCAAGGAACCTTGGCGTGACCCTGGACAACACTGTCATTCTCTGCAAACATCAAAAGCAGTGACTCTGCCCATCTTCTGAAAACATCTGTAACCCTACCTCTTCAAAACAAAGATTATCTTAAATAATCCCACAGCACCCCCCCTTTGCACCATTCCTTTTGTGAACTAACACTTGATTGGCATCAAATACAATTTCTTTGGATCACTAGAAAGAAAAAGATGGATCTATTCCTGCCAGTGAAATCATGGCACACATTTATCATCACAACATTACTAACTTCTGAAGGCTATGGAGTCAGACTGATAGAAGAAATTAACCACAATGCCTTTCAAATTCAAACTACGGAAGGACTTAAAAGATAAATATGCCACTTGAAATTGGATTTAAATATTACATAATTCCAGCAACTCTGAACACATCACAACACATCCAGGAACTCAATTGCAAATGAGAGTAGATTATTGTTGTACACTCTTTAGAAAAAAGGTGCTAAGTAGAACATATAGACTACTTCTGTTTGTCCCCATAGGGGAACCACATTAGGTACTAGGTAGAAACCTTCTGCTTGTCCCCATAGGGGAACAACATTAGGTACTAGGTAGAAACCTTCTGCTTGTCCCCATAGGGGAACCACATTTGGTGCTAGGTAGAAACCTTCTGCTTGTCCCCATAGGGGAACCACATTAGGTACTAGGTAGAAACCTTCTGCTTGTCCCCATAGGGGAACCACATTAGGTGCTAGGTAGAAACCTTCTGTTTGTCCCCATAGGGGAACCACATTAGGTGCCAGGTAGAAACCTTCTGTTTGTCCCCATAGGGGAACCACATTAGGTGCCAGGTAGAAACCTTCTGTTTGTCCCCATAGGGGAACCACATTAGGTGCCAGGTAGAAACCTTCTGCTTGTCCCCATAGGGGAACCACATTAGGTGCCAGGTAGAAACCTTCTGCTTGTCCCCATAGGGGAACCACATTAGGTACTAGGTAGAAACCTTTACAGAGGGTTCCATCTAGAATGAGAAATGTACAACAATAACATCAATCAATCACTGTGTACAGTGTTTGTGTGTGTGTGTGTGTGAGTGAGAGAGACAGAGAGAGAGAGAAACAGAGAGATAGCGGAGGATCAGAGGGACTATGCCTAAGATCACACAGTACACCAGATAGGACAGACTGACCCTAGCCCCCCCGGCACATAGGCTATTGCAGAATAGATACTGCGGACTGAGACAGGGGGGGGGATTGGGCAACACTGTAGGCCTGTCCAAAATTACTCCCAGACAGGGCTAATCAGGCAGGATAAACACCACCCACTTTGCCAAAGCACAGCCCCCCACACCACTCAACGGAAATCCACAGACCACTAACTTACTACCTTGAGACAAGGTTGAGTATAGCCCAGGAAGATCTCCCCCACCACACTAGCCCTAGCAAAACTGGACAGGAAGACCCAAGGGAGTCGAGTACATTTACATTTACATTTTAGTCATTTAGCAGACGCTCTTATCCAGAGCGACTTACAGAAGCAATTAGGGTTAAGTGCCTTGCTCAAGGGCACATCGACAGATTTTTCACCTAGTCGGCTCGGGGATTAGAACCAACGACCCTTCGCTCTCAACCACTAAGCCACCTGCCGCCCACTTTCATCTACTTACACGCCTTCTTAAAAAGTGAAATGTTTTCAGTCACTTCATGGGGAAGATAGTGCATTCAGAAAGTACAGTATTCATAGCCCTTGACCTGAATTAAAAATGGATCAACAGTGGAGTACAGTGAACAAAGCCTGGCATGATGTGCCCTGATAGGGAATGCATGTGAGAGCACGAGCGGGCCAGTGAATATGCCTCCCTAATACGGTCAGAGAATCCCAGGAGAGAGTGGGGAGCCGGCCAAGCACAGACAGCAAGGGTGGGTCCTCTTGCCAGTGCCTTGCCATTCACCTTTGCACCCCCGAGCCATAGGACTTACTGAAGAGATGATTCTTCAGTGAAGACTTAAAAAAGGTTGAGACCAAGTCTGTTTCTCTCACATGGATCAGCAGACCATTCCATAAAAAGGGGAGCTCTAGAGGAGAAAGCCCTGCCTCCAGCTGTTTCCTTTGAAATGATAATAATAATAATAATATAATAATAATAATATATGATCATGAAAATAAGGAGGCCTGCGTCTTGTGACCGCAGCGTACATGTAGATACATTATCTACGGCAGGACCAACTCCGAGAGATAAGTAGGAGCAAGTCCATGTAATGCTTTGTAGCTTAACAGTAAAACCTTGAAAATCAGCCCTAACCTTAAACAGGAAGCCAGAGGCTAGCACTAGAGTAATATGATTTTTTTTTAAACGTTTGGTTCTAGTCAAAACATCTAACAAGAAATGGGAGACTTGGGGCTGAATGGAGGGTAACATAGGTGCTGTCTGAAGAGATGGTTATAAATATGCAAATGGAGTGATGGATGTTCCAGGAGTTTAAGAGGAGTGCAGCTGAGCTGAAGGCACTGAAGACAAGGTCCCCCAGTGGCCAGGAGTCTGGTGTTAATGGTGATAAGGAAGCTGGAGTGCAGCTGAGCTGAAGGCACTGAAGACAAGGTCCCCCAGTGGCCAGGAGTCTGGTGTTAATGGTGATAAGGAAGCTGGAGTGCAGCTGAGCTGAAGGCACTGAAGACAAGGTCCCCCAGTGGCCAGGAGTCTGGTGTTAATGGCGATAAGGAAGCTGGAGTCAGATGAGCGGAGTGAGTGACAGGGGATTTAGATGTGCAAGCATGTCAGAGAGGTAGGAAAGATCCAGGATGTGGAGAAGATGTGCAGGATAGATCCAGGACATGGAGAGATGTGCAGGATAGATCCAGGACATGGAGAGATGTGCAGGATAGATCCAGGACATGGAGAGATGTGCAGGATAGATCCAGGACATGGAGAGATGTGTACGTGAGCAGTGGAGTTGTTGGAGAGTGGATGTGATGTTTTCCCAGGTTTTGGCGCGGATGTAGGGAAGTTTCGGTTTCCAGTGATGTGAAATAAAGGATCCAAGGAGAGAGCGAACAACGACGGTCTTTTAAAGGTTTAACAGCATTCAGACAAAGTGCACAATGATGAGAAGGAGCTTACAGCCAGTCTGCAAAGTTCTCCAACAGCCTTACTTTATACCAGAACATCAGATAAGGACACTATCTTTTCCCTCCCCCTGTCAGCCCATCAAAATGCCTGTAAACAGATGGAGCCATGAAGGTAAGGTAACACAAAAATGTTCTACCCTTCAGGGTGGGCACTGAAGCAACATAATTCTGAACATATTGAAGAGGGTTGACAGAGAGGCTATAGAGATGAGCGTTGCAGTCGTCCAGGTAAGAGGTGACAATCTGTCAAAAATTGAACTAATAAATGAACGTAAACAATTTTTTTTAAATAAATAAATAAAAGGGTACCAAAGGGTGTGTGATGTGCGTCCCTACCCTGTGACAATACAACATTTGGTTTAAGGTGCCCGTGTGATCAAGGAGCTATTGGAATTCAAAGTCAAACATTCAACAAATAAATTAAGGTAAAAGAAAATGTAACAATTTTTCATTAAATTGTGTGATGTGTGTCCCTACCCTGTGAACAATACAACGTTGATTTAAGGTGTGTAGATCACATGGTCAAGGAGATTTTGAATTACGTTTTTTTTTAGATTTTGACATTAAATAAATATATATATAATTTTTTTATATATATATTTACAAAAAAACATGTTGGAATCATTTTATGAGAAAACCAAAGGGTGTGCAACTTGCCTCTCTATGAAAGATACAATGGACAGTTGAAATTAGATTGCTAAGTCACTTGGTGTAAGAGCTATTTGAATATTGTGATCATGCACTTTGTTGACGGTCCCTAACTAGTTGCATTGACTTTGAGCCGGCTGCCTACAACGTTGCTTTGTGATTATGAAACTCGGGTCGGACTCGGGAAAATAAGACCTGTGCAATGTTGTACAACTTTTTTCCTTCATAAAGAGCCTCACCTGAGGTATATAGCTCAAATCGTTCCCGAGCTATAGAAGTTTGAAGGTCCAAATGTCTGTTGAATATCGAATCTCAAACCAACTTTACCACGGAAATCCACCTCACTTGTCAAAACCAAAACACAGATAGATACACCCTCTATACTTCCCTATTCTGTAAGAGATTCAGTGGAGCAAGAAGACTTGTTTTGGAGTATATAGGATTGCATACTGCAGCGTCATACACCCAGGCGCTGGAATCACGTACCAACAATTTCACCTGCACAGACCTGCAGAGTGATAATCGAGATTCTTCCAACTGAACTCAGGTGGCAAATGCAATGGAAGAAATTCCACACATTGTGCATATGTTGTTCAAGTTCAAATGCTTGAATCCGAAGGTATTTCTTTCATATATCTATATTGGTAAAGGACTCATACCATTAAGACATGTCAATCAATCTATTACAAATGTTGTCCTCAGTCTTCATGTTTTTCACATTTCATTTAGACACATGACATGACATATTTGTGAACTGCTAGAAATAATATGATGTTCATGGTATAATTTTACTGACTTCAAACGACTCTTGAATAGTTTCGTTTTGAGTAAACGGTCAACAATAATTAACAACTCCAATCGCTTGAAATACCTTGACGCGTCTAACGTCCCGTTGCCTCTCCTACACCTGAAGTTAAGCCTACAGTTGTAAAAACACTTCTTATATTGATTTCTAGGAATTTGCCTCTTACCTAATTTGAGGACATGTTACTCCACGAGCATCTGCACGGAAATGTTATATTGTATTTCTGGCAGCTCTGCTTTAGGCCTAGTCCGTTGAGTATTACCAGGTATTCCCTCGAATAAAAAAGTGTATGTGACGCAGGAAGGTATGTGCTCAAGCCAAGCCACTCCCCTTGTCTCTACAACACCCTCGGTTGGATACTTCCTTATTTCTACCAGTGACTTAATTAATGCAACATATGTCTTCTGTAGGTCTACTCTGGTTAGGTTGAATGTTTTAGGAGGCATTGTTTTGCAGATACAGTACAGTCGTGGTCAAACGTTTTTGAGAATGACACAAAGACACATTTTCACAAAGTCTGCTGCCTCACTTTTGATGATGGCAATTTGCCACTCCCTTGTCTCTGCAACCCCTTGGTGGGATACTTCCTTATTTCTGTGGTATGGACATCTATTACAATTTCTATTTGTGTTTTGTGCAAGTAACAGTTATGTTATAAACTACGTTTGTGAATTTTTTTTTTTTTTTTTTTTTTTTAAGTTGGGTTCAAAACGTTTATATTCTCTATAGGACTACACACTATATTGTCTTAAAGTGTGCATGCATAAACTATTCAAAACATAAAGGGTAGTGGAAAAAAATGTGTGTCTAATGTGTTTGCCAGAGAAATGGTTATGTATGGTGTAGAAACACAAGATACATGACCAATTACTTAATTCATGCAAAATATGTATTCTGTAGGTCTACTCTGGTTAGCTTGAATGTTTTAGGAGGCAGTGTTTTGCAGATTCAGTATTTTACACAGCGAGGAGTATAGGAATCCATCCTTGGGTCGCCTAATAACCAATACAGAACACTAGATGGTGCCATAGATCTGTTTCTAAAACAGATCTATGGCACCATCTATAGCCTTTTGGGGGCCGCTAAGACTTATTTACATTGACATGTTAGCAGACGCTCTTATCCAGAGCGACTTACAGGAGTAATTAGGGTTAAGTGCCTTGCTCAAGGGCTCATCAAGAGATTTTTCACCTAGTCGGCTCGTGGATTCAAACCAGCGACCTTTCGGTGACTGGCCCAACGCTAGGCTACCTGCCTCCCTTATGCCATGTTTAATGTGTTCTGAGTGAGAGTGACTAACAAAATCAATGGGGGGCCCCCTGGAGGTCCGGGCCCCTGGGCACGTGCCCTGCGTGCCCTGTCGGTATTCGGCCATGATAACTACAAGTTTACATAGCTGGCTAGACTAATTTACCAATCAAAATATTGTTAGTTGACATGGCTAATTGAGTGACTGTCAGGTGACTGACATAACAAGAGAATAATTGCTGATGCACAACCAAATGTTTAACTTGCACCTTGTGTATTCTACTATTCTAACGCTCAACAGTAAGTTGAGACCCCGACAGTCACTGAGGGCATGTGGCCGGCCTTGTTCCTACACCCAGTTGAGTTACCTCCCTGGTTGGTTGGGCTGTTTCCCATTATAGAGAATGTAGACGGAACAGCATAAACAGAGGGGGGGAACATGAGGCTGTAGAAGGAATAGCATATACAGAGGGGGGGAACATGAGGCTGTAGAAGGAATAGCATAAACAGAGGGGGGGAACATGAGGCTGTAGAAGGAACAGCATAAACAGAGGGGGGGAACATGAGGCTGTAGAAGGAACAGCATAAACAGAGGGGGGGAACATGAGGCTGTAGAAGGAACAGCATATACAGAGGGGGGGAACATGAGGCTGTAGAAGGAACAGCATATACAGAGGGGAAAACATCTCAACACAACATACCAACCTGATTTTGGGGGGGCATCATTTTCCACCTACTCCACCTCACTCAGCCATCCAAACTCTTCCATACCAGTCACTCCACTCCAGCCAGTATGTCAGGGAGTTCGGAATAGTTGTGAGTGTGTGGATTCTAGACTAGAGAGAGTGGGCTTGGCATATCTGTGGTTGTGTCCTAGTCATACCATTCCAGTCCAGTCCTGTAGTAGGTCACCAGGGAAGGGAAATGGCATAACTATGGTTGTGTACTTAGACAGTGACAGCTGCTATGGGGGTTCATGTCTGGGGCAGGAGCGGGCAATGAACAAGCCTCACCCTCTCACCACCCAACCTGGGCCAACAACATTACACCAACACCCCCACACGGACTATATCAACAACACAGTACCACTGTGTCAAAGGCAGGTGCCACACCATGCGCACACACACACACACACACACACACACACACACGATGGTCTGACTGGGGTTCTGCCAATAGCAATATATCTACAGTTGAAGTTTACATACACTTAGGTTGGAGTCATTAAAACTCGTTTTTCAACCACTCCACAACTTTCTTGATAACAAACTATAGTTTTGGCAAGTCGGTTAGGACATCTACTTTGTGCATGACACAAGTCATTTTTCCAGCAATTGTTAACAGACAGATTACTTCACTTATAATTCACTGTATCACAATTCCAGTGGGTCAGAAGTTGACATACACTAAGTTGACTGTGCCTTTAAACAGCTTGGAAAATTCCAGAAAATGATGTCAGGGCTTTAGAAGCTTCTGATAGGCTAATTGACATCATTTGAGTCAATTGGAGGTGTACCTGTGGATGTATGTGACACTCTGGCTCTGGGACTTTTGTATTTGAGCCAGGGTGTAATTTGTTTTGTTGGGTTTTGGTTTGGTTATGTTGGGTTTTGGGTGTATTTCTATGTTTGCATTTCTGTTGTGTCTATTTCTAGGTTTGGTCTATGACTCCCAATCGGAGGTAACGAGTGTCAGCTGTCGGCTCGTTATCTCTGATTGGGAGCCATATTTAATCTGTATGTTTTCCTGTGGGTGTTGTGGGTTTTTGTTCCAGGTTCAGTATTTGTCACTGTTGGACTTCACTATCGTCTTTTGTTTTGTAGTTACGTGCTTTATCAATTAAAGTCATCATGTTCACTCAACGCGCTGCGTATTGGTCTGCTCCCTTTATAGACGATCGTGACAGAAAAACCCACCATCAAAGGACCAAGCAGCGTATCCAGGAGCAAAGGGTCTGGACATGGGAGGAGATATTGGACGGTAAAGGGTCATGGACTTGGGAGGAAATCCTGGATGGGATGGATCACCGTCCATGGAGCGAGACAGTGGAGAGGCGACGGAGAGAGGAGCAACGGCGTCGGCAGGGCCGTCGTCGGAAGGATGAGAGGCAACCCCAAAAAAAATTTGGGGGGGGGCACATGGCTTGGGCGGCTGGGCAGCAGGAGGCTGCCACAGGGAGATATGGAGAGAAGGCTTTCGGATTACGGGAGCCATTGGCGAGTAGAGGGAGGGAAGTTGTTGTGGCACGGCGTGAGAGACTGAGGTGTGTTACCAGTCCGGTCCGGCCCGTTCCTGATCCCCAGTTAAGGCCAGTGGTGTGTGTTCCCGGTACGGACCGGCCTGTTCCTACTCCACGCACCAGGTCCACGATGTGCGTCGCCAGCCCAGCTCGGCCTGTTCCTGCTCCACGCACGAAGCCTACGGGGTGCGTCGCCAGTCCAGCCCGGCCGGTTCCTGCTCCACGCACTACGCCTGTGGTGTGCGTCACCAGCCCAGCCCGGCCGGTTCCTGCTCCACGCACGAAGCCTACGGGGTGCGTCGCCAGTCCAGCCCGGCCTGTTCCTGCTCCCCGCACTAGTCCTGAGATGCGTGTCCTCAGCCCGGGACCACCAGTTCCGGCACCACGCACTAGGCCTTATGTGCGTCCCCAGGGTCCAGCATGCCCTGTTGCTGCTCTCCGCACTAGGCCTTATGTGAGTCCCCAGGGTCCAGCATGCCCTGTTCCGGCTCTTCGCACTAGCCCTTATGTGCGTCCCCAGGGTCCAGCATACCCTGTTGCTTCTCCCCGCACTAGCCCTGAGATGCGTGTCCTCAGCCCGGTACCTCCAGTTCCGGCACCACGCATCAGGCCTACGGTGCGCCTCAGACGGCCAGAGTCTGCCGTCTGCCCAACGGGGCCTGAACTGCCTGTCTGCCCTAAGGCGTTTGAACTGGCCGTCTGGACTGAGCCTGCAAAGCCGCCCGTCTGCCATGAGCCGTCAGAGCCGTCCGCCAGACCGGAGCCGCTAGAGCCTTCCGCCAGACAGGATCAGCCAGAGCCTTCCGCCAGACAGGATCAGCCAGAGCCTTCCGCCAGCCATGAGCAGCCAGATCCGTCAGCCAGCCATGAGCAGCCAGATCCGTCAGCCAGCCATGAGCAGCCAGATCCTTCAGCCAGCCATGAGCAGCCAGATCCGTCGGCCAGCCATGAGCAGCCAGATCCGTCGGCCAGCCATGAGCAGCCAGATCCGTCAGCCAGCCATGAGCAGCCAGATCCGTCAGCCAGCCATGAGCAGCCAGATCCTTCAGCCAGCCATGAGCCGTCCAGCCAGGATCCACCAGAGCCGTCCAGCCAGGATCCGCCAGAGCCGTCCAGCCAGGACCCGCCAGAGCCAGCCAGCCAGGATCCGCCAGTGAGTCCGGTGCTGTCCCTTATCCTGGTGCTGCCCCTTAGTCCGGTACTGCCCCTTAGTCCGGTGCTGCCCCTTAGTCCGGTGCTGCCCGTTAGTCCGGTGCCGCCCCTTAATCCAGTGGGGTTTAGTTGGGGGGTGGTCATGTGGAGGAGGCTACGGAAGCGGATAGTGACTAAGGTGGGGTGGGGACCACGACCTGGGCCAGAGCCGCCACCATGGACAGACGCCCACCCAGACCCTCCCCTAGACTGTATGCTGGTGCGCCCGGAGTGCGCACCTTTAGGGGGGGGTACTGTGACACTCTGGCTCCGGGACTTTTGTATTTGAGCCAGGGTGTAATTTGTTTTGTTGGGTTTTGGTTTGGTTATGTTGTGTTTTGGGTGTATTTCTATGTTTGCATTTCTGTTGTGTCTATTTCTAGGTTTGGTCTATGACTCCCAATCGGAGGTAACGAGTGTCAGCTGTCGGCTCGTTATCTCTGATTGGGAGCCATATTTAATCTGTATGTTTTCCTGTGGGTGTTGTGGGTTTTTGTTCCAGGTTCAGTATTTGTCACTGTTGGACTTCACTATCGTCTTTTGTTTTGTAGTTACGTGCTTTATCAATTAAAGTCATCATGTTCACTCAACGCGCTGCGTATTGGTCTGCTCCCTTTATAGACGATCGTGACAATGTATTTCAAGGCCAACCTTCAAACTCAGTGCCTCTTTGCTTGACATCATGGGAAAATCAAATGAAATCAGCCAAGACCTCAGAAAAATAATTGTAGACCTCCTGAAGTCTGGTTCATCTTTGGGAGCAATTTCCAAACGCCTGAAGGTACCATGTTCATCTGTACAAACAATAGTACGCAAGTATAAACACCATGGGACCACGCAGCCGTCATACCACTCAGGAAGGAGACGCGTTCTGTCTCATAGAGATGAACGTACTTTGGTGCGAAAAGTGAAAATAAATCCCAGAACAACAGCAAAGGACCTTGTGAAGATACTGGAGGAAACAAAAGTATCTATATCCACAGTAAAACGAGTCCTATATCGACATAACCTGAAAGGCTGTTCAGCAAGGAAGAAGCCACTGCTCCAAAACCGCCATAAAAAAGCCAGAGTACGGTTTGCAACTGAACATGGGGACAAAGATTGTACTTTTTGGAGAAATGTCCTCTGGTCTGATGAAACAAAAATAGAACTGTTTGGCCATAATGACCATCATTATGTTTGGAGGAAAAAGGGGGCGGCTTGCAAGCCTGAAGAACACCATCTCAACTGTGAAGCACGGGGGTGGCAGCATCATGCTGTGGGGGTGCTTTGCTGCAGGAGGGACTGGTGCACTTCACAAAATAGATGGCATCATGAGGAAGGAAAATTATGTGGATATATTGAAGCAACATCTCAAGACATCAGTCAGGAAGTTAAAGCTTGGTCGCAAATGGGTCTTCCAAATGGACAATGACCCCAAGCATACTTCCAAAGTTGTGGCAAAATGGCTTAAGGACAACAAAGTCAAGGTGTTGGAGTGGCCATCACAAAGCCCTGACCTCAATCCTATCGAAAATGTGTGGGCAGAACTGAAAAGGCGTGTGCGAGCAAGGAGGCCTACAAACCTGACTCAGTTACACCAGCTCTGTCAGGAGGAATGGGCCAAAATTCACCCAACTTATTGTGGGAAGCTTGTGGAAGGCTACCCGAAACGTTTGACACAAGTTAAACAATTTAAAGGCAATGCTACCAAATATTAATTGAGTGTATGTAAACTTCTGACCAACTGGGAATGTGATGAAAGAAATAAAAGCTGAAATAAATCATTCTCTCTACTATTATTCTGACATTTCACATTCTTAAAATAAAGTGGTGATCCTAACTGACCTAAAACAGGGCATTTTTACTAGGATTAAATGTCAGGAATTGTGAAGAACTGAGTTTAAATGTATTTGACTAAGGTGTATGTAAACTTCCGACTTCAACTGTAGGTACTGTATCTGGGCAGAGAGGTGGCATGGGTGGTAAATGATCTACCAATTATCCCTTTAAATGATCTACCAACCATCCCTTTCAATTCTCTTAAAAGGACTCACAAGCTGGAAGTAGCCAATAGCTGAGTGATTATGAAATTTGTGAACAGTGGCAAGGTAAGAACGGCACCAGGGAAAAGGATGACGAGCTTTGAGATCAGTGTTGCCGTTTTGCCACAAGGGGGCATAACAACACTAATGTAATGAGAACGCGAACGCGACTGTGCTCACAGGGATCACTATCTGTGTGTCTATACTTTGTCCAGAATAGGCTACACAACAAAATTAACGTTTTCAAATCTTACTGTTATTCAAGGTCAGTGTATATATTCCTTCCTACGTCACTGGAAGATGTGGTAAGGTAATGACAGTAGGTGAAATATATTAACATTGTTGCTAAACACTGGAATTTCTTCCCAGTAGTTATTTTTAGCAACTCCTCTATTAGGAGCTATGGTGACGATCATGCCCCCCCCCCCATACACACACACACCCTCTCCTCATTACCACAGACCCCACCTTCAGGGAAACTCCCAGAAGGCTTTGGGTGTAAAGGGGACAACATGGAATGCTTTGATCTAACATCTTCAAAAAACCCTCCCTTTCCCTCTCAATTTAAGGGCTTTATCGTCATGGGAAACATATGTTAACATTGATAAAAGCAAGTGAAATAGATAATAAACAAAAGTAAAATAAACAATCAAAATTAACAGTAAACATTACACTCAGAAGTTCCAAAAGAATAAATACATTTCAAATGTCATATTATGTCTATATACAGTCGTGGTCAAAAGTTTTGAGAATGACACAAGTATTGGTCTTCACAGAGTTCGCTGATTCAGTGTTATGAGATATTTTTGTCAGATGTTACTATGGTATACTGAAGTATAATTACAAGCATTCCATAAGTGTCAAAGGCTTTTATTGACAATTACATTAAGTTTATGCAAAGAGTCAATATTTGCAGTGTTGACCCTTCTTTTTCAAGACCTCTGCACTCTGCCCTGGCATGCTGTCAATTAACTTCTGGGCCACATCCTGACTGATGGCAGCCCATTCTTGCATAATCAATGCTTGGAGTTTGTCAGAATTTGTAGGTTTTTGTTTGTCCACCCACCTCTTGAGGATCGACCACAAGTTCTCAATGGGATTAAGGTCTGGGGAATTTCCTGGCCATGGACCCAAAATGTCGATGTTTTGTTCCCCGAGCCACTTAGTTATCACTTTTGCCTTATGGCAAGGTGCTCCATCATGCTGGAAAAGGCATTGGTTGTCACCAAACTGTTCTTGGATGGTTGGGAGAAGTTGCTCTCGGAGGATGTGTTGGTACCATTCTTTATTCATGGCTGTGTTCTTAGGCAAAATTGTGAGTGAGCCCACTCCCTTGGCTGAGAAGCAACCCCACACATGAATGGTCTCAGGATGCTTTACTGTTGGCATGACACAGGACTGATGGTAGCGCTCACCTTGCCTTCTCCGGACAAGGTGTTTTCCGGATGCCCCAAACAATCGGAAAGGGGATTCATCAGAGAAAATGACTTTCCCCCAGTCCTCAGCAGTCCAATCCCTGTACCTTTTGTAGAATATCAGTCTGTCCCTGATGTTTTTCCTGGAGAGAAGTGGCTTCTTTGCTGCCCTTCTTGACACCAGGCCATCCTCCAAAAGTCTTTGCCTCACTGTGCGTGCAGATGCACTCACACCTGCCTGCTGCCATTCCTGAGCAAGCTCTGCACTGGTGGTGCCCCGATCCCGCAGCTGAATCAACTTTAGGAGACGGTCCTGGCGCTTGCTGGACTTTCTTGGGCGCCCTGCCGCCTTCTTCACAACAATTGAACCACTCTCCTTGAAGTTCTTGATCCGATAAATTGTTGATTTAGGTGCAATATCCTTGCCAGTGAAGCCCTTTTTGTGCAAAGCAATGATGACGGCACGTGTTTCCTTGCAGGTAACCATGGTTAACAGAGGAAGAACAATGATTTCAAGCACCACCCTCCTTTTAAAGCTTCCAGTCTGTTATTCTAACTCAATCAGTATGACAAAGTGATCTCCAGCCTTGTCCTCGTCAACACTCTCACCTGTGTTAACGAGAGAATCACTGACATGATGGCAGCTGGTCCTTTTGTGGCAGGGCTGAAACGCAGTGGAAATGTTTTTTGGGGATTAAGTTCATTTTCATGGCAAAGAGGGACTTTGCAATTAATTGCAATTCATCTGATCACTCTTCATGACGTTCTGGAGTATATGCAAATTGCCATCATCAAAACTGAGGCAGCAGACTTTGTGAAAATTAGTATTTGTGTCATTCTCAAAACTTTTGACCACGATTGTACAGTGTTGTAACAATGTGCAAATAGTTAAAGTACAAAAGGGAAAATAAATCAACATAAATATGGGTTGTATTTACAATGGTGTTTGTTCTTCACTGGTAGCCCTTTTCTTGTGGCAACAGGTCACAAATCTTGCTGCTGTGATGGCACACTGTGGTATTTCACCCAACAGATATGGGAGTTTATCAAGATTGGGTTTGTGGGTCTGTGTAATTGGAGGGAATGATGTGTCTCTAATATGTTCATACATTTGGCAGGAGGTTAGGAAGTGCAGCTTAGTTTCCACATCATTTTGTGGGCAGTGTACACATGGCCTGTCTTCTCTTGAGAGCCAGATCTGCCTACAGCGGCCTTTCTCAATAGCAAGGCTATGCTCACTGAGTCTACATAGTCAAAACTATTCTTCATTATGGGTCAGTCACAGTGGTCAGGTATTCTGCCACTGTGTATTCTCTGTTTAGAGCAAAATAGCATTCTAGTTTGCTCAGTTTTTTTTGTTAATACTTTCCAATGCGTCAAGTAATTCTCTTTTTGTTTTCTAATGATTTGGTTGGGTCTAATTGTGTTGTTGGTGTTGTTGTTGTTGTTGTCCTGGGGCTCTGTGGGGTCTGTTTGTGTTTGTGAACAGAGCCCCAGAACCAGCTTGCTGAGGGGACTCTTCTCCAAGTTCATCTCTCTGTAGGTGATGGCTTTGTTATGGAAGATTTGGGAATCGCTTACTTTTAGGTGGTTGTAGAATTCAAAGTCTCTTTTCTGGAATTTGATAATTAGCGGGTATCGACCTAATTATGCTCTGCATGCATTATTTGGTGTTTTACATTGTACACAGAGGATGTTTCTGCAGAATACTGCATGCAGAGTCTCAATTTGGTGTTTGTCCCATTTTGTGAATTCTTGGTTGGTGAGCGGACCCCAGATCTCACAACCATAAAGAGCAATGGGTTCTATAACTGATTCAAGTATTTTTAGACAGATCCTAATTGGTATGTCGACTCTTATGTTCCTTTTGATGGCGTAGAAGGCCCTTCTTGCCTTGTCTCTCAGATCATTCACAGCTTTGTGGAAGTTACCTGTGGTGCTGATGTTTAGGCCGAGGTATGTATAGTTTTTTGTGTGCTCTAGGGCAATGGTGTCTAGATGGAATTTGTATTCGTGGTCCTGGCAACTGGACCTTTTTTGGAACACTATTTTTGACACTACCCCTCCTAACCCGACCACTATCCCCTCTCTCTACCCCAACACTACCCCTCCTAACCCGACCACCATCCCCTCTCTCTTCTTAATGATGGCTAAAATATGAGTATTTCCCTTGATGGTGACTGAGTCGACAGACATCAGCGACCTCTTTATTTTCCAATGTTGATCATTATGACATCATTGGTCTGCTATTCCATAATGGTTTTAGTAAGGGGTTAGTCGTCAGACATCATTGGTCTGCTATTCCATAATGGTTTTAGTAGGGGGTAGTCGTCAGTTTGCTCACCACTGACCTCTAGCCTGTGGCATAGATTGGACACCTGCAGTACTGAAGGAAAGGCCATGACTGAGAGCAAAAGGCTGGAACGAAGGGGGATCTCCTGTGGGTGAGGAGGGGAGGGGAGGTAGGTGTGTGGGGGGAGTGCATGTGCGTGTGTGTGTGTGTGTGTGGCAGATTGTGTAAGTGGTCAGAATTAATCCCATCTAAACACACACACACACACACACACACACACACACACACACACACACACACACACACACACACACACACACACCAAAGTGTGAAGTGGCCAGCACAGTGAGTGGATTATAGACCTGTCCTGCATTACAATAGAGGTGAGAAGTAGTGGGGGGAGGGGGGAGGGGGGGGGGGGGGGCACAACCCCAACATTACCATACATTCCTGCCTAGTAAACAGGTTGAAATGCAGAAGAATGCTCCCCCAGACATCACCATGGGTCATTATGGGATGTTGTTTAGGGTAATATACAATCAAGGCTGTCACAGCAGAGGAGAACGTCCCACAGTAAAAACAGCATCAGATACAGGTCAGACCAGATCATTATTGAAATCACTGGCCACTATAAGACATGGAACACTAGTCACTTTTAATAATGTTTACATTTCTTGCACTACTCATCTCATATGTATATACTGTATTCTATTCTATAATATTCTACTGTATCTTAGTCCATGCCGCTCTGTCATTGCTTGTCCATATATGTATATATTCTTAAATTCCATTCCTTACTAGATTTGTGTGTATTGGGTATATGTTGTGAAAGTGTTAGATATTGCTGCACGGTCGGAGCTAGAAGCACAAGCATTTCGCTACACCCGCAATAACATCTGCTAAAACACGTGAAAGTGACAAATAAAAATGGATTTGATTCAAATTGAATTAGACCTGGTGCGCATCCCAAAAGGCACCCTGTTCTCTATTTAGTGCACTACTTTAGAGTCTCTATGTAGGGAATAGGGTGCCATTTGGGACTAAAGGCTGATAATAGGTGTCTGAAGGCTCTGATTATGTTGTAGCTCAGCTGGTAGAGCACGGCGCTTGTAACGCCAGGGTAGTGGGTTCGATCCCCGGGACCACCCATACGCAAAAATGTATGCACACATGACTGTAAGTCGCTTTGGATAAAAGGGTCTGCTAAATGGCATATTATTATTATTATTATTATAGAGAAAGGATTTCTGAATGTCACACTAACCCTCTAATGTTGTGGGAAATAGTGATAAAAGAAACCCATTTGGATAGGGCTTTTACGTGGTCCTATTTCCTCATAAAGCTAACGAGCGTTGCCTAATCAAGGGGGACGCGCCGGGTTCAAGTCCTGCACACAGCTGCTCCCCCATTGCTACAACATCTCATAACATTCTTCCCAAAAAGTAAAGCCACCCTAGCTTGAATATGTGCTAAAGGGGATTTTGTGGATAGCACTGAAAGCTTAGAAGGCATATAGAGCCAGCCCCTTAGGGAGCAGTTGATATGTCTGTCAGTCACAGGCTGGGTACGAGCCCCATATCCCTATTCCTCACGGGCCCTGGTCAAAAGTAGTGCACTATATAGGGAATGGGATGCTATTTGGGATACGGTCTGACGTCTCTGCCTTGCCTAAATGAAACATTCCTGGGATACTATTCCAGGTCAGTCTTGAATTCCTGGGACGACATTCCGGGTTTGGTATTCTTGAAGTCCTGGAACACAAAGGGCAACGTTGGCATGGCTGGCACGCTCGCTTGGACAGAGGGAAGGTTTATAGGGGCACCAGCTGCAATGGGGCATCAGCTGGTGCAAGAATATCACTGAGGTCAAGCCTGGCAGTGGTCTGTGTGTGTGTGTGTGTGTGTGTGTGTGTGTGTGTGTGTGTGTGTGTGTGTGTGTGTGTGTGTGTGTGTGTGTGTGTGTGTGTGTGTGTGCGTACGTGTGAGTGTGTGTGCAAATGGTGGCACACACATAACATGGGATGCCAAACCATCAGGGAATTTAACCAGTTGAGTGTGGGTTCAAATCCCTCTCTCTAGGACACAGTGTTGATACACAATAGATTAGACCAAAGCCGTGTAGAATGTTGGTATCATTCCACTCAGATAAATGTACAAGAGTGGCTGTGGGAACGGTATGTTAGGGAGTGTGAGAATGAAATAAATCAAACGGCGGCACCACATACAGTCTGCTGTATGCTGACCTACAAAATCACGTTTTTTGGAGGATCGTAAACAAAAACATTTGCTCATTTTAGATCAAGTGGGTGACAACGGTAGGCAAAGTGAACAGACAGTAGGTCTTTACAAAGGCATACAGAACAACGTATGAATACTGTCCTGTCATTGAGCCACGTCCATGAAGTACACTTGATATTAAAATACAACATAAAACAAAATCAAATAAATGCCACTTCTTGGATGTGAGCGCTAAGACATCACATTATCTCCAGGAAACGTTGGATCTCCTTTACCAACAGTGCTTATTCAATTTGTCATTCTGAGGCAGTAACAAAGGCATTTGAATCAATATGCTCTGAATGGCCAGCACTATCCTCTTAGATATTCAGATGAAAGACACACACCGACAGAAGCTGAAACCACAAGAAGAAGAAGAAGCAGAGGGAGGGGTAATGATGTCATCCCTGTGGCTCAGACGGATAAGTGTGTGTGTGTGTGTGTGTGTGTGTGTGTGTGTGTGTGT
Source organism: Coregonus lavaretus (assembly GCF_964263955.1). Taxonomy (NCBI): domain Eukaryota; kingdom Metazoa; phylum Chordata; class Actinopteri; order Salmoniformes; family Salmonidae; genus Coregonus; species Coregonus lavaretus. The sequence continues at coordinate 1,355,700 of NC_140018.1, forward strand.
GTACTGATAAACTAAGCTGGGTTTGAGATAATGGGGACCTTTCTGGAAAGGTGATGTCATTCTTCCACCACTAGCCTCCCCCTCTCCCTCCCTCCATCCATCTCTCTCCCCCTCTCTCTCTATCTGCTGTATCTATTCCTCTGTCTCTCCCTCCCTCCCTCCCTCCCTCCCTCCCTCCCTCCCTCCCTCCCTCCCTCCCTCCCTCCCTCTTTGAATCCCAATGCAGGCGGTGAATTAGCTTCTGAATAGGCAGGGGTGTAAACTCCACCTCCCACAGAGCTACTGGCTGTGACGTGGGAGATGTTTAATACTCAGTGTGTGTGTGTGTGTGTGTGTGTGTGTGTGTGTGTGTGTGTGTGTGTGTGTGTGTGTGTGTGTGTGGACGGGAGGGAGGGAGGGAGCTGTATCTGCCCGCAGTAGTCAGTCACACACTGAGACCAATCACTTAAAAAGCTGGCAGGCTTCCAGGCTGGTAGGGGCTTGTGATGCTGAGGCTGGGGGAGAGGGACTGATGGTGTTGGGGTTCTGGTGGTGTTGGGGATCTGGTGGTGTTGGGGTTCTGGTGGTGTTGGGGATCTGGTGGTGTTGGGGTTCTGGTGGTGTTGGGGTTCTGGTGGTGTTGGGGATTCTGGTGGTGTTGGGGTTCTGGTGGTGTTGGGGATCTGGTGGTGTTGGGGCTCTGGTGGTGTTGGGGTTCTGGTGGTGTTGGGGATCTGGTGGTGTTGGGGCTCTGGTGGTGTTGGGGCTCTGGTGGTGTTGGGGCTGGTCAAAGGTAGTGCACTAAATAGGGAATAGGGTGTCATTTGGGACGCAATCCACACTGTTACCCTCAGCCTTGGGTTCTGCTCATTTACATTTCTGGGACTTCACAGCCCTTCAGAGTTCCTTTATGGGACTTCACAGCCCTTCAGAGGTCCTTTATGGGACCTCACAGCCCTTCCGAGGTCCTCTCTCAAAACGTTTCTGGGACTTCACAGCCTTTTAGAGGTCCTCTCTTTAAAAACGTTTCTCAGACTTTAAAACCATTCAGAGGTCCTCTCTCAAAACGTTTTCATCCAACACTCCAATACTTTTTCTCTCCTGAAATATATTCATTTTTTTTGACAGTTGCATTTTCATTGCAGCTCTGAAAGCTGCTGTTTCTTCATAGAAGTGTCTATCCAGTGCCAGACTGCCAGACACAAAGACACACTTCCAGACAAACAAACACACACACAAAGATAAAGATGTAAATGAAGAGAATAATGATGTCATGCTATGATGTCATGCTATGACGTCATGCTATGATGTCATGCTATGATGCCACGCTATGATGCCATGCTATGATGCCACGCTCTGATGCCACGCTTTGATGTCACGCTATGATGCCATGCTATGATGTCATGCTATGATGCCACGCTATGATGTCATGCTATGATGCCATGCTATGATGCCACACTATGATGTCACGCTATGATGCCATGCTATGATGCCACGCTATGATGTCATGCTACGATGCCACGCTATGATGTCATGCTATGATGCCACGCTATGATGTCACTCTATGATGCCATGCTATGATGTCACGCTATGATGCCACGCTATGATTCCACGCTATGATGTCATGATATGATGCCACGCTATGATGCCACGCTATGATGTCACGCTATGATGCCACGCTATGATGCCATGCTATGATTAATTTATAGTTATACGAACTAGAATGTGACAAATGTAAATATTTTCTTAATGCTTAAAACTACAATTTTTTAAAATTCCATGTGAATTCAGAATGCAGATATGGTCCTGCGTATGACCGCTAGGGGGCAGTGTTGTTCAATCTACCGTAGTCATGGCTACTAGGAGATGGCGCCCACCTTACTGCTGTTCCTCACCCAATCAGCAACAATGGTAGTTAATACTCTGCTAATCTGCTGAGTGCCTCTCCTCCATGTTCTCATTGGTCAATACATGACACTTCCTGTCCCGCTCCTCATCCATGTGATGGCTCGCTGCAGTGACATATGGCAGCGTGTTCATAGAACATCCAACGATCTGTTGTTAACGCCACGTATGGGCGGTGTTTGAGAGCTCGCGCTTTGTACTCGCAGAGAAATCATTGTACAATTTCTCCGTCCGTGCCGTCACGTTTTCCCTGCGACTTGTCATCTTGTAGTCTGGTTCTAGGGATGCCATCAGGACGTTGAAGCAGACATCCTCTACCATTGACAATGGCTGCATATCAACTGCAAACCATTTTCTGTAATCAGCGCTGTTATTTTCTCGGTGTGGATCTCAACCATTTGGGTCTCACGGCGTCTCCCTTTCAGCATTGCACCTGTACTGCCACTGTAGCTCAATACCACCTCGCAAAGTTTGCATTTCACCACTTTCTCATTTAACTTCTCAAAGTACTGCCGTACAGGACTTCGCTGCTGTCGCTTCCTCGTCTCACTCTCTGCCATTTTTTCCAACAGTTAACGGCGATGACGTGCGGAGCGTTTTATATCCGTGGCAAATCATTTGAAAGATGCATATCTCCTCCTAACGTTACAGCATGGTTGCGTTATATATTTGTTTTGTTGGTATTTTTCCCGTTATGATGATGATCGGGGCCTGTTATTGGTAGTTTTGTGATTAACTGCGCTGCTATTTACATTTCCGGGAGGAAAAAAAACAGAAAAAACATTGTGTTTCGGTTGAATATGTTTTCTAAACGTTAACGATCCCAATTTCGTTTTAAAAGTTTCAACATTCACACCCTTTAATACGAACCCATAGGGGTCAATATTAAACTGACAACATAGCTGTCCATAATACTATTAGGAATATGTCTATCACATTACATGTTGACATTAGATTAACCACGGCAACATCCTTTTCACTTTACGCTAGAAGCGCTGCTATGACATTGAGGGCAACTCTAATACTCTACAACATATATCTCCTATTACACCTTGTCATACACTATCCAACCCCTCCCTTTCACTTGGACAATTAGACAAAACAAGCAGTTCTGGTGTATGAAGCTCTGGGAAGTGACTAACTGGACAACAAGCTGTTCTGGTGTATGAAGCTCTGGGAAGTGACTGACGGGACAACAAGCTGTTCTGGTGTATGAAGCTCTGGGAAGTGACTGACGGGACAACAAGCTGTTCTGGTGTATGAAGCTCTGGGAAGTGACTGACTGGACTTTCACTCTGCACTCTCCTGCACTTGCCTGTCGAGCCAAGGACTCAAGGCAGCATGTGTGAGCTGTAAACAAGCTACCTCCCCTCCTTCCCCACACACACTTAACTCTCTCTCTCTCACACATACACAGCTCAAGCTGTATCTAGGCAAAATAACCCTCAGAAACCACAAGCATGTGTACGATAACGTGATTGCAATTTATGTATGTCACCTCTCCTCCCATCTTCCCACCACAAGCACACACACACACACACACACACACACACACACACACACACACACACACACACACACACACACACACACACACACACACACACACACACACACACACACACACACACACACACACACACACACACACACACACCACACATACACACCACACACACACTATATGATCATATGATTGCATAACATTTATGTCGTCCCACTTGACTAGGAACAGATTAACCCGAATGTCCATCACAAACCACCATGTCCACACCCTCAGTCTACGTAGTGAAATCTAATAGAAACGCATAACAGGCAGTAAAGTGAAAACGACATCTGAAATAGCTGGTGTACTGCCCAATCACATGTACATCAAAATGGCATGTTGGTCTGACGTTGCCACTGGCGGGTAGTCTAAGGATGTGTCCCAAATTGAACACTATTCCCTATATATCCCTACCCCTGACGTGACCACGTGGACGATGCCTCTTATCGCTCCATTGTGAATGTCTGTGTGCGCGTGAGTGTGCATGTGTGTTTGTGTGTGTGTGGTGTGTGTGTGTTGTGTTGTGTGTTGTGTTGTGTGTGTGTGGTGTTTGTGTGTGTGTGATGTGTGTGTGTGTGTGGTGTGTGTGCGGTGTGTGTGTGTTTGTGTGTGTGTGTGTGTGTGATGTGTGTGTGTGTTTGTGTGTGTATGATGTGTGTGTGTGGTGTGTGTGTGTGTGTGTGTGTGTGGTGTGGTGTTGATCCTGATGTCATTTTTCCCCTCAGAGGTTCTGTCCATACAGGATCTCAGATGAAAAGAGAGGATAATGTTTTCGGAGCTATTTCTGTCAGGACACGTGGCTCTCCCCTGAATGAACAAACACACCCCTCCTCTGCCTCTCCATTCAGGACCAGGACTACTTCCATAGCATGATTGCGTCCAAAATGACACTCTTTTCCCTATTTCGTGCACTACTTTTGACTGGGCCCACAGGGGCCAAGCTTGTGAATCTCCACTGAAATTGCTTTATTTTAGTCCACGAATACCAACCCCTTTATAATGTCTGAAAGTGCCACTCTGGCAATCCTTAGAGATATAAAAACATTGTCTGTGGTTGCTCTGATGAGCGTCAAGCCTCAAACATGTTACATACCAACCATCTCCCACGGCAACCTCCACCTTCACCTCCTCCACTTAGTCAAGACCTATACCACCCACAGCCCAACCACACCCCAAATACAAAGACCTATACCACCCACAGCCCAACCACACCCCAAATACAAAGACCTATACCACCCACAGCTCAACCACACCCCAAATACAAAGACCTATACCACCCACAGCCCAACCACACCCCAAATACAAAGACCTATACCACCCACAGCCCAACCACACCCCAAATACAAAGACCTATACCACCCACAGCCCAACCACACCCCAAATACAAAGACCTATACCACCCACAGCCCAACCACACCCCAAATACAAAGACCTATACCACCCACAGCCCAACCACACCCCAAATACAAAGACCTATACCACCCACAGCCCAACCACACCCCAAATACAAAGACCTATACCACCACCAGCCCAACCACACCCCAAATACAAAAACCTATACCACCCACAGCCCAACCACACCCCAAATACAAAAACCTATACCACCCAAAGCCCAACCACACCCCAAATACAAAGCCCTATACCACCCACAGCCCAACCACACCCCAAATACAAAGACCTATACCACCCACAGCCCAACCACACCCGTTGCTGACAGGTGTATGAAATCGAGCACACAGCCATGCAATCTCCATAGACAAACTTTGGCAGTAGAATGGCCTGTACTGAAGAGCTCAGTGACTTTCAACGTGGCACCATCATAGGATGCCACCTTTCCAACATGTCAGTTCGTAACATTTCTGCCCTGCTAGAGCTGCCAAGGTCAACTGTAAGTGCTGTTATTGTGAAGTTAGAACGTCTAGGAGCAACAACGGCTCAGCCGCGAAGTGGTAGGCCACGCAAGCTCACAGAACGGGACCGCCGAGGGCTGAAGTGAGTAGCGTGTAAAAAATCATCTGTCCACGGTTGCAACACTCACTACCGCGTTCCAAACTGCCTCTGGAAGCAACGTCAGCACAAGAACTGTAATTCTGGAGCTTCGTGAAATGGGTTTCCATGGCCGAGCAGCCGCACACCATGTGCAATGCCAAGCGACGGCTAGAGTGGTGTAAAGCTCGACGCTATTGGACTCTGGAGCAGTGGAAACGCGTTCTCTGGAATGATGAACCACGCTTCACCATCTGGCAGTCCGACGGACGAATCTAGGATCGGTGGATGCCAGGAGAACGCTACCTGCCCGAATGCATAATGCCAACTGTAAAGTTTGGTGGAGGAGGAATAATGGTCTGAGGCTGTTTTTCATGGTTCAGGTAAGGCCCCTTAGTTCCAGTGAAGGGAAATCTTAACGCTACAGTATACAATGACATTCTAGACGATTCTGTGCTTCCAACTTTGTGGCAACAGTTTGGGGAAGGCCTTTTCCTGTTGCATGACAATGCCCCTCATGCCCAAAGCGAGGTCCATACAGAAATGGTTTGTCGAGATCGGTGTGGAAGAACTTGACTGGTCTGCACAGAGCCCTGACCTCAACCCCATCGAACACCTTTGGGATGTATCACAATTCCAGTGGGTCAGAAGTTTACATACACTAAGTTGAATGTGCCTTTAAACAGCTTGGAAAATTCCAGAAAATGATGTCATGGCTTTAGAAGCTTCTGATAGGCTAATTGACATCATTTGAATCAATTGGAGGTGTACCTGTGGATGTATTTCAAGGCCTACCTTCAAACTCAGTGCCTCTTTGCTTGACATCATGGGAAAATCAAAAGAAATCAGCCAAGACCTCAGAAAAAAATTGTAGACCTCCACAAGTCTGGTTCATCATTGGGAGCAATTTCCAAATGCCTGAAGGTACCACGTTCATCTGTACAAACAATAGAACGCAAGTATAAACACCATGGGACCACGCAACCGTCAAACCGCTCAGGAAGGAGATGCGTTCTGTCTCCTAGAGATGAACGTACTTTGGTGCGGAAAGTGCAAATCAATCCCAGAACAACAGCAAAGGACCTTGTGAAGATGCTGGAGGAAACCGGTACAAAAGTTTCTATATCCACAGTAAAACGAGTCCTATATCGACATAACCTGAAAGGCCGCTCAGCAAGGAAGACGCCACTGCTCCAAAACCGACATAAAAAAGCCAGACTACGGTTTGCAACTGCACATGGGGACAAAGATCGTACTTTTTGGAGAAATGTCCTCTGGTCTGATGAAACAAAAATAGAACTGTTTGGCCATAATGACCATCATTATGTTTGGAGGAAAAAGGGGGCTGCAAAGAACACCATCCCAACCGTGAAGCACGGGGGTGGCAGTATCATGCTGTGGGGGTGCTTTGCTGCAGGAGGGACTGGTGCACTTCACAAAATAGATGGCATCATGAGGAAGGAAAATTATGTGGATATATTGAATCAACATATCAAGACATCAGTCAGGAAGTTAAAGCTTGGTCACAAATGGGTCTTCCAAATGGACAATGGCCCCAAGCATACTTCCAAAGTTGTGGCAAAATGGCTTAAGGACAACAAAGTCAAGGTATTGGAGTGGCCATCACAAAGCCCTGACCTCAATCCTATAGAAAATCTGTGGGCAGAACTGAAAAAGCGTGTGCGAGCAAGGAGGCCTACAAACCTGACTCAGTTACACCAGCTCTGTCAGGAGGAATGGGCCAAAATTCACCCAACTTATTGTGGGAAGCTTGTGGAAGGCTACCCGAAACATTTGACCCACGTCAAACAATTTAAAGGCAATGCTACCAAATACTAATTGAGTGTATGTAAACTTCTGACCCGCTGGGAATGTGATGAAAGAAATAAAAGCTGAAATAAATCATTCTCTCTACTATTATTCTGAAATGTTACATTCTTAAAACAAAGTAGTGATCCTAACTGACCTAAGACAGGAAATATTTACTAGGATTAAATGTCAGGAATTGTGAAAAACAGAGTTTAAATGTATTTGGCTTCAACTGTACCATTCAAACACAATGTAAACCTGTGGAAAACAAATCAAATCAAGGTTTATTGGTCGCGTACACAGACTTGCAGATGTTGTTGCAGGTGCAGCAAAATGCTTGTGTTTCTGCCCCAACAGTGCAGCAATACAAAACAATACACACATAATCCAAAAAGTTCAAAAGAAAGAAATGAAGCAATATCAGAATGAGCAATATATTTATATATATATTAATATCATATATCATATATATATATATATATATAAATATATATCAGAGTCCAGAATATAAATATATATATTCCTTTCTTTATTTCTTTATTTTTTAACTTTTTGGATTATGTGTGTATTGTTTTGTATTGCTAGGTGTTACAGATATACAGTACCAGTCAAATGTTTGGACACACCTACTCATTCATGGGTTTTTCTTTATTTGTACTAGTTTTTACATTGTAGAATAATAGTGATGACATCAAAACTATGAAATAACACATATGGAATCATGTAGTAACCAAAAAAAGTGTTAAACAAATCAAAATATATTTTATTTTTGAGATTCCTCAAAGTAGCCACCCTTTGCCTTGATGACAGCTTTGCACACTCTTGGCATTCTCTCAACGAGCTTCACCTGGAATGCTTTTCCAACAGTCTTGAAGGAGTTCCCACATATGCTGAGCCCTTGTTGGCTGATTTTCCTTCACTCTGCGGTCCGACTCATCCCAAACCATCTCAATTGTGTTATTTCATAGTTTTGATGTCTTCACTATTATTCGACAACGTAGAAAATAGTAAAAAATAAAGAAAAACCCTTGAATGAGTAGGTGTGTCCAAACTTTTGACTGGTACTGTATATACTGTATCAGTGCCTTCAGAAAGTATTCACACCCCTTTACTTTTTCCACATTTTGTTGTGTTACAGCCTGAATTTAAAATGGATTAAATTGAGAGTTTGTTACTGATCTACACACAATACCCCATAATGTCAAAGTGGAATTTTGTTTGTCAAACTTTTTTGAAATGTATAACAAATTAAAAGCTGAAATGTCTTGAGTCAATAAGTATTCAACCCCTTTGTTATGGCAAGCCTAAAGTAAAAATGTGCTTAACAAATCGCCTAATACGTTTATTGGACTCAATAATGGTGGTTAACAGGATTTTTTATGACTACCCCATCTCTGTACCCCACACATACAATTATCTGTAAGGTCCCTGAACCTAGTAGTGAATTTCAAGCACAGATTCAACCAGAAAGACCAGGGAGGTTCTTCAATGCTTCGGAAAGAAGGGAACATGTGTAAAAAATGGTGCAATGATTATCTACATTATACTTCCTTGTTTTGTCACATAAACAGAAATTAGGCAAACTATTAGAATTTTGCTAACCAGGAAATGGCGGAGCAATTTCTGCATAACGCACCTTTTAATGGCTGTGATAGGAGAAAACTGAGGATGGATTAACAACATTTTAGTTACTCCACAATACTAACCTAAATGACAGAGTGAAAAGAAGGAAGCCTGTACAGAATAAAAAAATATTCCAAAACATGCATCCTGTTTGCAACAAGGCACTAAAGTAAAACTGCAGAAAAATATGGCAAAGAAATGTACTTTTTGTTCTGAATAAAAAGTGTTATGTTTGGGGCAAATCCAACACGACACACAGAGTACCACTCTTCATATTTCCAAGCAAGGTAGTGGCTGCATCATGTTGTGGGTATGCTTGTCATCGGCAAGGACTAGGGATTTTTTCATTTAATTTTTATAAAAAGAAACCGAATACTGCTATAAGCACAGGCAAAAACCCTAGAGGAAAACCTGGTTCAGTCTGCTTTCCACCAGACACTGGGAGACTAGAGGAAAACCTGGTTCAGTCTGCTTTCCACCAGACACTGGGAGACTAGAGGAAAACCTGGTTCAGTCTGCTTTCCAACAGACACTGGGAGACTAGAGGAAAACCTGGTTCAGTCTGCTTTCCACCAGACACTGGGAGACTAGAGGAAACCCTGGTTCAGTCTGCTTTCCACCAGACACTGGGAGACTAGAGGAAAACCTGGTTCAGTCTGCTTTCCACCAGACACTGGGAGACTAGAGGAAAACCTGGTTCAGTCTGCTTTCCACCAGACACTGGGAGACTAGAGGAAAACCTGGTTCAGTCTGCTTTCCACCAGACACTGGGAGACTAGAGGAAAACCTGGTTCAGTCTGCTTTCCACCAGACACTGGGAGACTAGAGGAAAACCTGGTTCAGTCCGCTTTCCACCAGACACTGGGAGACTAGTGGAAAACCTGGTTCAGTCCGCTTTCCACCAGACACTGGGAGACTAGAGGAAAACCTGGTTCAGTCTGCTTTCCACCAGACACTGGGAGACTAGAGGAAAACCTGGTTCAGTCTGCTTTCCACCAGACACTGGGAGACTAGAGGAAAACCTGGTTCAGTCTGCTTTCCACCAGACACTGGGAGACTAGAGGAAAACCTGGTTCAGTCTGCTGTCCACCAGACACTGGGAGACTAGAGGAAAACCTGGTTCAGTCTGCTTTCCACCAGACACTGGGAGACTAGAGGAAAACCTGGTTCAGTCTGCTTTCCACCAGACACTGGGAGACTAGAGGAAACCCTGGTTCAGTCTGCTTTCCACCAGACACTGGGAGACTAGAGGAAAACCTGGTTCAGTCTGCTTTCCACCAGACACTGGGAGACTAGAGGAAAACCTGGTTCAGTCTGCTTTCCAACAGACACTGGGAGACTAAATCACCTTTCAGCAGGACAATTACCTAAAAAACGAGGCCAAATCTACACTGGAGTTGCGTACCAAGAAGACAGTGAATGTTCCTGAGTGGCACAGTTACAGTTTTGACTTAGATCGGCTTGAGAATCTATGGCAAGACTTGAAAATTGCTGTCTAGCTATGATTAACAATCAACTTGACAGAACATACAAACATTTTTCAAGAATAATGGGCAAATATTGTACAATCCATGTGTGCAAAGCTCTTAGAGACTTACCCAAAATGACTCATGGGTGTAATCGCTGCTGAAGGTGCTTCTACAAAGTATTGACTCAGGGGTGGGAATACTTGCAAAAATGTCTAAAAACCTGTTTCCACTTTGTCATTATAGGGTGAGAAGAAAAATCGATTTTATCCATTTTGAATTCAGGATGTAACACAACAAAATGTGGATTAAGTCAAGGGGTATGAACACTTTCTGAAGGCACTGTATATATATAGTTTTGTTTTGTTTTCCACATTGATTGACTACTTGATTGTTGTGTTTTTAATAAGTATTGATTATTGTTTACAAAAATATACCAGTTTCATTTAAGGACCCAAAAATGGACAGCTGTGCCATATAGATTGCAAAATAGTTGGGAAGAGATTTTTGACGTACCGATTCAATGGCACAGAGTTTATGAACTGATACACAAAACGACGGCGGATTCAAAACTTAGAAGTGTTCTATTTAAATTATTATATAAAATTCTTGCTACCAATAGAATGTTATATACAGTGCATTCGGAAAGTATTCAGACCCCTTGACTTTTTCCACATTTTGTTACGTTACAGCCTTATTCTAAAATGGATTAAATAAAACATGTTCTTCAACAATCTACACAAAATACCCCATTATGACAAAGCAAAACAGGTTTTTAGAATTTTTTGTAAATGTATAAAAAATAATAATAATAGAACTACCTTATTTACATAAGTATTCAGACCCTTTGCTATGAGACTCAAAATTGAGCTCAGGTGCAACCTGTTTCCATTGATCATCCTTGAGATGTTTCTACAACTTGATTGGAGTCCACCTGTGGTAAATTAAATTGATTGGACATGATTTGGAAAGGCACACACCTGTTTATATAAGGTCCCACAGTTGACTGTGCATGTCAGAGCAAAAACCAAGCTATTAGGTAGAAGGATTGTGTTGAGGCACAGATCAGGGGAAGAGTGCCAAAAAATGTCTGCAGCATGAAGGTCCCCAAGAGCACAGTGGCCTCCATCATTCTTAAATGGAAGAAGTTTGGAACCACCAAGACTCTTCCTAGAGCTGGCCGCCCGGCCAAACTGAGCAATCGGGGTAGAAGGGCCTTGGTCAGGGAGGTGACCAAGAACCCGATGGTCACACTGACAGATCTCCAGAGTTCCTCTGTGGAGATGGGAGAACCTTCCAGAAGGACAACCGTCTATGCAGCACTCCACCAATCAGGCCTTTATGGTAGAGTGGGCAGACGGAAACCACTCCTCAGTAAAAGACACATGACAGCCCGCTCTGAGTTTTCCAAAAGGCACCTAAAGGACTCTCAGACCATGAGAAACAAGATTCTCTGGTCTGATGAAACCAATATTGAACTCTTTGTCCTAAATGCAAAGCATTACATCTGGAGGAAACCTGGTACCCTCCCTACGGTGAAGGATGGTGGTGGCAGCATCATGCTGTGGGGATGTTTTTCGGCGGCAGGGACTGGGAGGCTAGTCAGGATTGAGGGAAAGATGAACGGAGCAAAGTACAGAGAGATCCTTGATGAAAACCTGCTCCAGAGCGCTCAGGACCTCAGACTGGGGCGAAGGTTCACCTTCCAACCGGACAACGACCCTAAGTACACAGCCAAGACAACGCAGGAGTGGCTTCGGGACAAGTCTCTGAATGTCCTTGAGTGGCCCAGCCAGAGCCTGGACTTTAACCCGATATAACATCTCTGGAGAGACCTGAAAATAGCTGTGCAGCGACGCTCCCCATCCAACCTGACAGAGCTCGAGAGGATCTGCAGAGGAGAATGGGAGAAACTCCCCAAATACAGTTGTGCCAAGCTTGTAGCGTCATACCCAAAAAGACTCAAGGCTGTAATCGCTGCCAAAGGTGCTTCAACAAAGTACTGAGTAAAGGGTCTGAATACTTATGTTAATGTGATATTTCCGGGTTGTTTTTATAAATTTGCAAACATTTCTAAAAGCCTGTTTTGCTTTGGCATTATGTGGTATTGTGTGTAGATTGATGAGGGGGAAAAAACAATTTAATCAATTTTAGTATAAGGTTGTAATGTAACAAAATGTGGAAAGATCTAGATGTCTGAATAATTTCTGAATGCACTGTATATATATAATGGTGTGCATGGACAGTACATGAATAGGGCGGCAGGTAGCTTAGTGGTTAAGAGCGTTGTACCAGTAACCGAAAGGTCGCTGGTTCTAATCCCTGAGCCGACTAGGTGAAAAATCTGTCGATGTGTCCTTGAGCAAAGCGCTTAACCCTAATTGCTCCTGTAAGTCGCTCTGGATAAGAGCGTCTGCTAAATGACTAAAATTTTTAATGGATAGAAAAGGTGTGTACAGCAGTAGTAATATAGGATGAGCCTTAACTAGAATACACTGTATACATATAAAGTGGGTGAAGCAGTATGTAAACATGATTAAAGTGACCAGTGTTCCATGACTCTATGTGCATAGGGCAGCAGTCTCTAAGGTGCAGGGTTGAGTACCTGGTGGTAGCCGGCTAGTAACAGTGACTAAGTTCAGGGCTAGTGGTGACTGTTTAACAGTCTGATGGCCTGGTGATAGAAGCTGTCCCAGCTTCGAAGCACCTGTACTGTCTCCACCTTCTAGATGGTAGCTGGGTGAACAGGCCATCTTTGATGATCTTCTTGGGTCTTCCTGTGACACCAGTGCTGTAGATGTACTGGTGGGCAAGCAGTGTGCCCCTCGGTGATGCATTGGGCTGACCTCACCTCCCTGTTGTTGGTTGTGGCCTGTGCATATACCTTACCAGGCGGTGATACAACCCGACAGAATGCTCTCGATGGTGCATCTGTAGAAATTCGTGAGAGTCTTAGGGGCCAAGTCAAATTTTTTCAGCCTCCTGAGGTTGTGCCTTCTTCATCACACTGTCGGTGTGGAGGGACCATTTCAGGTCCCCAGCGATGTGCACAGCGAGGAACATGAAGCTTTTGACCCTCTCCACTGCGGCCCCCCGTCGATGTGGATAGGGGCGTGCTCTCTCTGCTGTCTCCTGTAGTCCACGATCAGCTCTTTCGTTTTGTTGACGTTGAGTGAGAGGTTATTATCCTGGCACCACTCCGCCATGGGCTCTCACCTCCTCCATGTAGGCTGTCTCGTCGTTTTTGGTGATCAGGCCTACCACTGTTGTGTCGACAGCAAACTTGATGATTGAGTTGGAGGCGTGCGTGGCCACGCAGTCATGTGTGAACAGGGAGTATAGGAGGGGGCTGAGCACGCACCCCTGTGGGGCCCCACTGTTGAGGATCAGCGTGGCCAAGGTGTTGTTACATTGCATGTTGTGCTTATATTTTGGTTCAGTATATGTTTTTGGTTATTGAGTCAATTAGACCATGACGATTCCAAGCTTGTCTTTGAATTTAAAAAAAAAAAGTTATTTCTGAATATTTACATTTTAGCAGACGCTCTTATCCAGAGCGACTTACAGGAGCAATTAGGGTTAAGTGCCTTGCTCAAGGGCACATCAACAGATTTTTCACCTAGTCGGCTCTGGGATTAGAACCAGTGACCTTTTGGTTACTGACACAACGCTCTTACCCACTAAGCTACCTGCCGCCTCAGCTAATCTCAAATTTAAGATGTAATGATACCTTTGTAAAATATTGATTATTGATGTTAACAGTGGTCTATTAACAATCTCTTTAGGCAAATTAGCTGGCTAACTCATTGATCCTGCTTTGTAGTATGCCCCTCTGTTTGTGACGGATTGCTGATGTCACTCTCTGGGCTCTCTGACCCTAACCCTGCCTGTGAGAGAAGGTCACATGACTAAAAGGTCAAGGGGTCAAAGGTAATCTAATACATACGACCTGACCTCTCCCAAATCTCGTTAATACTGTCACAGAGTTCAACCTCTGGACATATGGACGTAATGACGCCATACGTCTGTAGGAGTGAGCTCAGCTGAGCCATAGAATTACAACTATGACATATGGCCTGTTCACACTCCCTTTACTCTTTCAACATTTTGCTGTGTTACAGCCTGAATTTGGGGAGGCATATGGTGTAAATGTATCAGTACGATTGAACAAAGTATTGATTTATTGATTATCTATTCTGTCAGCTAATCTCAAATTTAAGATGTAATGATACCTTTGTAAAATATTTGATTATTGATGTTAACAGTGGTCTGTTAACAATCTCTTTGTAATGTAAAGCATACATATTTTATCACATTAATTAATTACATAAATCTACAATGCAGAGCCTAGGTAAAATAACAAAGATGTTTTTGAATTATATAAATATATAATATATTCAATATACAGTATACTGAAGCATTACAGGGTATGTACCAGGGTTGGGGTCAATTTCACAAATATAATTCTAATTCAATTCTCTCTCCCTAAATTCCATTTAAGTCCAGGTCAGTCGTAGAATTCAGAGATAATTAAATTCATCTGAATTAGGTAAATTCCAAGAATACAATTCAATATGATCCCCAAC
>NC_140018.1:1375599-1388926 GCF_964263955.1 Coregonus lavaretus
TGTCTAAGAGAGGAGTGCATTTTTACAGAGGCTTTGATGGCTGTTAGAATATATATTTGGAGAGTTATAAGCTATATTTGGAGACTGTCTCCATATCCCACCCATCCTGAAGTCAGTCACAGCTCCCTATAGCCAGGCTACTGTTACTTCATCGGAATGTGTGGCGGGTCCTTTGTAAAGCAGGTTGTCCTAGCCACAGGTGTGTCCGCCTAAATGCCTGCCTAAAACTAGCCACAGGTGTGCCCGTCCAGCTGCCCAACTGGAATGATGCCCAATGACCACAACCCACAGGGTGAGGGTGTCAGTCCTCATACCAACCTGGCTGAAGCTGGCACACCAACCACAAACATCTGCTGGCTTGGACTGACTGGCTGGCTGACTGGCTGACTGACTGGCTGAATGGCTGACTGGCTGACTGACTGGCTGACGGAATGGCTGACTGAATGGCTGACTGACTGGCTGACTGACTAACTGACTGGCTGGCTGGCTGACTGGCTGACTGGCTGGCTGACTGGCTGACTGAATGGCTGACTGAATGGCTCAATGTAAATGTGCAGTGGTGGCATTCTGAGGCTAAATGAAGTCAACCCTCGTCTTCAGAAAGATAGTTTGTTTTAGGTACGGTTCACTCGCTCAGCTCAGGCAGGAGAGAGATAGAGATAGAGAGAGAGAGAGAGAGAGAGAGAGAGAGAGAGAGAGAGAGAGATAGAGAGAGAGAGAGAAGAGAGAGAGAGAGAGAGAGAGAGAGAGAGAGAGAGAGAGAGAGAGAGAGAGAGAGAGAGAGAGACAGAGAAATTAATTTGCGTTTCAGTCACGCACCCTTCTTGTTCTGAAATCGTCTGGAAAATGTGATCACAGAGGCATGTAATTCTGACAGTGCTAACAGGCTGTCTGCTCTACAACAGGTTGCTGAACCTGAAAACCAGTGCATTGACATTGCTTAAGGGTACGGAAACACGTTCAGAACCTGCTCTGCAGCAAATAGCCTTTAACGTGTGAATCCTTAAGGACGTTCAACACAAAATAATGTACAGCTGTAGGATCTTAATTTGAGCCAGTTTGCTACAGCAGGAAAATAATCCTGCAGCAACAGGAAATGTGAATTATTATGTGGATTGTAATTAATGAAAATGTTTGTAGGGGTTGATACATTTTTCATAACTGAAAATCAAGTCTGAAATTTCTAAGTGAAAATTACAAACTTAGAAGCCTTATAAACCTCAAATACACTACACGTTTTACATTTCCTGCATTGCAAGAAGGTTATCCTGAAACATGGTGATCTAATTAAGATCCTACATCTGTACCACAATAGACTAGAGTGCTGTCTTGATTGAGTCGCTGGTGAATACCTCACTAACTATGACAGAACTTTAGAATTATTCATAGCCGCCTGTCTTAAGACTACACTCACAGCTTGGTTGTGGCTCTCTCTGTATATTTATCTATTATATCTCTGTTATGATGAGTTTCTGGTATTGAGAAGTTCAAGATGCAAGTATTTACTTAGACATTCTGTGGAGATTTTACCAAGTATTTATTTGATCACGAGCCTGTGGGTCATCTAACAAAACGGACATAGCCTTGCCCCATTGTCAGTTGAACTGCCCACACACACAAATCTCACATCTTTGATACTCTTGGTTACACATTTCTTCAACCACATCTGGCCATCGTCAATGAGCACTCCCATTCTTTGATGTCATAACTCTTTACCCCAAGTCAGTATATCCTGTCCATCAATCATGCTATCTTAAACATCAGTAATCTCCATAGACATGATGGATTGTAGATTCCGTGGCCCCTAACCTATTATCTCGTAACTCTAACCTGGTCCCCACGATACTATGACATGACATCATAACACTATAAAAACCTCATATCAATCTCTGTATATTTATTTATTATATCTCTATATTTATTTATTATCTCTCTGTATATTTATTTATTATATCTCTGTATATTTATTTATTATATCTCTGTATATTATTTCCCGTCCTCTTTTCTCTTCTTCTTACGTAATCTCTCTCTCTCTCTCTCTCTCTCTCTCTCTCTCTCTCTCTCTCTCTCTCTTCTCTCTCTCTTCTCTCTCTCTCTCTCTCTCTTTTCTCTCTCTCTCTCTCTTTCTCTCTCTCTCTCTCTCTCTCTCTCTCTCTCTCTCTCTCTCTCTCTCTCTCTCTCTCTCTCTCTCTCTCTCTCAATTCAATTCAATTCAATTCAATTCAAAGGGCTTTATTGGCATGGGAAAGATATGTTAACATTGCCAAAGCAAGTGGAATAGATAATAAACCAAAGTGAAATAAACAATAAAAAATGAACAGTAACCATTACACTCAAAAAAGTTCCAAAGGAATAGAGACATTTCAAATGTCATATTATGGCTATATACAGTGTTATAACGATGTGCAAATAGTTAAAGTACAAAAGGGAAAATAAATCAACATAATTATGGGTTGTATTTACAATGGTGTTTGTGCTTCAATGGTTGCCCTTTTCTTGTGGCAACAGGTCACAAATATTGCTGCTGTGATGGCACACTGGTATTTCATCGAATAGATGTGGGAGTTTAACAAAATTGGACTTGTTTTCGAATTCTTTGTGGGTCTGTGTAATCTGAGGGAAATATGTGTCTCTAATATGGTCATACATTTGGCAGGAGGTTAGGAAGTGCAGCTCAGTTTCCACCTCATTTTGTGGGCAGTGTGTACTGTCTTCTCTTGAAAGCCAGGTATGCCTACAGCGGCCTTTCTCAATAGCAAGGCTATGCTCACTGAGTCTGTACATAGTCAAAGCTTTCCTTAATTTCGGGTCAGTCACAGTGGTCAGGTATTCTGCCACTGTGTACTCTCTGTTTAGGGCCAAATAGCATTCTAGTTTCCTCTGTTTTTTTGTTAATTCTTTCCAATGTGTCAAGAAATATTTTTTTTGTTTTCTCATGATTTGGCGGGTCTAATTGTGTTGCTGCCCTGGGGCTCTGTGGGGTCTGTGTGTGTTTGTGAACAGAGCCCCAGGACCAGCTTAGGGGACTCTTCTTCAGGTTAATCTCTCTGTAGTTGATGGCTTTGTTATGGAAAGTTTGGGAATCGCTTCCTTTTAGGTGGTTGTAGAATTTAACGTCTCTTTTCTGGATTTTGATCATTAGCGGGTATCGGCCTAATTCTGCTCTGCATGCATTATTTGGTGTTTTACGTTAAACACAAAGGATATTTTTGCAGAATTCTGCATGCAGAGTCTCAATTTGGTGTTTGTCCCATTTTGTGAATTCTTGGTTGGTGAGCGGACCCCAGACCTCACAACCATAATGGGCAATGGGTTCTATAACTGATTAAAGTATTTTTAGCCAGATCCTAATTGGTATGTCGAATTTTATGTTCCTTTTGATGGCGTAGAAGGCCCTTCTTGCCTTGTCTCTCAGATCGTTCATAGCTTTGTGGAAGTTATCTGTGGCGCTGATGTTTAGGCCGAGGTCTGTATAGTGTTTTGTGTTCTCTAGGGCAACGGTGTCTAGATAGAATTTGTATTTGTGGTCCTGGCAACTGGACCTTTTTTGAACACCATTATTTTTGTTTTACTGAGATTCACTGTCAGGGCCCAGGTCTGACAGAATGTGCAGAAGATCTAGGTGCTGCTGTAGGCCCTCCTTGGTTGGGGACAGAAGCACCAGATCATCAGTGAACAGTAGACATTTGACTTAAGATTCTAGTAGGGTGAGGCCGGGTGCTGCAGATTGTTCTAGTGCCCTCGCCAATTCGTTGATATATATGTTGAAGAGGGTGGGGCTCAAGCTGCATCCCTGTCACACCCCACGGCCCTGTGTAAAGAAATGTGTGTTTTTTCGAAACACATTTTAACCGCACACTTGTTGTTTGTGTACATGGATTTTATAACGTCGTATGTTTTTCCCCCAACACCGCTTTCCATCAATTTGTATAGCAGACCCTCATGCCAAATTTAGTCAAAAGCTTTTTTGAAATCAACAAAGCATGAGAAGACATTATCTTTGTTTTGGTTTGTTTGTTTGTCAATTAGGGTGTGCAGGGTGAATATGTGGTCTATCGTACGGTAATTGGGAAATAGCCAATTTGACATTTGCTCAGTACATTGTTTTCACTGAGGAAATGTACGAGTCTACTGTTAATGATAATGCAGAGGATTGTCCAAAGGTTGCTGTTGACGCACATCCCACAGCAGTTATTGGGGTCAAATTTGTCTCCACTTTTGTGGATTGGGGTGATCAGTCCTTGGTTCCAAATATTGGGGAAGATGCCAGAGCTGAGGATGCTGTTAAAGAGTTTAAGTACAGCCAATAGGAATTTGTGGTCTGTATATTTTATCATTTAATTTAGGATACCATCAACACCACAGGCCTTTTTGGGTTGGAGGGTTTGTTGTTCATTCAATGTAATTGGAGAATCCAGTGGGTTCTGGTAGTCTTTAATGGTTGATTATAAGATTTGTATTTAATAATGTATATGTTTTTGCTGTTTGTTGTTTGTTATAGAGCCAAAAAGATTGGAGAAGTGGTTTATCCATACATCTCCATTTTGGATAGATAACTCTTAGTGTTGTTGTTTGTTTGGTGTGTTCCAATTTTCCCAGAAGTGGTTAGATTCTATGGATTCTTCAATTACATTATGGTGATTTCTGATGTGCTGTTCCTTCTTTTTCCATAGTGTATTTCCTTATTGTTTTAGTGATTCACCATCGTGAAGGCGTAGGCTCAGGTTTTCTGGGTCTTAGTTTTTGGTTGGATAGGTTTCTCCATTTCTTTCTTCGGTTTTTGCATTCTTCATCAAACTATTTGTCATTGTTGTTAATGTTCTTAGGTTGTCTGCTTGAAAATAAAAATGTTGATAGGGAAGCTGAGAGGTCAAATATACTGTTTAAGTTTTCTACTGCCAAGTTTACACCTTCACTATTACAGTGAAAAGTTTTGTCCAGGAAGTTGTCTAAAAGGGATTGAATATGTTGTTGCCTAATTGTTTTTTGGTAGGTTCCACACTACTTTCCTTCCATCTATAGCATTTCATAATATTATTCAGTTCCTTTGGCTTTAATGTCTCATGATTGAGTATTGCTCTGTTCAAGTAGACTGTGATTTTGCTGTGGTCTGATAGGGGTGTTAGTGGGCTGTGAACACTCTCAGAGACTCTAGGTTGAGGTCAGTGATAAAGTAGTCAACAGTACTACTGCCAAGAGATGAGCTATAGCTCTCTCTCTCTCTCTCTGTCTTTCTCTCTCGCTCTCCAGCCTCTCCCTCCCCTCTCTTCTCTCTCTCTGTTTCAATTCAATTCAATTTAAGGGCTTTATTGGCATGGGAAATGTGTGTTAACATTGCCAAAGCAAGTGAAGTAGATAGTAAACAGAAGTGAAATAAACAATAAATATTAACAGTAAACATTACACTCAGAAGTTTCAAAAGAATAAAGACATTTCAAATGTCATATTATGTATATAGACAGTGTTGTAACAATGTGCAAATAGTTAAAGTACAAATGGGAAAATAAATAAACATAAATATGGGTTGTATTTACAATGGTGTTTGTTCTTCACTTGTTGCCCTTTTCTTGTGGCAACAGGTCACAAATATTGCAGCTGTGATGGCACACTGTGGTTTTTCACCCAGTAGATAAGGGAGTTTATCAAAATTGGGTTTGTTTTCGAATTCTTTGTGGATCGCTGTAATCTGAGGGAAATATGTGTCTCTAATATGGTCATACATTTGGCAGGAGGTTAGTTTCTCTCTCTCTCTCTCCCTCTCTCTCTCTCTGAAAGTCGACATTGGAGTGCAAGCTGTGCGGCCACTCGCCATCTCTTTAATGCGAGAGAGGGGACTGATGGGTAAAGCCCGGCCAGGGCCGGTTGGTCCTCAGATCTTCAGAGGCGCCGGTAGATCCAAGAGCGGCTGGCTGTCACACCTCCGGGCACACACACACACACACACACACACACACACACACACACACACACACACACACACACACACACACACACACACACATTCCAGGCCATCTCCAGAGAAGAGATTCTTCACAACCGCTAGACCCCCTGAGGTTTCTGCGTGCGTGCGTGTGAGTGAGACGTCTCAAGTGAGCGTCCCGCAGCTAAATTGATTCTCTGTTGCTGTATCGCCATCTAACCGGCATCAGAGGGTCTAGGTCTGTTGTGTCTGCTAGTAATTGATCTGAAACACATTTAATTAATGTTCAACAATCAGATCTGTTCTAAGTAGAATATATTGTACAGAATATAAATCAAATCAAATCAAATTTTATTTGTCAAATACACGTGTTTAGCAGATGTTATAGCAGGTGTAGCGAAATGCTTGTGCTTCTAGCTCCGACAGTGCAGTAATATCTAACAACTTCACAACATATAGCCAATACACACAAATCTAGTAAGGAATGGGATTTAAGAATATAAACATATATGGACAAGCAATGACAGAGCGGCATGGACTAAGATACAGTAGAATAGTATAGAATACAGTATATACATATGAGATGAGTAGTGCAAGATATGTAAACATTATTAAAGTGACTAGTGTTCCATTTCTTAAAGTGGCCAGTGATTTCAATAGGCAGCAGCAGCCTCTAATGTGCTAGTGATGGCTATTTAACAGTCTGATGGCCTTGAGATAGAAGCTGTTTTTCATTCTCTCGGTTCCAGCTTTGATGCACCTGTACTGACCTCGCCTTCTGGATGATAGGTGAACAGGCAGTGGCTCGGGTGGTTGATGTCCTTGATGATCTTTTTGGCCTTCCTGTGGCATCGGGTGCTGTAGGTGTCTTGGAGGGCGGGTAGTTTGCCCCCGGTAATGCGTTCGGCAGACCGCACCACCCTCTGGAGAGCCCTGCGGTTGTTGGCGGTGCAGTTGCCGTACCAGTCGGTGATACAGCCCGACAGGATGCTCTCAATTGTGCATCTGTAAAAGTTTGTGAGGGTTTTAGGTGATAAGCCAAATTTCTTCAGCCTCCTGAGGTTGATGAGGCTCTGTTGCGCCTTCTTCACCACACTGTCTGCGTGGGTGGACCATTTCAGTTTGTCGGTGATGTGTACGCCAAGGAACTTGAAGCTTTCCACCTTCTCCACTGCGGTCCCGTCGATGTGGATAGGGGGGTGCATCCTCTGCTGTTTCCTGAAGTCCACGATCATCTCCTTTGTTTTGTTGATGTTGAGTGAGAGGTTATTTTCCTGGCACCACACTCCCAGAGCCCTCAACTCCTCCCTGTAGGCGGTCTCGTCATTGTTGGTAATCAAACCTACTACTGTTGTATCGTCTGCAAACTTGATGATTGAGTTGGAGGCGTGCTTGGCCACGCAGTCATGGGTGAACAGGGAGTACAGAAGGGGGCTGAGCACGCACCCTTGTGGGGCCCCAGTGTTGAGGATCAGCGAAGTGGAGATGTTGTTTCCTACCTTTACCACCTGGGGGCAGCCCGTCAGGAAGTCCAGGACCCAGTTGCACAGGGCGGGGTTCAGACACAGGGCCTCGAGCTTAATGATGAGCTTGGAGGGTACTATGGTGTTGAATGCTGAACTATAGTCAATGAACAGCATTCTTACAAAGGTATTCCTCTTGTCCAGATGGGATAGGGCAGTGTGCAGTGTGATGGCGATTGCATCGTCTGTGGATCTATTGGGGCGGTAAGCAAATTGAAGTGGGTCTAGGGTGACAGGTAAGGTAGAGGTGATATGATCCTTGACTGGTCTATCAAAGCACTTCGTGATGACAGAGGTGAGTGCTACAGGGCGATAGTCATTTAGTTCAGTTACCTTTGCTTTCTTGGGTACAGGAACAACGGTGGCCCTCTTGAAGCATGTGGGAACAGCAGACTGGGAAAGGGAAAGATTGAATATGTCCATGAACACACCAGCCAGCTGGTCTGCGCATGCTCGGAGGACGCGGCTAGGGATGCCGTCTGGGCCGGCAGCCTTGCGGGGCTTAACATGCTTAAATGTCTTAATCACGTCGGCCATGGAGAAGGAGAGCCCACAGTCCTTGGGAGCGGGCCGCGTCGGTGGCACAGTGTTATCCTCAAAGTGGGCGAAGAAGGTGTTTAGCTTGTCCGGAAGGAAGACGTCTGTGTCGGCGACGTGGCTGGTTTTCTTTTTGTAGTCCGTGATTGTCTGTAGTCCCTGCCACATACGTCTCGTGTCTGAGACGTTGAATTGCGACTCCACTTTGTCTCTATACTGATGTTTTGCCAATTTAATTCCCTTGCGGAGTGAGTAGCTACACTGTTTGTATTCTGCCATATTCCCAGTCACCTTGCCATGGTTGAATGCGGTGGTTCGCGCTTTCAGATTTGCGCGAATGCTGCCGTCTATCCACGGTTTCTGGTTAGGGTAGGTTTTAATAGTCACAGTGGGCACCACATCACCTATACACTTCCTGATAAACTCAGTCACTGTTTCAGTGTATATGTCAAAATTATTTTCGGAAGCTACCCGGAACATATCCCAGTCCGCGTGATCAAAACAATCTTGAAGCGTGGATTCCGATTGGTCAGAACAGCGTTGAATAGTCCTTAGCACAGGTACTTCCTGTTTGAGTTTCTGTGTATAGGAAGGGAGAAGCAAAATGGAGTCTTGGTCAGATTTGCCGAAAGGAGGGTGGGGGAGGGCCTTATAACCATCCCGGAAGTTTGAATAGCAATGGTTGAGGATTTTAGCAGCGCGAGTACAACAGTCGATATGTTGATAGAACTTCAGCAAATTTGCTTTGTTAAAATCCCTGGCTACAATAAATGCAGCCTCAGTATATTGGTTTCCAGTTTGCATAAGGTCCAGTGAAGTTCTTTGAGGGCCGTCGTGGTATCGGCTTGAGGGGGGATATACATGGCCGTGACTATAACCAAAGAGAATTCTCTTGGGAGATAATACGGTCAGCATTTGATTGTGAGGTATTCTAGGTCGGGTGAACAAAAGGACTCGAGTTCCTCTATGTTACTACAATTACACCATGAGTCGTTAATCATAAAACATACACCTCCGCCCTTCTGCTTCCCGGAGAGATATTTATTCCTGTCTGCGCAATAAACTGAGAACCCATCTGGCTGGACCGATTCCGACAGAATATCCCAAGAGAGCCATGTTTCCGTGAAATAGAGTATGTTACAATCCCTGATGTCTCTCTGGAAAGAAATCCTTGCCCGTAGTTTGTCGACTTTGTTAACCGACTGAGTCGGACCAGCAGGCCGCTCCGAGTGCCTCTCCTCCGCCGGCGATGTTTTGGGTCTGCCGCTGGAATCAGTTCATTTGCCCCGGGGAGAGCAAACAAAGGATCTGCTTCGGGAAAGTCGTATTCCTGGTCGTAATGCTGGTGAGTTACCGCCGCTCTGATATCCAATAGATTTTCCCGGCTGTATGTAATGATGCAAAACACTTTCTGAGCTAATAATGTAAAAAATAATACATAAAAAAACAAAATACTGCAAAGTTTCCTAAGAGCTAGTCGCGAGGCCGCCATTTCCGTAGGCGCCAGGTGGTTCATCCAGAAAACACACATTTCTGGTGTTTGAGGCTTAATAGATTTTTTGTTGCTGTTATTTTTCCTTCCTGTCTACAAATCCTTCAGGAAATGTAATATTATTTTCTGTGGGCAGATTAATTACGCCTGAAACGCATCATACTGTGTTTCCAGGTGACAACGTCGTTACGTTTCATTTCCTGGAATGATGTCCCTGCAACGTTTAGGGAGTGGTCTCTCGCCACTTGATCCAATCAGCTTCTCACAGCTCCTCTCAGCCAATAGAGACAATCCTTTACTGCCAAACAAAGCCAGTAGAATAGATTCATTTCACAAAGCCAGTAGAATAGATAATTTCACAAAGCCAGTAGAATAGGTTCATTTCACAAAGCCAGTAGAATAGATCATTTCACAAAGCCAGTAGAATAGGTCATTTCGCAGATGAACAGGCCCAACACTGATCCTCTCGGTATGTAAATCATTTTCTTAGAGGGAAGAATGACGTAATGAAGAATCAATAAAATCATCATGACATATGTGGATAGGCTTCTGAGAGCTGCTATAGGCTTCTGGTTGCCAGATTGGGTAAAGGTCTACAGGATGAAGAAGCCGTTTATCAAAGTGGAGGGTTTACTGTCTTTATGACTGTCCTGGTAGTTTTAAAGGATGGGAATCAGAGTGAGTCCTTTAACTCTCAAGGTAATTTGGCAACCCCCCCCCGGGGAGCTGTGTAGTTAGGTCTTCGTCTTGATGTCATCGTCTCCTTGGCAATGGGAATTCTACATAATTGGTCTATGTCTTGATGTCATCATTGCCTAACTCAGACAAATGGCTGTAAGCTCCTCCTCTTGGAAGTCGATAGCCATGTCTCAGGGTTAGTCATTGCCTTTGATATTTAAATAAATGAGGTATTGGGCAATGGGAAATCTACAGAATGGGTTACAACAGGTCTGATAAACCCCAAAACACTAGTGTTGACCTCATACTCCGAGAATGTTGAGCAGAAAGCAATTATTTACGTCCCAAAAGGGCTTTCCCTATGGCTCTGGTCAAAAGCAGTGCACTGTAAACGGAATAGGGTCCCAGTTGGGACGTAGTCATTTTCTGTCTGAAATGAATGTGAACGCAAAGATTGATCAGACGGTAACAATGGATAAAGCGACGAGTGACGATAACTTGTTAAAGTGTTGACTTGCTGAGTCCGTTTGCCCAGTGTCATATCCATATAGAGATACAATGGTCATATCTAAATGTCCCTGACATGTCTCTGAAGAGCTTTCTCCTGTCAGGTGATAAAGTACTCTCCTTTACCATGATGAGCTGTGAAAACTCAACCGTCACTCCGGGATTGGATCTAAACATGCAAAAAACTGATTTTTCACTTCAGAATTGGATCTAAACATGCAAAAACTGCTTATCTGAGAGCTGGTCCAGAAGACCAATGGATATTGATTGTTATCGACTTACAGTGAACAATAGCAGCATTCGAAAAAGTTATGTATGGTTACCTTATATCTCACATTACAGTCAGGTATATTTACATGTTTTAAAGGTAACCAAATGGACTAGGCCCCTGAAAACAGATACGAACCCCCATGAGAGACTCGGGGACTCGTTATACAGATATACATTTGTTTTGCTCTTGGTTTAATTAGTTTAGACAAATCCTCTAGATATGAGTTGAACATCTTATCTTGAAAGGCTAACTGACCGCTTTAGTAACACTCTTTTGTGAACCTGTGAATCTGTGCATGATACAATGTGAACGCATTGTCTGTCACACCATAATGGATTATAAAGACTTGCTGTAATTACAAACAATAGTTTTATATAGTCTTTCCTATACGTGCCCGCAGCCACTAGGGGGGGGATTCCTACCCAAAATAAATTAAAAAATTAAAAGAAATTCAGACCTCTTGATCTTTTCCACATTTTGTTACGTTACAGCCTTATTCTAAAATTGATTTAAAAAATAAAATTCCTCATCAATCTACACACAATACCCCATAATGACAAAGCGAAAACAGGTTTTTAGATTTTTCTACAAATGTATATAAAACAAACAACTGAAATATCACATTTACATAAGTATTCAGACCCTTTACTCAGTACTTTGTTGAAGCACCTTTGGCAGCGATTACAGCCTCGACTCTTCTTGGGTATGACACTACAAGCTTGGCACACCTGTATTTGGGGAGTTTCTCCCATTCTTCTCTGCAGATCCTCTCAAGCTCTGTCAGGTTGGATGGGGAGCGTTGCTGCACAGCTATTTTCAGGTCTCTCCAGAGATGTTTGATCGGGTTCAAGTCCGGGCTCTGGCTGGGCCACTCAAGGACATTCAGAGACTTGTCCCGAAGCCACACCTGCGTTGTCTTGGCTTTGTGCTTAGGGTCGTTGTCCTGTTGGAAGGTGAACCTTCACCCCAGTCTGAGGTCCTGAGCACTCTGGAGCAGTTTTTTTTTTACTTTGCTCTGTTCATCTTTGCCTCAATCCTTAGTCTCCCAGTCCCTGCCACTGAATAACATCCACACAGCAAGATGCTGCCACCACCATGCTTCACCATAGGGATGGTGCCAGCTTTCCTCCAGACGTGACGCTTGGCATTCAGAGCAAAGAGTTCAATCTTGGTTACATCAGAACAGAGAATCTTATTTCTCATGGTCTGAGAGTGTTTCGGTGCCTTTTGGCAAACTCCAAGCGGGCTGTCATGTGCCTTTTACTGAGGTGTGGCTTCCGTCTGGCCACTCTAACATAAAGGCCTGATTGGTGGTGTGCTGCAGAGATGGTTGTCCTTCTGGAAGGTTCTCCCATCTCCACAGACAAACTCTAGACATAAACAGGTGTGTGCCTTTCCAAATCATGTCCAATTAATTGAATTTAATACAGGTGGACTCCAATCAAGTTGTAGAAACATCTTAAGGATGATCAATGGAAACAGGATGCACCTGAGCTCAATTTTGAGTCTCATATCAAAGGGTCTGAATACTTACGCAAATAAGGTATTTCTGTTTTTTATTTTTAACACATTTGCCAACATTTCTAAAAACCTGTTTTCGCTTTGTCATTATGTGTAGATTGATGAGGACATTTTTTTATTTTTTTATTTAATCCATTTTAGAATAAGGCTGTAACGTAACAAAATGTGGAAAAAGTCAAGGGGTCTGAATACTTTCCAAAGGCACTGTATGTAGATGGTGCGTTGTTTTTACTAACAATTTCTACAGTGTGTATTTGGGTTCATGGTTGTGTTTCCACCTGAAGTTATGTTCAATTAGGTGGTGTGCATGCTAAGCCAAACAGAAATTAGTCTCTCTCTCTTCATCTCTCTCTCTCTCACTGCATCTCTCTCTGGATCTCTCTCTCTCTCAATTCATTAAAATCTTTCAATTCAAGGGGCTTTATTGGCATGGGAAAGATATGTTAACATTGCCAAAGCAAGTGAAATAGATAAACAAAGTGAAATAAACAATAAAAAGTGAACAGTAAATATTACACACACACAAGTTCCAAAATAATAAAGACATTTCAAATGTCATATTATGTCTATATACAGTGTTGTAACAATGTGCAAAAAGTTAAAGTACAAAAGGGAAAATAAATCAACATCAATATGGGTTGTATTTACAATGGTGTTTGTTCTTCACTGGTTGCCCTTTTCTTGTGGCAACAGGTCACAAATCTTGCTGCTGTGATGGCACACTGTGGTATTTCACCCAATCGATATGGGAGTTTTGCTTTCTCAATAGCAAGGCTATGCTCACTGAGTCTGTACATTGTCAAAGCTTTCCTTAATTTTGGGGTCAGTCACAGTGGTCAGGTATTCTGCCACTGTGTACGCTCTGTTTAGGGCCAAAT